>NC_045549.1:38049106-38390356 GCF_009769535.1 Thamnophis elegans | reverse complement strand
TCTTTAGACTGTCCATTTCATTTTGTATTGCCTCATACCACTTCTCTTGCTCTGAATCAGGAAGATGCTTGATTTGTGTGAACGTATCAGGAGGAAATGTAACATTGCAAATCAAAGGCAAGGGTGTTTTTGACAATTGCCACGAATATCGCTGTGGAGGAATTCCCTTTGTGACCTTCTTGGAATGTCTCGGAACAACAGTCCATTCTTCTTCTGCTTCGTCCTTGTCCTCATATACATCATTAGCATCAGCATCTGCGGCTCGTGAAGACGGAGCATCAGGTTGAGAAGAACTAGTGGATGGAATATCTGCCTGTGAATCTTGTTCATTAGGCTGTGTGGCATCTACAACATCATCTCTAGGAAAATGAACTCCAGGATCATTGGAATGAATCCTGGACCAGTCAACATCTTCCTCAAAATTAGCATATTGGGAAATCACAATTACATGTTTAGAGTCAATAAATTTGCTCCATTTTGAAATATCATCAATACCCATAAATTTCAGTCTCTTTGCTACTGGACCTCCTTTTCTTCTTTGAGCTAAGAGAATGTTCACCATAGCGTATGAAGCAAAAATCTGGAGGTTCTTAAGATCGGGCTTGTAGCCATACATCATGAAGAAAGGAGTCTGATTTATTACACTGCTCCAAATATGGTTGACAATGTAATTTGCATATTTGATAGCTTCACCCCAGTATGGGTTACTGAGGTTGGCGTCTTCTAGGAGACAACGCATCATGGTTTGTAGGACCCCTTGTCTTTGTTATGTGACTCCGTTATGAGCCGGTGTGTACGGGGCCGATGTCTGATGAAGAATTCCATTCTTACGCATCCAGTCCTGGAAACGCTGAGACATGAATTTGGCACCACGGTCACTCTGTATTCTGGCAATGTGAATTGGTGTTGGGTAGAGACAAGAACTGCAAAGTCTTTAAAGATCTGAAAGGTCTCAGATTTCTTTTCCATAGGATATACATATCCATATCTAGAGTAATTATCAACAATTGTTAGAAAATATTTTTTACCACCAAGTGTTGGCGGAAAAGGACCTACTATGTCAGTGTGTACCAAATCAAAAATGCATGTTGACAGGTGTGTAGCATGTTTGGGAATGGCTGCTGCTTTGGATTTGGCCTTCTTGCAGACAGCACAATCCAAAAATATCTTACACCCCTTCAGATCCAAACATTTTGCGAACTCCGGCATTTTGTTAAGAACACGGAAACTGGTATGCCCCAATCTTCTATGCCACTTGGAATACACCTGGAATGCAAAGGTTTACCAGTTAGTAAATTTTCAACATTAACAGTTCTGTGAGGAACCTCAGGTTTGTTCTGAGCAACCTGTTTTCTTATTTTCTTTTTGTTGGCTTTAGGAGCCTTTGGAGTAGCTACAGGATCTCTCACTGGAACATCTCTCTCTGGGCCTGTGCTCTCCTCTTTTGGAGTTTGTATACTTGCCTGTGTTTGTGGTTTAGACTTTGGTTTTATGTAATAAACACCACCAATTAGCATAGTTTCAGCAACAATATCTCCATCTTTAACTATGTAACTTGCTTTTTCGAGGTGGTGAACCTGGAACTTTAACACTCTGAACTAAGCACTCTAAGACTCTGACTAAGCAAATTACTACTTGTGTAAGTATGTAATAAACATCAGGGATGAATGCATCGAGCTTCTCAACATAAACAGTTCCTTTTCCCATAACCTTACAAGGATGATTGGAGAAAGAATAAAGTTCACGCAGTTCAGGTTCAGACTCGTGCATCTCAGTGAACAATTCCTTTCTGTAGGTAACATGCAACGCTGCGCCACTGTCTAAAGTCCACAAAAGCTGTTTGTCATACTCTGGATGTGGTTGTGGTTCATTGGTTAAGGCCAATGTGGTGAGTGGAGCTTGTAGATCACTTCTTAGACCACGATGATCTTGTCTTCTGCCTCTACCTCTGCCTCCGGGATCCGTTCCTCTGGACTAGTATGTGGCGGGAGCTTGAACTCGTTGGAGATAATCCCGGGTGGCATGTCCCATACGGTTACAGATGTAGCATCTTGGCATCCTTGGAATGTAGGCTCTTCCTTGGAAAGTACTCCTCGCTGGAGGTCTTGATGCGGGTGGTCTTTGCAAATGTGGCATGGCTAACATGAGTGCTTCTTCTTCAATTAAAAATCTGCAAACATTGTCCACTGTGCATTGAGCAATAGGCACTTGGTTAATCTTTGCAATGGCATCTTTCCATTCATAATTCAATGAGTTAATGATAATGCTGACCATTTGCATATCATCAATTCAATGGCCTCTTTCCCTCAATTCTTTTCTCATTCCTTTCAGTTTGGTTAAATGTCCTCTAATTTGTTCACCAGATCTCAATCTCGAACCATGGAACTCAGACATGAGCAAACTTGAAGATTCAATTGAGAGGGGCCTGTAGCAATTTTCCAATTGGACCCAAATTTGTTGGGCTGTTGCATCAGGCGGGAAAATAACTTGCAATTCAGTATCCATGGACATCAATAATGTTGTGCAAGCCTTAGTCTCAAAATCTCTTATTGCAGGAGTCCATGGCTGGGCAGGAGGATTAAACACCATACAATGGGTACCTTCTCTGTAAGTAAAAGTGCAACCTCACTGACCCAGGCCTTATAATTCTGTCCTGACATTTTTAATTTTGACTCACCAGTCAATGGAGCAACAGAAGATGCCTGTTGAGGGATGTGCATTTGGAATACTGACTGTGTAGGTAAAAATACTTGTTGTTGAACCTGTGGTTGCTGTATTATAGCTGCGGCCGGTGCTTGAGTTGCAACATTAACATGGCCTGCTGAAGACGCAGCCATTTGCCTTTGCTGCATTAAGTATGGTTGTGCTCCATCTAAGAAGACACCAGCACCACCAGGGGGTACTGAAGATTGGGCCTGTGGAGACACTTGTTGCATTGCAGCTTGAATAGCTGAGTGAGTTAAGGACATGCTTGATAACGTTTGATGCAATATCTCTAACTGTTCTTGGAATTTACAATGCATGTCAGCTTTCTGTACTAAATTATTTTTGCCAGTAGATGGCACTGCAATTTCAGTTTTAGGCTTCTCAGTTAAACTTTCTGCCTGCGTGGCATGTATAAATGACTGTACAGAGCTCTCTGTTCTGATTTGCCTGACACAATATCCACCAGGGGGAGTGTCTTAAGCTGTGGAGAAGAAGCCAAAATGGTGTTTTCAGAGGTTTGAACAACAGGAGAGTCAATCTTATATAACTTGAGTATAGATAGGGCCATTTTTGCCTGGGACAGCTCACGTTCAAACATTTCTATTTGATCACGATAGCCTTTTATAGCTTGCTCAGAGCTCCGAGGAGAATGATTAATCTCTCTCTGTGTGTAGGAGTGAAAAAGCTCCTGTGAAAACTTTGGCCTTGCACCACGTTTCAAAAGCTAAAGGTTTTTGAAAAACTGTTTGAGAGCGTGCATAATTATAAGGGGGTGTAACTGACCTTGGTCGAAGCACATTGCCCTCAAGAGCAGCCTTTTTGCAGTGTTCTCCTTCTTGGAAGCTTTGTAAAATACTTTTTACTTCTTCATCAGAGACATTTAAAGTTGTTGCAGAATGCTTTCTTGTTTTTTTCTTTTTTGGCATTCTTAGAAGTGATTTAAATTAGCGTTCCGCAGTCGCTAAAGTAATCATTTATCTAAATGCTTATCATTAAATAAACAAGCAAGGAAAAAACCATAAATCTCCTAAATCATCCTCTGCTACCATGTCAAGGGTGGAAATTCAGCCCTGTGCTTAGTGAAGGATGAAACGTGGTTTTACCTTGAAGTATACTTTACAATTAAGAAAAATAAACCCGAAGTATATTCTAAGAAAACACATTTTATTGTAAAATAAATAACAAACAAACTTACTAGCTAATAACTACATTTTGGCAAAGTTCCTAGCCTATCTTCTCAGCAGGCAAACAAAGAAAGTGAAAGAGAAAGAAGAAGGAACGGACATGCTCAGTGAGTTTTACAGATAAGAGTCAGTCTACTGTATATCTCAGAGAATAAGCACAGCTGGCAAAACAAAAACATTGCGACACTGCTAAACCTGATGGTACAGATAGAGACAATTGGAAAAGATGGTTCCTAAAACATTTTGACTTTACAGTTTACAATTTATTAGGATGGTCTGTTAGGAGCCAGTGAAGCTTGAATAGCAAAGTTGTTACCTTGGTGTACCAAAGAATGTCATAATTGTTTGTTTTCACTTTTTTTAACCAATTGCAGCATTTGGATGTTCTTCAATGGTAACCTATTGTTTCTATTACCTAACCAATTCTCCACACTTATTGCATCAATAGAGGACTGTCCAATGGCCCTATTTAAGGTTACCTAGTCCCTCTTTGGGAAGGAGAACTCAATTTAGCATTTACAGGGTCATTTGAAAGAATTTGTCCACCACCTAATGGATAAGTATAGCCAGCCGAACAAACAGGTTTAAAGATAGTTCCTATCCTTGGGCTGTGAGACTTTTAAATATAACCACAATCACTCCATGCACATGCTAGTTTTTTTTTCTTCCTTTTTTCATTTCTGTTATAATTTTGCACTAGTGAGGTTAAAACCAATTTCATTGTTTCAAACCAAAATATACTTATACTTATAAGGTCATTTGAATTCATTCTCAGTTGGATTCCAAGTATAGTTCCACTGGAAAGGCCCTACTTACCTAGTTATCTGGAAGCAGTTTAACCTTATTGGACCTGATGAAGTAAACAGGATACTCAGAGCTATTAGTGCAACTACTTGTTTATTAGATCCTTGCCCCTCCTTGGTGAAAGTCTTCAGAAGGGTGATTTGCAGCTGCATCCATGATTTCAGGAGACTAGTATCTCACCTCCCCTTTTCAGAGAAAGGTGAAAAAGTTGTGCTACAGCTTCATCACTTTTAAAGTCTTTATTGCATGAGTTCGAGTATACCTGAGGAATCACCTTACTCAAATGGAAAGGACCTAGTTTTGATCCCACCAGCCCAAGAATTTTGGTAGACAGTGTCCAGGAGAAGAGTCTTTCCTACTGTGGCCCTGCCTTTGGAATATTATTGTACAAAGATAAGCTCTGCCCCACAATGTTGGCCTGCCAGAATAGCTAAAAACCTAACTCTGCTTCTTGAGCTGGGGCTCTAATAGGAGCCTGCTACATTGTGGGTGGCTGATGGATTGAGAAGATTCTTATTCCCAAGTTGACCATCATATTGGTTTTTTTAAAATAAGATGCAATTGTTGCACAACCCAAAGTTGTGCAAAAGCTCTACGCATGGTCATCTTTTAGCAAGAGCTGCAAATCCAGGAAGTTTTTTCCCACATTATGCACTGGGAGCTCTAAACCCAGACCCTCTCTGTTTATGGGTAACAAATAATGTATCTCACATTTAAAATGAAATTGTTTATATTTTAAGTTGACATTGCTATAAATGGAAAAATATTTGTGGAAACAAAACAAAGTTATTCATAGCTCTTAAAATATTAAAATACCTAAAATAAATGGTAAGATACACATTTTCTGGACATTGTAAGGAAATTAAAACGTATAATATTCATCCATCTTATGATATAATTGTATTTGAAATAAATATTTGAAGTATATTTTGAAAATACCATATACAATTCTGGTCACAACCTTAAAACATTGTAAAAAAATGCTACTGTACCTTTACAGAGTTCAGTAGTGATGTATAAGTTTCATGGGATTCATATTGTATGGACTCTTTTCTTCAAAGGGCAATATTTTCAAACCAAAATTATTCTAATACCCCATTCCATTCCAGTTCTAAGACTGTTAGCTAAATTCATAAATTTTGGGATCTGAAATTTTGGATAAGATTCATTTCACCTAATTAGCAAAAAGGAGCCTTGAGACCAACTGCATTCAGCATATAGGTTTATTCAGGGATACCTGAATAATTAGAAAGGACAAAATCAAACAACGTGTAATGAATAGCATAGGCTCTTACAGTAGAATTTCAGAGCACAGCTGTAGTGTTGTGATTCTTTTTCTATAGAGACTCTTTCTGCTGTGACTGGGGGGAAAGAAACCTTCTAAAATAAGAGTTTCAAAGATATAGCTACATGCTAAAACATAAACTACAATTTTATTCTGTGAAAAATTGAGTAACATGGAATAACTTAAATTGAGTAACATACTCACCTGTAAACCATAACCAGGAATTAACTTTTTGCAAATTATAAATAGCTTAATTCAGTGGTAATGAGATTAATTTTATTTGTAATAATTAATTAAATATAGTATTTAATTTAATTCAATTTGTAATTAAATTGATGTCCTATGAGTCAGCTGTAGAAAACTCAAAAAGACTTACTTTAGAAATAGTAAATTATGTACTGCTTATTGTAAAAATGGCAGCTAACATTTTTATAAACAAAATGCAGTATTAGGACAGTGATTCTGAAACTGCTCGAGCTAATTATCCCCTTTCCTATTCACAAATAGTCATTGCCTCCATTCAAAACCCCAGCTCTGTTGCTTTGCACAAGTGTCTTGATAGTAGCAATCCCAAAGTGTATCTACAACTTATCAAGCAATTACAAGGTTCTCCATGATTCCCAGGATATGCCCAAATTACCGCCTCTGGGTAATTATTCCCCATACCCACCCATGAAGAACTACTGATCTAAGACATATCTGAGCTACTCAATTTAGCAAATGCATTTAGCCATAATCAGATTTTTTGGATTAGATAACCAACCTTGACTGATCTAGAAAACTATGCAGGGTTAGAAAGTGGACGGGAAACCACCAGCTAATAACAAAGGCAATGGCTAGATTGGAAAGTTGGGAAAACATCACAGAAGTAAGCTATGGCAATCACTTCAATATACTTTGCCAAGAAAACAATGCGAATGTTTCCATGTAGCCATCAGGAATGAAGTCTGATTTGTAGAAATCTTTACCCTTCTAAGCTACAGTATCTTTAAAGTTAAAGAGTCAAGAGCTAAAGCTAGAGTTTACACACTTTTATCCATTTCACAGAATGGCTGCTGGATGCATCTATATTCTCAGTTGAATATTTCAAATTTATTGCTTTTGTAACATAAAGCTGTAACTGGTAGAGATATGCACAATCCAGATTATGGTAAAAAGTGGGATTGCCTGTTGATCTTTTCATTTGCTATTAACAAATACTGTGTGCATGGCTGCATTGAGTATGTCGATTGCATAACAACTGAAAAGTTTTTTAATTCAGCTCAGATAGACATGTTCACGGATATATGAAAACTCTCTGCTACAATCCCTTTCTCTATACATATGGAGGTAGCTCCTGGATACTATATCTTCAGGGCAACTTGATTGTCCACTATTTTATATGGACTAAATTCACCATAGAAAAGTATTGCCTGAATATAGCAATAGCAATAGCAGTTAGACTTATGTACTGCTTCATAGGGCTTTCAGCCCTCTCTAAGTGGTTTACAGAGTCAGCATATCGCCCCCACAGTCTGGGTCCTCATTTCACCCACCTCGGAAGGATGGAAGGCTGAGTCAACCTTGAGCCGGTGAGACTAGAACCGCTGAACTGCAGATAACAGTCAGCTGAAGTGGCCTGCAGTACTGCACCCTAACCACTGCGCCACCTTGGCTTATGCCATTATGCTGCTCTCACATGTAAAATTATGACTAGAGAAAAGTCTGTGATAAGAATTTTTTAAAAATAATTTTAATTTCTTTTTAAAATAATATCAAAAAAAGAAAACCCATAGGTGATAAGAAATAAAATATGATCAATGTACTCTAATTCTAGTCAATTTTACATGTGTTCATTGATCATATTTCAATTTCTCTTTTATTACATCAAAATACTTTTTTTAAAAAAGATATACTATTTACATGGCGTCATGACATGACAAACAATATTTCTAAGTTTTTTTTTTCTTAAAGTGGAAAAGCTCATGTCCACTACCCTCATCTTTAAATTATATTTAGCATCAGATCATCATCATCATTTAACAACCCCATAATCCCTTGTGGGGTGTAATCTGTGCATCTGAACTGAGCTAGCAGAGTTTTTTAATGGCTGGATGCCATTCCAATGTGGAGTTTTGTTCAGCAGATAGCAATATAGCAGTAGACTTATATACCGCTTCATAGGGCTTTCAGCTCTCTCTAAGCAGTTTACAGAGAGTCAGCATATTGCCCCCAACAATCCGGGTCCTCATTTTACCCACCTCGGAAGGATGGAAGGCTGAGTCAACCCTGAGCCGGTGAGATTTGAACTGCTGAACTGCTGATCTAGCAGTAGCCTGCAGTGCTGCATTTAACCACTGCGCCACCTTGGCTCTGAGATACATTCTCAGTGTGCCCAGAGAGAAAAATATCTGCCTCTACCTAGAATCGAACTCACACCCTCTTGGTTGTGAGATGAGAGCTCCACCTCTAGGCCACCACACCACTCTATATTTAGCATCAGATTATTCTTGCAAATACTTTAACATCCTGCATTCCAAATTTTAGCAAGCAGCCATTAATTTGCACCTAATTTTAATCTCTATTGTTTCTACTGTACTGGTATGGTAAAGAAATGGAATCAATAAGGGTTAATCCATATATTTTCTGGAAATATATCAATAGTCCTCTTGCTAGTTTAACCATTGATGGGCTCAAGTCCACTTCATTCTTTTCCTCCCCTTGAAATGTCTGAATAGTATATACAGTTCCTTATGAGGGCATTCATCATTCATCTAGCCATAGATCATTGTGAAGCATTAAGAAGTAATAGAGACATCTCATAGAAATTCCCAATAGTTAGGAATGAAACAGTGAAGCACTGCTGTCGAAATACAAGCCGAATTGCCTTAGCAGTCGTTGCTCAGTCTTTTTAGTAAAACAATACCTCAAGGTGACTTATTTGTTCTGGCTGCACAACAATGTAGTCTTATTGCCTCATTAAATTATTTTAGGTTTGTCAAAATCCATATAAAATAGCATTACCTACTATAGGTTATTATCTCCTTGTTGGAGAGAATGAAGGGTAGCATTACTGTGATTGATTTTCAGTACTAGGTAATTCAAAAGGATGGATCATGAATACATTTGTTACAGTGAAAGAACAAGCCTATACAGAGCACAGACCCTGTTTAAGAATAGTATAATACAACATGTGGTATAGTACATAACATTGTGGTTGATTTAAGAAGTGTACTTCCATTTTGTTTCCTGTATTTTTTATTGTTATTATTTATTGTTTGAATTGCAACCGCAGCAGGAGTTCAGCCTGACACTAGAACTACAATACACAGGAAGGAACGTGAGTACTTGCTTTGAATATGTTACCTTTTGAAAAGGAAGGATAGATGTAGAATAAATCAATAGGAAGAAAATTCCCAGTCAATTGAAATAAACTAATCTCATAAATTTCCAGTCCTTGCACATGGAAGCTCATTGGTGCACTCAGAAGTGTAGTATGACTCTATAAAGAAGCATTTAGAAATTAATATATTTTTTATATTGCACAAACAATTTGGAAGCAAGTGTTGTTGTTTTTAATGTGATAGGCATCTGAATGAAATCTCAGGCCTGTTTTAGCGCTACTTATATCCATCTAGCTGACTGTGACTGATTTCAATAAGCTAAAGAATATCAGACCTGTCTAGTATTTGAATGGTAGATCACCAGGGGGTAGACTTGATAAGGAAATAAAACCCATAAAGAAATCCCCAAAAGAAGCCCATAAATGACAATCTAGTTCCACTCTATTAATCACAAAAAATACATTTTCATGAAGTTCAGCTCAAGTCAAAACAGGTTTTATTTTTTATTTCCAGTTAGGTACAGATAAAGTAAGAGTTTACCATTAGCAAATTCATAGTATAGTAGATCCATTTCACGATTACCAATTCAATCATATTTAAGGTGACCAGATTTTCAGATTGGTAAAGAGGGACACCTTTGACCGGGGGGGAGGGGCGGCTTGATTAAAAATTTTATAAGGAGCAACAAAATTTTTCATACAACGCAAAAATAGTATTGTAATATTTTTTTTATTTCAACATAACTACAATTTACAATTATAAATTGTAACTGTTGCCAAACATCAAAATTTTGATCACATGACCATGAGGATGCTGCAACGGTCGCTAAGTGTGAAAATGGTCACTAAGTGTGAAAGATGGTCATCAGTCACTTTTTTCAATGCCATTGTAACTTTAGTCACTATACCACCTTTCTTGCCACTGTTCTTAAGTGAATAACTGCAGCTGATAAGTTAGTAACATAAGTGAATCTTGTTTCCTCATTGGACTTTGTCAAAAGGTGATTATATGACCCCAGGACACTGAAACAATCATAAATACGAATCTGTTTCCAAACATCAAAATTTTGATCGGGTGACCATGAGGATGCTGCAACGGTCGCTAAGTGTGAAAATGGTTGCTAAGTGTGAAAAATGGTCATCAGTCACCTTTTTCAATGCCATTGTAACTTTGGTCACTATACCACCTCCTCTTTCTTGCCACTGTTCTTAAGTGAATAACTGAGCTGGTATTTGTATTTTGGATAGAATTTTTTTTTAAATAGGTCTAAGACAATTTAAAAAAAGAATCCACACAGAATAAATTGAAGTAAAACATTTCAAAGTATTGTGCATAGAATTTTTTAAAAATGGTTTCACTTCAATTTATTTTGGATAGAATCTTGTTTAAATAGTCTAAGACAATTAAAAAAAGAATCCACACAGAATAAAACTATTTTAAAAAATCCTATGCACAATAAATAAAATATTATTTTAAAACATTAAAAAAATAAAAGAAAACAACCCATCTCACTTACCAGCAGGCAGGAACTCCAAGTCAATCCAGAATGATGTAGATGTTAATACAAAGAACTGAGCAAATTAAAATAGTGAAATTAGTCAGGGAAATATTTTTCAAAGAAACTTTGCCACCATTTTTTCCACACGAGCTGACCTCCAACCTTCATGCCCCTCCCCTCTGGAAAATACAGGAAGGAACACTCGTGACCTCTCTAGCCAAGTATTTCCTGGAGCTCTATGGTACTGGGTCATTTTTTCTTATAAATGAGGGTAAAGGGCGGGGGGGGGGTCCGTTTTCTTGCTTTAATGTTTTTAATTATATCTTTCAATGAAAGTACGAGACAGAGAGAGAGGTTAGAATAGAGTGTCTTTTGTCTTGCCCCGGTTAGGATTTCTTAAGCAAATCCACTGGGCTTTCAACATGAAGCCAGAAAATCGGGTCTTTTTGAAAATGCCCAGGGACACAGGACAAATTGTTAGAAATCGTGACTGTCCCGCCAAAATCGGGACGTCTGGTCACCTTAGTATTGTGAGTATGTAAAGTTAACATATAAGTGTTTCTTTGCATTGTGTGGACAAGGAACATTCCAATTAAAACCTTGTGCATAGTTTACATATAACCTACAACCATTGTAAGTGTGGAAAAATTGATAAGTCACTTTTTTCGGTGCTGTTATAACTTCAAATGACATGTGAAATAGAGGATGTCACTGGCCATGCTGCATATTAACAATGATGCCTTTTGGTAGTCATTATGTATGACATCACTGGTATGGATAATTGTGCAGTTTTATAAATTATACAAATAAGGCTATTTTACATAAATGGAAAGTTCTAAATAGGAAATTTTCTTCATAGTAATATCCGTAGTGGGTCTTATCTGCTTATAGGGAAGAGGTGCAGGCTCTGGTGGACTGGGGTAATAAAAGTAACCTGTTCTAAATGTTAATAAGACAATGGAGATCATCATAGATTTTAAAAAGAGCCACATTGAAACAAAAATGAGCACTACCCCCTAGAGTTGGAAATGACTAGCACACATGTGTGAGGGGAACCTTTGCCTTTACCTTTAATTCTCTCTCTCTCTCTCTCTCTCTCTCTCTCTCTCTCTCTCTATCATGTGTTTGTGTATCCTATGCATTAAATCCACTTTTTTATCTAAATAGCTTATGGTTTTGTTTAGAACTATATTATGAAATAAACTAGGTTTGATATGAAGACTTACAAAAAGGGCCTAGATTTGCACAGTATGCCTATCATTTCTGTTCCTTATTATAAATTTTAAACACAGGAAAATTCAACTATTGTTCAATAGCAAATGCATTTTTTGAGAAGAAAATATTAAATTTCAACAGCACTCAAGCTCAGATTATATAAATGTTCATCCTAACCTCTATTGAGCCTATATGTATTTGTCTGCTCTTATCTCAGGAAAGCATTGAGCATATTTTGCACCCAAGGTTGAAGGGTAGGTTACTTTGTCAGTATATGACTTTGCATTTCACCTTCAGCTTGGAATTTTTTATTGTCAAAATGACAGGTACATGCACCAAGGTTTTTCATATCTTGTAAGTGACAGCAGATATCTCATCACTTTTTTTAATTCTGAAAGCTCTCTTTTAACTGTATTTTTCACGACCAGAACAGAACTGAGAGAAAATAAAACATCATCAGTCCCTGTGGAAACATGGTTCTTTATTCTGTAAATGCATATTTTATGGTTTTTTCCCCACTGATGTCCACTATCTAGCAAAGATCATTGCTGTTCTTTAAAGAAAATGCCAGTGACCCCCCCCAATGATACATGAAATATGATACAATGATATTATTCAATTAGTACTGAAATATTTCACTCTTTTAAAATTTATAATAGTAACTGTTATTTGAACCACCACTTAGGTTGGATTGATGAGTATATGCATGTGAAACAGAGAAGAAGGACTATGAAAAAGGGTTGGTGAATTAATCTATAGGATTAATTATTTCTAGCATTGCTACTTTTTAAAAAAACAAGAAGCAAAATAATACAAGAAAATATCCTGATCCTGATTATATAGGGCAAAGACAAATTTATCCCAATTTCCCTTTCATTAATTGATTCTATTTTCTAATTGTGAGCATATTTTAAGAATTCAGGAAAACACATATGGAAAAGATATGTTGTCATAAATGTACAACATTTTTGAAGCTAAGCGTGAATTTCTAAAGCATAGAAATAGAGTGAGACTTACTACATCACTTTTTTAAAATTAAGTTCATAGTTTGAGCTCTTTTTCAGACTGGCAGGTATACAATATTTATGGACTCTATGTCAAATCCAATCAGCTTAACTGAAAATAATTTCAAAACTGAAAAAGATAATGATCAGAGTATTTTTTTAAATTCCTGATACATATTGCCATTAGGGAATAAAGTATTTCTCCATTATAATAAAACCAACCTAAAGCTTCTAGTTTTTATGTAAAATCAAGCAAGACTCTTTCATGAATTAAGCTAGATGTATGTGACATGAGAAAGAATTCAACATCAGTAGATGGCAGTACAGTTCTTCTCTTATAGCCATTGTTTGCAAGCTCACATAAATTCAGCTTTTACAAAAGCCACAGCTATTTCCAGATACACAAGCAGGCCTCAAGGCCATATTGAATCCTGCAATTCACTTTTCATTGCTGGGGATGTCTCATTAGGAGATTAACTGTTTAAAATGCAGTGCTAATGTGAAAGTTTTAATTGGGAAATCCTGTGCATGTTAAATTAATCTTAAGTACTTTTATCTAGAATGCTGGCTCCTTTCCATGGTGCTTTATATTTCTAAATATACCTTCCATTCTTTTACATGTAATTGGAAGACAGTACAAACATGCTAGCTGTTTTGCAATGATGCTATTGATGAAAAACCAAAACCAAAAATCTACTGTGTAATGTTTCACTATCACTAAGTACAATCATATTTGCATTATTTCAGTTTTTCTCTAGTTACTTGGTGAGCTATGTATTTTAAAATGAAAGCCACCCAGTTTCATTTTGGAAACAAGGCAAAATCTGAAAATTTAGATGATACTTGACCTGGTTCTAGGAGCCTAAAAGGCATTAGATGGGTTGCAATAGATTTATACTGAATCCCAGGAAGATGGAGTTGATTTTGATGCAAATGGTTCTAGTTCCATGAATGTTCTATGCCATATTTTGTTGATATGGTCCTTCACATGAAGAAACAGGTATGCAACTGGACAATCACTCCCGCTAGAGTATCAGCGAAAGACATGACCCAGAGATGCTTTAGTTAGCTTTGATTGGTCTGCCTGTTCCTTTCCTTTGATCATACCCTTTTCTCGTCCTAATAAGACTGTCATTTTATATGGGACTACTCTTGAAAATGACCAGGAAGTAGCAGCTGGCATAGACCACCGCTGCCTATCTATTGAGTAGACAAACAAGTTTGAAAGACTACTATAGTACCTACGCTATCACAATAGCAGCTTTTTTTCTTAACAAGCTTCCAGGGCAAATTGAAAGTGATTATGATCATAACCATAAACAACTTAAGTATGTGAAGGGGATAGTATTGTGTTTGTATGTGTGTGTGTATGACTATGTGTGTGTGTATGTGTATGTGTGTACACATAATAATACACATAGTACTATTATACATTTAATATTGTAAACGACTTAAGTACATGATCCCAAAATTGTATCAAATACATTCATATATGTTTTGATTAGAATCATGGCAGACAATCCAAGTTTCAAATTATAATAGAGTTTTAGATCATATGAATGTCATATGGACCAAGTTAGATAAGTTTATATTTACAGTACAATTTGATTGAATTCATGAACAGATATGGGTTTCTGTACCATCAATAGCTAGCCCAATTATAATACTAAAACTATTTTCAAACATTCAGTTATCCTCCCTGTTTCAACCACATATTTTAGTTAATAAGGGAAGAATTTTTTAAAAAGCATTTGTTAACAAACTCATGGCATATTTAATTGTTTATTATAATTTTAATTAATTTTATGTCAGTGGACATCCAACTATTAACTTTGAGCCTAATAAGAATTAAGTTAAATTTAATACTATGAAATGGTTTGATATAAAGTATGGATTTCATTATATCTAATATGCAATAAAATAGTTTATTTTTATTCTTGTGGATAAAGAACAATACAATCTTTGCACTCTGTATTTATTGATAGAAATACATAAATGCTGTTTTGAATACTTTTGAGATGATTTATTATGATTAGTATCTAAAATGCGGTTGTTAGAATTAACTTCATTGTGTCAGTTCAATCAATAGTTTAAATTATCGCAATTGCATAATTAAACATGAATTAGTTTTTCAACACTTGGCTCTGTAGAAATTAGAAAAGAAATTTTATTTTGAGTCAAGACCAAAAAAACCCAGCTCCATTGAAAACATATCTTTGGAATGTTATAAGAATTTATTCTTTCAGGGAAAAACTCAACATGTTTAGATCAGGGGGATATAGGTATAATGTATTTGGACTTCAGCAAAGTCTTGGCAAAATGTTCCATACTATTTTCTTCAACAAAACAGTAAAATATTGGTTAAATAGGGACTGTTTGGTAAATTCATGAATTTATGAATGATCACAAACCAAATTGTTCATTAGCATCATCACTGCAGTTAAGAGAGAAGAACCTGAATTCTCTGCTCTACAGTGGCTGAACTTCTGTCTCAAAAATTGGACTCCATTATAACCATTCAGATGCTTTATCCCAAGCTCTCTTATACCTCTTACAGGCTTGCAAGATAGAACATTTGCAAATAACACAAAACTGAGAGAGGTAGCTCTTTTTTTAACCTAGAGGTAGCTAGGTAAAAAAGAGAAGATTATAAAATATACAGATAGGCTTGAGCAGTGGGCTGAAATAAATAGAATGGAATTCAAAAGAAAGAAATTAAAGTTCTGCATATAGATAAGAAAGAAGGCACAAACTGCTTTGGCTGTGACCTGGTTGGCAATACTATCCGCGAGAACTCCTTTTAACCATATGTAATACCTAAGGAGTGGTTGATGATGAAGTTGCTAAAAAGACAAATGCTATATTTCGGTTCATTAACAGGAGAAGATAACAGGTGTTTGAGACCTGAGTTCTGCTGTGTGATGTTGCAAGCTCCTGTCATTCACTCTATCTCCTGCTCACCTAGCAGTTTGAAAGCTTGCAAACATGAATACATAAATAGGTATCAGTTTGGTGGGATCATGAAAGGAGTGATGTCAGCCAACAGTGATGTCACTGGCTAATCCTTTCAATCTGGAAGAACTTTGGTGCTTCTAATATGAAGGCAGTAGCAACAGAAATATAGGCTTTATATCACAGAAGATGGCTTTCATTATACAGTAGCTATCTCAGTTAAATAGTGTCATGTCCCCATCAGAGCCTGACTTTGCAGAGGAAGATGCTGGAGATGAAGCTGAGGGAGGCTGAGGGAGCAGATTCATTGGCTTCGGAGGAATGTGGGCAGGAGGCAGGCCAGGCCCCTCAGAAATGTGACAGCTTGCTAGCAGGAAGGAATGGGTGCAGGATGACTGAAAGAGGGCAAGCAGTGGAAATTAAGAGTGTCAGAGCTCAAGCGATGAGCAACGACCACTCCCTCCTGATCCATAAGCACAGAGAGTAGAGAAGAGATGGGAAAAGCACAGGCCAACCCAACAAATTGGGAGGAAAGTGCCATATCCCTCTTCACACCTGGGGACTGAAATTTAAGAAGACACTGTGGGGAGGGGTGTTTGTCAGAAACAAATGCTGAATTCAGGGAGTGTTGTGTGCTATTGCCAATGTTTGGAGTTTCCTGGACTTCTTGCTTTATTTCTTGCTTCCTGGATTAATTGCCTTGTTCATTTGCTTCCTGGACTCATTGATTTATTCCCTTGTGCCATTGGATTTTCTGCTTTGCGGCCATTGTACTCACAGTGTTTGCTGGACTACTTGCAGCCAGAAGCTGCTGGAGGTGTGTGTGTGAGAGAGATAGAGACACAGAGAGAGATCACTTTGCTCTGGGACTTGCCATAAATGTGGGAGCATTTGGGGAAAAGTTGGAGCAACAAAGGGGTGATTTTAACTATTAGCTGATTGTGTGCCTTTCTGTGCCTTTCCCTGGGTCATCACAGATAGCATTTGTAAATTTGTGTCAGGTCCTTGACATTATAGCCAAAAGTGATAGTAAAAAATTAGAACAACCTTGGATGATGATTACCTAGAATCAGGGGTGTCAAACTGGCGGTCCATGGGCCAGATAGGTCGCATGCAGGCTATGTCCACCCCAGGTCTGCAAAATGGGAAAAATGTTGCGAAACATCACATGACGGCAATGTGACATGGTGATTTTGACACCCATGACCTACATAGTTATGAGGAAGTATCAAAGGGTATGATTAACCAATAGAGATGATGACTAGGAGGTGATATGATAGACACCAAACATCAAATATTTGAAGGGTTACCATAAAGAATAAAGACTCCATTTATCCTTTAATGTTCCAAATGTTAAGACCAGAGTAGATAGCTAAAATGATTTTTAAAAAGGAAGCTAAATTTTAGGAAGAATTTTTTCACTACAAGGGAAGTCAAGCAGTGGAACAAGCTGCTTGTTGTGATGAGCTCTTCATTGAAGGGAAACACACACACACACAAACATGCATGCATAGAAACACAGCTATGACTTTGCCTCACCCCATCTCTATCAGTATATGGGCAGACTGATGTGTTCATTTTCACATTTCTCCTTTTGCCTTTTCTTCCTCTTTTATATTTCACTTTCCTCATATGAGTTAAATGGTCTCCCAACATTTAACCCCACAACCAAACCCCCATGAGCTAGGATCAACTAAGAGAATGACTATCAAAATTCATTGCTGAAATTCCATTGCTGAGAATGGACATAAATTTGTGCTTCCTAATTTTACTTTGCTACACCACAATATCTGTCACAACACTGGTATTTATATTTTCCATGACTAGAATTATACATATTCTGTTTTGTTGTGAAGAAACCACTGATTAAACACACAATGAATTTGTCTCCAGTACAGATGGTCTCAGCGTACATGCAAAGCAACAGAATAATGATAATCATCATCATCTTCATCGTACTACCAATGGGAAGGGGTACTAAGAAGAAGAAAAAGGATAACAATAATAATGCTATAGCATACTATTTGAGTAAGTACACATAGACAACACTATGGGAGCCGAGGTGGCGCAGTGGTTAGGGTGCAGTACTGCAGGCCACTTCAGCTGACTGTTATCTGCAGTACAGCGGTTCAAATCTCACCGGCTCAAGGTTGACTCAGCCTTCCATCCCTCCAAGGTGGGTGAAATGAGGACCCAGACTGTGGGGGTGATATGCTGACTCTGTAAACTGCTTAGAGAGGGCTGAAAGCCCTATGAAGCGGTATATAAGTCTAACTGCTATTGCTATTGCTATAATTAGGTGTTCAGCAGAATGATGGCCTGAGAGGAAAAAACTGTTTCTGTGTCTAGTTGTTTTGGCTTGTAATGCCCTGTAGTGCCATTCCAGGAGGAGAAGTTGAAACAGTTTATACAGTTATAAAGGATCTGCAGATATCTTCTCAGTCCTTTTGAGTGCAATGTTTGTTTTAATGTTTATTGACAGATATATCTATCTGCATCTACATTTGCATCTATCTATCTATCTATCTATCTATCTATCTATCTATCTATCTATCTTATCTTATCTTATCTTATCTTATCTTATCTTATCTTATCTTATCTTATCTTATCTTATCAATCTATTTATCTTGATATATCGGTCAACAAATATTAAAACAAACATACTTCCTAATTCAACTAAAACATGAAAAACACGACTTTCTAAAAAAAAGTACAAGTGAACAAATGCATTAAACTGAAGATACATTTTAATGCATTTTACTTTTAGAAGTTAAATTTACTACTTGCCTGGATGAAGCTTTGAGGATTTTTCTTTTCTAAAAGTGTTGTTATTCCTTCATATGTTAACTCTCTAGACATTGACTTAACTTTCTCACTATCTTAATGTTTTTAGTATTACCTTATATAATTATTTTAATCAATGAGGCCCTAAAGTACTTTTATATAAGGCAATGCTTCTTTCAGTGTTCATTCATACTGAGTCAAATTAACTGCACTTGAACAACTTTAAAAACTATGCCTCAAGCGTTTTCAAACTATTAAATATTTTCTATTGTGAGGACTTGGAATTGTTCACTGCAGAGAATGAAGTACCACTTTTGCATACATTCCACAAACATTTCATGCTTCACAAAGCCACAATAAATTTTCTTCCTGATTACTTGTGTAATCTAAGGATATCCTGCTGTTTTATCAAGAGCCTTATTAATTTCATTCAAGTATTAAAATTAGCACCTGAATAAATCATTTTCTGATTGTTTGACTTTTAGAATAATTAGTAATAACTTACTTCATTTATTATGTATAGTTCTAATTTTTAATCTCTCAATCATTTATTAATTTTGAAAAGAAAGCAAAATATGAACCATTTCTTAAAATAGCAATGATAGTTTTATTGGAAACAAAGTAAGATTTTCATTTAAATCTATTGGACATGTGTTTTTTAAAATTTAGATATACAATCCCACACTCACTTTCATGGAATATAGTTCAGTAAATTATGGGAAACTTACTTCTGATATGCCATTTATCAGAACACAATTTAAAATTCTGTTCAGACATTTCAATTATATAAACCCTGACTTGAATCTGACTTGAATAAATGCATAGTCATAATGATATTGTATTATACTATGTAGATTTCTAATGAGGAAACATGTAATCTTAATTATTATTAGCATTTAATAAAATTATACCTAGGGAATAAAAATAGTGTTTCCAGCTATATTACAACTGTGCAAATCTTTGAAGGCATGCTTAATTTGATAAACCATTAATCAAATCATTATATCAAAACACTTTTGCAAAATAAATAAAAAAGTGTTTCAAAATAGCAAATAAAACCAAGTAGCTTTGAAGTACTTTACAAATTCTCCTCATCTTTTCTGTTGCTTATGGGGTTGTTCCAGGTAATACACACTATTGCAATGTGTATTACCTGGAACACTTGTGTGGGATTCTGGTCAGTAGTTACACTTATGTGGTAACTGTACTTATATTACTTGACAGTGACATAAGTAGATATAAGGTAATTTAAATTTCTGACTTTCAAACCTTTTTTGGGCTTACATTGCTTTAGGCTTAATTTATTTTCTCAGCTTCAGAAACTTTGAAGCAGAGGTGGGTTCCACCCGGTATGCATCAGTATGGCTCACACCATTATGGGCCAGAAATTTTGCATATCCGTTCCACGGTGGCATGGCCACGCCCACATAATGGTACACTCCCCTGCCCTGCCCCCATTTGCAAGGTGTTTCTCAAAGAGAAGGAAGTGAGGGCAGGGCTTCTTCAGAGGACCTGAGGCAAGAATGCATTGAAGCTCTCTCTGGAAAAGATACGTGTGGGTTGGAGGGGGGGAAGGAATTCAAACTTCATCCTCCTGGTGCGGTGCAGGGCTTTGGGCAATGGCTGGAGGGAAGGGCCCTGGCTCGCTCACGCTCTCTCCTTTGCTCACTCCCTTCCTTGTGTAGTTTGATGCAGACTGCAGTCAGTGAAGCTGGGCACACAAAGAAGTTGGATTGGATATCTCTCCCAATGGCTTGAAAACAGCTCTTCTGCCATTCCCTGCTGCCTTCCCCAAACACCTTCCCCATTACAAATGCAGCGTGCTGTCTGGGTGGGAAATGCCTGGCATGCAATAAAGCCTGCCCACTCACCTCCTGCTGGCAGACTGGGGTGAGAAGAGAGGCAGAGAATCCAGAGGGGAGCCGATTGGAGCCTTCCAAAAGAACAGGGCTGGGAGAAAACATGTGTGCTACAGCATGGCCGTTTGCCTGGCTTCTTGCCTTCTCCTGTGGTTTCCCCAATGCTCGCTCGTGCTCTCCCTCCCCAAATGTAGTTTGATTGCAGGAGGAGCCATGTTGCCTTTTCAAACCTGTAGTCAGTGAAGCTGGGCCAGATTTTTACATAGCTTTATCCAGCTGTGTGTGTGTGAGAGAGAAATGGACAGCTAGATAAAGATATGCAAAAATCCAGCCCAACCTTTAAATTGAAAGGTGCAGGGAACAACAAATTGGTTATATGGTTATATGTTATATGGTTTTATGTTTTTGAAGTTTTGGGGTTTGTGCAATATGGGCTTTGTGTTTCTAAAAGGGTTTGGATGATTCCCTGCTTGTGAATGGAGTCAAACGTTCTCTAGGGTCATTATCTCATTATCTCTATCTGGCAGGAATGTGGAATGAGCTTCAGGCAGGTTTCTTTGTTAGCAGAAAGAAATAAAAACAGCACAGCAATTTAGGGGTAGAAGGCTACTCAGAAGTCATCTAGTCGAACACCCTGCTGCAGCAGGAAACCTTACATTGTCTGGATTATTTTTGTGCCTCTAACAGAGAGGAAAATTGCCAGAAAGGAGAAGGAGTTAACTAGGACAAGGCTGCCATGCAAAGGAAGGCAGAGATAGTCCTTGACTTATGACTACAATTGAGCTCAAAATTTTGGTTGCTAAGAAAAGTGTTGTTAAGTGAGCTTTACCACATTTTACCCAATCCATGACATCTCCTGGTGAGTGACATCAAGTTGGCCACTCCCACCTGGTCACATGACTGCCAAGCCATCCCCACCCCGTCACATGACCGCCGAGGCACCTCCCACAAAACAGGCCACACCTATAGAATAGGTTAAAATTTGAAATCCACCACTTTGAAGCTTTGAAGTGACCAGCTACCAGTTTAACTTGTTTAAGAGTTCAAGTTCTTCCTAATCAATAGACTTATTCTTTGGCCTTTAATTCTAAAATGTTGTCTAGAATACCAACTTATTATAACAAAAGAAAAACATTAAAAAGATTGCTGCCATAGAAAGCTCTGCTTACTCCTTAAGAAGCCTCCATCTTTGAAACAAAAACATCATTCATATTCTGCCAATTGATGTGCATTTAACTTTATTGACAGTGAATAAATGGATACCAGAAAACACTTACAAACAATGGAATAAATAATTATTGCTTTTAAGAATGGAGAGTGGTAATAAATGGCTATGAATGTCATTCATTCTTTGCTAACTAATTTCTCTGTAGCCTGCCCATTTTTGTCTCTATTATCTATTCTCTCCCGAGTCCCAGTTGATCATGAGGGAATGGAGATTTTACAGTATTCTTCCCCTGCCATGCCCACCAAGCCATGCCCACAGAACTGGTAGTAAAAAAAGATTGAATCCAACCACTGCTACAAACCAAACAGCCCAACATCAACCTGAGAAAATACTGGAAAAAATAATTAAAAAAAACAGATCTCTGAACATCTAGAAACAAATATAGTTGTAACTAGTAGCCAGTATGGATTTGTTAAAAACAGATCATACCAAACCAATCTTATTTAATTATTTGAGAGAGTGATTAAATTAGTAGACCAAAGACATGCTGTGGACCAGTAATGGTATTCTATTTTCTTCACTACTGGTTCGGTAGCAGGAGCACGCACATCTGGGCATACACAGAATATTCTGCACATGCGCAGAAGGTCCTTGATGACATCTGGGTGAATTGACAGAGTCTCCCACCGCCACCACTACTGGTTCACCTGAACCAGTGCGAACCGGCAGCATACTACCTCTGCTGTGGACATAGTATACTTAGACTTCAGCAAGGAATTCAGTAAAGTAGACCACAGCCTAATTCTTGGTAAACTAGAAAAATGTGGGATAGACACCATCACCACCAGATGAATTTGTAACTGGCATACAAACCATACTCAACAAGTAGTCCTTAATGGCACTACATCTACATAGAAGTAAGTAAGTAGTGGGGTACCAAAAAGTTCTGTATTAGGCCCAGTACTCTTCAATATTCTTATAAATGACTTAGGTGGAAAGAGTAGAAGGGGAACTCATCAAATGTGCAGATGACAGTAACCTGGAAGGAATAGCCAACACCCCAGAATACAAGCTCAGAAGATCTAAACAGACTTGAACAATGGGCCCTATCCAACAACATGAAATTTAATGTGGAGAAAAGCAAAGTTTTATACCTAGGCAGGAAAAACCAAAGGTACAAGTACAGATTACATGAAATCTGACTCAAAAACAGTAACTGTGAGAGCTAGTAGATGATCATTTAAACATGAGCCAGCTGTATGTGGCAGCAGCCAAAAAAGTTAATACAACCCTTAGTTTTTTAAACAAAGGCATAGAATCAAAATCATGTGATGTATTTAGTACCGCTTTATAAAGCCTTAGTAAGCCTGGAATACTGTATTAAAACATTACAAATAAGATGTTGAGACTTTGCAAAAAGTGGAAAGAAGAGCAACTAAGATGAGCAACTAAGATGATTAAGGGAGACAAAAACATGAAGAATGGTTGCAAGAATTGGGTATGGCCAGGCTAGACAAAAAAAGGACTGGGGTGACATGATAGTAGTATTCCAGTATTTGAGAGACTACCACAAAGAAGAGGTCAAGTTATTTTCCAAAGCAGCAGAAGGCAAGACAAGCAACAATGGATGGAAACTTCCTAACAGTGAAGACAATTAACCAGTGGAACAGTTTGCCTTCAGAAGGTATAGATCCCATTTTGGGCCTGGAAGGCATCCTGCACCAACCTGGAAGCCAAAATGGAGTGCATGGGGCCACATATCCCCCTGCACCCCATTTTGGGCTTGGAAAGCCTCCAGCACCAACCTGGATACCAAAATGGGGTACCGGGCACTGTGTGAGCCCCCAAAATGCAATGCAAGTGCCTCCATGCAGGGGCTCCCCGCCCATGCATGTGCACGTCCCCGCATACTCCCAGCCCCCGTGCATCCATGGCAGAGACCCAAAGGCCAACTGGCCAGTGGGAGGTGCACCCACATGCGTGGTGGAGCTTGGTTGAGGCAATATGCCCCAGAGAGGGCTCTGCGTGCCACCTGAGGCACATGTGTCATAGGTTCCCCATTACAGATGTAGATGCTTCTACATCTTCATTTATGTTTTTAAGGCTGGACAGCTACATAACTGAAATGGTATAGTTACAAGGTTCCTTCCAACTTTATTCTGATAGATTGAATCCAATTAACTTGATGTTAAGCTTTCATAGATGTTTATGTAGGAGTGCTTAGTTATCGGATGATAGAGCAGCAGCAGGAATAATTCATCTCCGATTTTCATATTCCATTTGTGTTTTTGTATGAGTCATGGCATCATCATGCTTAAACAGATTTTCCAATGTTATTGGTGTATAATCTCCACAATTTACCTCCTAATACAGGCAGCAAAGACAATTGTCAACTTATAATGTTTTTATAATGAAACTGGAGTCTCTCAGAGGAATTCCACTTATCTAATCAGTAAATTAGTAACAGATATTTTTAAAACAATTGGAGAGATACTTGCTTGCACTTGTCTATTTAAGGCTTCACAGTGACAAATCAGGCAAAATAATCAGAAATAAGTAGAATTTACATGGACATAGTATATATCTGCAACTCTTTAAATCAAATGCAGTTTTTTCTCTAAGGAAAAAATGAGGCTTCTTCAAATAAAAAAAATATTCAATTTTTGGTAGCATGTTGAAGATGCTTTGTTTCTCTTGCTTCAAAGCAACCTTTCTCCTCATCATTGATGTGCTAAATAGCATATAACATCTATGTTTAGTACACACAATATATTACATGTATTAAAAACTATTGAAAATAAATAAATACATTGCAGTTTCAAACCATCTTTCTATAGAACTAATGTGACTTTAATTTTGCTTTGCATGCAAGTTATCTATCAGGTAAACTGTTGTATGTGAATGGTATAATCTAACGGTAATGCTCTCTTATAATGGGATTGGTTAATGCAGAATTAAGATATGTAGCTTTGGTATGAAAGTATTATAAGTTTATAATGCTACAACTAATGGTTCTTTAAAGAAACAATTCACTCCTGTAATATTTTAGCTTTGGACCCTCTATCTTACTCTGTGTTTGACTACATGATTGATATATTGTTAAACTCTTAGAAAACCAAGAAGAATTGCTGTATCTCAACTCTATTTGTCTTGATATCCTTGTACTGATATTCAGAATAGAAAATGTTTTTTGTCAGTAAATTGAGAAAAACCTCCCATTTTAAAGGCAAACTATCCATGGAAGGGGAGCAAGTTTTTATTTTGGTTAAATATATCAATACATTGCATTAGTGCTTGTACTGAAATTGTATATAAAAACAGATAATGGAACTTGGATGTAATTGCTAATATTAATTTAAGCTTAAGACTCATTTCTTCTTCTTTGCCTGTTTTTTTTTCCTTTGGATATGTTTGTCATTGGAATCTGAAATTATCATGGCCATATTTATTGATTAAACCTATTTTTAACCAAAATCTGGTTGTTTCAATTTCATTTATCCAAAAGACATTCTTCAGTACATCCCTGTAGTGAAATTGAGAGGTAGGTCTGATTACAGCAAAACCCCTTGATTTATATATAGCTTCATAATGCTTTACAGCAGTGGTTCTTAACCTTGTTGGAGGTAGTGACCCCCACCAGTTTCATATGCGCATTCACTGAACCCTTCTTAATTGAAAAAATAAAATATGATTTTTTTCAAATTCAAAACATAGGTATATATTTAGGTATATATTTATACATAGGTATATTTTTATACATAGGTGCACAAAATGAACAAAACCATTAAAGAACAAAACCATTAAGAACAAAGAACAAAACCATTAAATATTAAAACATGATTTTCACACAAAAACAAAAACATAATAATGAATATTTACTGCAAATCAGTGTGACTTCTGCTGTTGTCTTTCAGAGACCAGTTCAGAAATGCGCGGCTTTACCTTGGCAAGTGCCACTCTCATGTCATTTTCACAACAAAGTCTGTTCCTTTTCTTCGTTTTTATGTCCAGCATCCTTGAAAAGGATTGCTCGCAAAGATATGTTGTAACAAACGGTATGAAAATCTCCAGAGCTTTCTTAGCAATAACAGGGTACGTTACCATTTGTTGACACCAAAACGTTGAGAGCATTGTTGTTCTGAAGAATTGCTGTTGAACCTGGCTCTGCTGAATTTCAATGATTTCATCGAGGTATTCATCATTGACATCTGTTGTCTCAACACTAAACGTGAACGGCTGTCTCACCCATGCTGGATATGACTCTCTTGTAGCGAAGTATTTGTCGAGAGACTTTGCAAGTGAATCTAAGTGCATGGCAATTGCTTGCTTCAGTTCCACGGGTACAGAAATGTCTCCGATTCCAGATACATCTTCGATCTTACTTACACAGTCGTCTAGCAGGGGAAAGTTTGCAAAGTTATCGTTCTCTATTCGTCGTTTCCATAACAGTAGCTTTTTTTGAAAAGCCTTCAGGTTTTCTTCCGCATCGATGATGTTGACTCCACCGCCCTGCATCTGTTGATTGAGATGATTGAGAGCTGCGAAGATATCAGCCATATACGCTAAAATGAGAATGAACTCAGAATTTTTGAAGCAATCTGCATGACAATGTTGGTGCTCTTGCAAAAACAGGGCTAATTCCACACGCACGGCAAAAACACGATTCAGCACCTGTCCCCGGGATAACCACCGAACTTTAGAATGGTACAGAAGTACCTCAAATTCAGATCCCATTTCTTTACACAGCTCCCTGAAGATGCGGTGCCTCAGAGCACTATTTCGCACATAGTTCACACATTCCACTACAATTTTTAATACTTCTGCCAGTTTTGGAGGCAAGGTTTTTGTTGCCAACGCATGCCTGTGCAGAATACAATGCGTAACAATAATGTGTGGTGCATTGGCTTTCACTAGCACACCAAAACCAGACTTTCTTCCCAGCATGGCTGGAGCTCCGTCCGAACAAACTGCAGAAACCATATCCCATGAAAGATTGTTGTCTTTGAAGAAGTCATCCACAAGTTTCTTCACATCGGCTGCCTTAGTTGTTGTTGTAAGAGGCTTACAAAATAAAAAATCTTCCTTTATCATGTCGTCTTTCACATAGCGCACGAATACTACAAGCTGGCTTAGATTGGAAACGTCTGTGGTCTCGTCGAGTTGAAGGCTGAATTTTGCCGGGCTTGAAATCAGATCTGCAACTACTTGAGCCAAGATGTCTTTGCTCATGTCCTCTATTCTGTCGCTGATGGTGTCATTTGAAAGAGGAATTTGGGATAACTTAACTTCAGCTGCTTCTCCCAGCATGATATTCGCCATCTTCAACACAGCTGGTTTTATGAGTGTTTCAGCAATGGTGTGTGGTTTGCCCTGCTTTGTGATCAGGTAAGCAACTTTGTACGATGCTGTGAGGATTGGTTTGTTGGTGGGTACAAAGCCGAGAACAGGCAGAGTAGCCTTTTCATCGAATCTAGCTCTCTTCACCTTGAATTCAGCGTGTGTTCTTGTATTTTCCATGCAGCTTAAGGAAGTGTTCTCTTAGTTTTGCCGGTGCTAGACTAGAATTGCTCAACTTGGCATTGCAAATCATGCTGACTCCCATCACATTCCGTTATACATGTGAATCCATATTCTACATATTCGTCCGACCACTTTCTTTTTTTGCTCGACGTAGTTAGTATGAAGGGATTAAAATATTAAGAAAGAAATCACATGACGTACCATCGTGACAGTTACAATTCGACTACTGGGCGCACCAAATTCCCTGCAGCACAGATAGGCCAAGCGATGTGACGGTATCACCTGCAGCCAATAATGGACAAGTGGGGCGTGTCATCACAAATCATATGAGTCGGGTGTGTGTCTTGATCTCCACCGAACCTGCGAGACTGACTCACTGAACCCCTGGTGTTCGATTGAACCCAGGTTAAGAACCACTGCTTTACAGCCTTCTCTAAGTGGTTTACAGACTCAGCATATTTTCCCCAACAACCTGAATCCTCATTTTACTAACCTCGGAAGGATGGAAGGCTGAGTCAACTTTGAGCCTGGTGAGATCTGAGCTGCCAAACTGCTGGCAGCCGGTGATCAGCAGAAGTAGCTTGCAGTATTGCACTCTAACCACTGCTCATATAGCTGATCTTGACAATTCCATATGTAGAACTCAAAAGAATGAACAGTAGATCTTGCAAAAGTGAGCATTATGTAAGATGCTCTTCTTAGAATATTGGGAGGAGATGTCTGTTGAAGATACTTTCTGAGCAAGCCCTATTAAGTAATACATGCTATATTAGTGATGCTCCAGCATCCAACTGCTGCCAGGACAGAGTTCTAAAGAATTACTTAGAACTGTTTTCCAATACTTGTCTTGCATCTGGAAAATGTTTACAAAGCCTTTTTACATGTATCTATTTAAAAATAGCCCCAAAAGACAAATCAGGCATTTATTTTATTTATTTATTTATAAAATTTATGGTTCCATTAATATGATTCAAAAACCTTAATTTTATTGAGATGTGTCAAATTTGCCAGAATTTAGGACATGTTAGTCTTACCAAGATCAAATCAATCAATTTATTGGTTAACGTATCTTTGAATTTTGGACCACAGTTTTCACCATCTATTAAAAAATTATGCAAATGTAAACTAATTACTATTAAGCTGCAACACACATACACATACACACAAACATACAAAACTACTACATGGAAACTAAGATAATTTTTTGCATCTTGTTGATCCCTCATCATGTTTTTCTGAATGTGATAACACTAAATTAAAGTATGTCGAAGAGTAATCACCAAGCACTACAAAATATGGTTGTTCATATTGTAAAACAAAACATATCCATTTAAATAGGTAATGTGGCAAATGTATGCATAAGATAATGCCATGTGGTAGGAAAGAATTGATCCCAAGTTGTCTTTGTTTTCTTATTTAAGAACTTTTGTTATCATAACATTTTATTCCATTGCTTAATTCTTTTTGTTTTTTTTATTAATCCCATCTCAAGTGATAAATTGTATTCAGGTGAGGGATTTATGCCTAGCTGCAGAAATTCATATTAAATACATTGGTAGGAGATAATTGAACTTTTTGATACTTTATTAGTTATGTAATCTTTGAAGCAATCCAACTTCTAAAGCAGAAAAATTACATATATTTTAATCACAGCAGTTAAGTGTAATTACTCTACCACTTAGAAGCTTTTATTATTACTTTTTAAACTGAAGATGGTTCTTGTTGAAAATAATTACCATAACAATGACTTGGGATTGTTTTAGCCTGTTATATATTCAAGAAAATCTACATGGAGTGATTTTTCATATTTTAAATAACATATCAATATAATGTGAATAAAGTACAGGGCTTTGCCACACCTTCTCTACTAATTTTGCTATAATTTTTTTGCCTTGCTGGAAACAAGAATCAGAATTCTTCCCTACTGCAGGTTTTTCCAATATATGTATATGTAAGTGTGTGTGTGTGTGTGTGTGTGTGTGTGTGTGTGTGTGTGTATACATATGTAGATTTTCTAATTGATTATTCCAATCCTCCCCAACATAAATCCAAGAGACAAGATGTGACTTGTTCCAGAATTTCCAGACAACATGAATTCTGGCCATGCTTCCCTGGAACTTTTGGAAGATGCAACTCAGCTATTGTTTTGCTAAACATTACCCATCCCTAATTAATTAAATCAGTTTTCATTTAATTTGATGATGGTTTTTAAAGAATATATTTTTAGGGAGTGTGGCATTTCTGCTAATTTATTTATTTATTTTGCATGGCTATTCATCTTAATCAAAAATTTTGAATTGTTAATCAGGCATAAAAAAAACTTTATTTTTTGCAGACCAGGAGCCACATCTGATTCTGCATTAAAAAAATTCAGATAGATATTCTGGTACATGTCTACTTCTTAAAGTAGGGGATGTTTTACAGAGTTTCTTGCAGGCTTTCTTTAAACTTTATAAGTCTTACTTATAAACATTTTATTGAAATTTCAATAGAAACATGTACCCAAAGATCTTGGATAAAAATTATGAAGTCACTTTACAATTTATATTACCCAATTTAATTCCATCCGAGCACATGGTATTGCTAAAATGAATAATTACTCCTGTAAATCAGGGAGATTGGAAGTCATTTGAAAATGGTGAGACTTACTGTCTTGTAAACTTCTTTTCAGAATAGGAGTAAACATGTTTGATTAAACAAATCATTAAAACTAGATCCATAATATAGATCAGTTCCTGACCTCCACTTTAGCTTATCTGGAAAATATACATCTCTTCATATAAACTAATGATAATATCTATTTCGCTCTCAAATATAGAAAGTCTGCAATGTGCCGTCTTACTCCACTGATGACTATGGAATAATTATAATTAATTATATATATAATTACACTTTATGTAACTGCAATTTTAGTATTTATACAGTAAATGCATTTCTTTACCTTCCAATGTCCAAGATTGCTGTTATATGGTCATCAAAATATCATATTATAGAATATTTAATGGATCTCCTCCATTTTAAAATATATGTTTCATTTTGATGCTGTTGGTTCTCCCTTGGATAAGCCTCCCATTAATTGCTTTTGATTCATACGTTATCTTAACATTAAGTCATTAAATAATTTTCCCATCCTACTGAGGAGCACATTTATCATAAAATATTGTAGCTGCTACTTTAAAGGTCAGTTTAAAAGAAACAGTATTGTGTTTTAATACTTATCCTTATTCAATTTACCAAACCTGATTTTGGGGCAATTGTAAAATTGCAAAAACAACCAAAACAATCAGGACAGAAAACTCAAAGGAAAAATTCAGTGCAAAATGTTCTAGTTTAATCTGGTTAGCATATAATATAATGTGTTCCATCAATGAAACAGTACTCACCTGGTTATCTAAACATATTATCCATCTTTCTACTTGTGCAATATTTTGTTCTTAGTTGCTGTTATATATTTCTTCCAGGAGAATAATTCTTACTGACAAGAATATGTAAAACTTTGGGTTAATTATCTATCTACATTAAGGTGACCAGATTTTCAGATTGGTAAAGAGGGACACCATTGACCCGGGGGGGGGGGGGGGGGGGGGGGGCTTGATTAAAATTTTTTGATGGAGCAACAAAATTTTTCATACAACGCAAAAATAGTATTGTAATATATATTTTTTTATTTCAACATAACTACAATTTACAATATCATACATTTATATTTATTTATTAAATATATTTACAAAAATTATGTACAGTATTATTTTATTCGGCATATTTTTCACTTGAGTGAATTTTTTTTAGTAGATTGTTGTCGTCGTTTAAATGATCATGGAATTTTTCACAAGAATTTGTTAAATTATATTTCACACATAAAATGGCTTTCGAAGTCTCAACACTTAATTGTGATTTTTCTGATGTCCACACTTTATTTACCGTAGAAAAAATGCGTTCAGTCGCAGCAGACTATTTAAAAAAGATTCTATCCAAAATACAAAATATCAGCTGCAGTTATTCACTTAAGAACTGTGGCAAAAAAGGTGATATAATGGGCTTAGTGACCAAAGTTACAATGGCATTGAAAAAAGTGACTGATGACCATTTTTCACACTTAGCGACCATTTTCACACTTAGTGACCGTTGCAGCATCCTCATGGTCACGCGATCAAAATTTTGATGTTTGGCAACAGATTCGTATTTATTATGGTTTCAGTGTCCTTGGGTCATGTAACCACCTTTTGTGACCTTTTGACAAAGTCCAATGGAGAAACCAGATTCACTTATGTTCCTAACTTATCAGCTGCAGTTATTCATTTAAGAACTGTGACAAGAAAGGTGGTGTAATGGGCTTAGTGACCAAAGTTACAATGGCATTGAAAAAATTGATGACCATTTTTCACACTTAGCTACCGTTGCAGCATCCTCATGGTCACGCGATCAGTGAATAACTGCAGCTGATAAGTTAGTAACATAAGTGAATCTGGTTTCCCCATTGGACTTTGTCAAAAGGTGATTACATGACCCCAGGACACTGAAACCATCATAAATACGAATCTGTTGCCAAACATCAAAATTTTGATCGCATGACCATGAGGATGCTGCAACGGTCGCTAAGTGTGAAAATGGTCACTAATTGTGAAAAATGGACATTAGTCACTTTTTTCAATGCCATTGTAACTTTAGTCACTAAGCCCATTATACCACCTTTCTTGCCACAGTTCTTAAGTGAATAACTGCAGTTGATAAGTTAGTAACATAAGTGAATCTGGCTCCTCCATTTGACTTTGTAGAAAAAGTGATTACATGACCCCAGGACACTGAAATCATCAACTTCACTAAACACTTTATTCCGTATAATAAATCGCCTTTGATCTGCTAGTCATTGTTCACTAACATTTGAATCTGGATATTGTTGTTTCCATAATTCATACATTCGCTTTAAATAACCTCTTTTTTCTGGCTCGGAGTTGTAGTAACAGGCCATTATGGCACGGTTTTCATCTGCACTATATTTTTGTTGTTTTTTTGGCTGGTCCACTTGTAGCCCACTTTTCGACGGATGTCCAGGGACCCCAACATCCGCCGCGGCCCTTGTTAACCCGTGCGATGACCGATGCGGTATAAAATTTTTATTCGTTTCTTTCACCATATTGTATGGGTTGGCGGGGTTTTTTTATGGGGCCAGTTGCCAACCTGACCCCAACCCTCTTCCTTTCTCATCCTGGCTTGGGACCGGCAATGGTGGAGTTGTTGTTGTTGTTGTTGTTGTTGTTGTTGCTGCTGCTGCTGCTGTTTTTGTTGTTGTTGTTGTTATTATACAATTGTATCACAGCGGCCAGTTGTTTCGCCGGATTTGGCATTGGTTACTAGTCGGGCCCCACTCAGGGGTTATATTATTATTATTATTATTATTATTATTATTATTATTATTATTATTATTATTATCATCAGCCTGAAACATTTATTTTTGCCTTCAGGTATTCTCCATAATCACTAGTTAGAGTTTTTCTTGAAACTATCTGTTCAGACTTAATATTTACTGATGAAGTGAATTCAAAGGAAAATGTAAATGCTGTTTTTCAAGTGTAACATTACATTTACATTTTCAACTGCAACTTCTAACACCAGCATTTTCCAAGGGGACTAGCAAAGTTTTCAGCTTTAGGAATGCAAGATTTTCCTTTTAGCGAAGTGATGTGTATATGAGAAATTGTTTACATCTTTTTTATAAATGTAATATTCATGTTGTTAAATAGCAAGAAAAATTATGAACAGCAATGATCTAGAATTTACAAGAAAAGGGGTTTTTTTGTTACTAGTTATTTTAGTCACTATATCTATACACATCCACTCTGTGAGAAACTCATAGTATATATGATAATAGGTATAGCCATAAGGTTATTAGCTACAAAGCTCAATTGCAAATTATAGGCAAAATTTCCAATTTCAATCCAAACAGAAATGTTTTTACCAATCCATCAATGAAGAAACTGCAGTGAATCAATCAGCACCTGAACAGCAAGAAGCAGTGCAATTTTGGGTGTAGATATAGAACAGGGCTGTCAAACTCGTGGCCCAGGGGCCGAATGTATCATGCAATGGCCACGCCTCTGCCTGGTTTAGCAAAGGAGAAAAAAGTCCTGATATGTCATGTGATGCTGCCGTGATGAAGCGAGTTTGTCACCCCTGATATAGAATAACTCAAAGAAATATAACACAATGCCGCTTGGTTAAGGGAAGTGGATAAGAATAAAAAAAAAGCAGTTGAAATGAAAGAACTGGCAATAACAGCAGAAATGGTGGAGAAAAGAACAAGGAAGATCAAGAAATGGTCAGCACCAGGGGAAAATGAACTCATGGATTTTTGTTGTAACATCTAACTGGTCTACACTTATTCATTACCAAGTAGTTTTACAACATACTGAAAGAGGGTGAAATTGAAGAATAGCTAACACCTGATAAAACCTACTTGATAATGAAAGATCCAGCAAAAGACAGCAGTAGACAATTAGAGACCAAATTCCTATTACTAAGAACTTTACAATTGCAAACTGATGTGGTAGCTGATGCAACCAACAAGCTGAGAACATATGAACATATGGTTTATGATTTTGATGGTTAAATGGACTGTAGAAAGAAGAGAGTGATGATGTAACCTTAAAGAAAGAAGTAAAATTATAATAGTACTTGTACCTACCGTAAAGACGATTTGAAGCTACTTTATATATTTTTGTTTTTCTCTACTTGTTCTTTATTACAATTTTACAATCTTTGTCCTTAATTTCTTTATTTTTCTTTATTTTTCTTACTTTATATTATGTTACAGTAGTTTTTATTTTTTAAAAACTTTTAATTACATTATTAAAAATCAGATGTTTTTTTTTCCTGCTGCTCTAAGGAATAGTGAATTGGATACAGGAGGAATTAGATTCATTTGTCAAAAAAGGTAGGACAGCATGTAAAGGAGTAGGAAGGCAATGAGGAATTGATTTTTAAAACAGATTACTATAATCATGTGGAATTCTGTAAAGCTGGAGAAATAGAGGACAGCTTCCCAATATCTTCCTCATTATTAACAAGTGATGGAAACTGGAGATAGAATTATGAATCTGAAGCTAGAACTCGCCTATTGTTCATACCTCTCTGACCTGATTGAGACTCATTTTATTTTACTGTTGGGTGCTTTAGCATTATAGCTGCATTCAGTATCAGAAAGCAATAACTTAGTATTAAGATCATCCAATAAAACAAAACACCACACCTGGATGTTTTTCCAAGAAGTTTAAACATGTTTGCATTTTCTCCCTGATCTGGGCATTTAAGTAAAGTGAAATGTTTTGAAAGATTATTTCCAGAAAAATGGAAAGTTGCTGAATTAAAAGGATTAGCATGGGTAAAAATTAAGAATGTGTGAGCTAATGAGGCCTACTCAAAGACCAACTCCATTAGAAAACAACACTGCAGCAAGAAAAAAACCCCAGTCCATTTCTGCATCAGTAGCAAATTTTCAATGAGGTGTGTGTGGGCTGGGAGCAAGATAAAGGCAACATACTCTTTAAAATATTTAGCAGAACTCTTTGTACCACAGTAGCAAGGACATGAAGATGAGTGATCAAATAACTTACTGCGTCAGGTGTGAGGCCTCTAGGTGGGTAGACAAATTGTAGATATCAAGGTATGAATTTGTTTAGTTTAATTTGAGGAAGAATTTTATGAATATGTTTAAAATGTAATCACTTGACCAATGAAATCTGATGAAAACATTTTCATCAATTCTGTTTGATCATCTATTTTATATTTTTGTTAATATCTTTGTCTTCTGATTATTAATTTTAGATCCTGCTAGTGGACCAAATTCTTTTAATTTCCCATTAATGTTTCTATTCCCTTTAATGCACTGGTTCTCAACCTTTTCTTCACTATGGATCCCGCCCCTTTTTCAATACCTTTTGTGGCTATGAACACGACTATGGACACCCAAGAGTTAACTCAAGATTTAAATCATAACATTGTGCTCCCCCAGTGGACCGTGGACAACAGATTGAGAACCACTGCTTTAGGGGATTCTTGAAAATCAACAGCAAGTCATGAGTAAATGCCCTTAATTTATCAGCATTTTTTTAAAGGTTTGGTCCCACAATATTCTTATTTTTTCTGATATTTCTATTCAGTATTTCAAGAATGAAAATAATTAGGAGACAGTGGGCATCCCTGTTTTGTCTCTTTTTCTACCTCAAAGATTTTGTTATGTCTCCACTGACAATCACTTCATTTTCTGAAGTGTAAATAGATCTTACCCATTTAATCAAATTCTTTCCAATATTCATATCTTCCAAAACATTAAACCCAAATGCCTAATTCAAACTATCAAAGACCTTCTCTGGGACTAAAAAATATATCAATGCAGCTTGTTTTTCATTATGTTGTTCCAAGTATTCCAAAAGTTCCAATACATTTTTATATTCTTATTTAACTGTCTTGTAAGTAAAATCCCCTCATGAATAAATTTTTCCTCTAATAAATTATTTTCAACCTCTCAATCTTATCTCATTCACAAACTGGGTTTATGAGGAGGATGCTAAATAAGTTTGGTAGACTACAACCCCAAGCAGCAGGGGCTGGAGGGCTTCAGTGAGACACTTAGACATCAAGCTATCAACTTGATTGGTAGAATATTATATTATGAATATTATTGTTGCAAAAATTGTCCCTATATATTATATATTATGTTTTTAATGTAGGAAGTTTAGCATAACATTTTTATTGGATGCCATTTTTATAGCATTGAAAATGAATTGCAATATAAAATGCATATAATTTTTTATGTCTTCAGGAACTGTAAATTAATTGTTTCATACTTGATCATAAGTGAAAAAGATTTTTCTATGATATAATTGCAGGAGTGGAACAAAATCTAACAAGTTTGAATGAAATGAATGTGGGATTCAAAACAATAAGACTAATTAGTTAATTGTTAGTATAGTGTACAAAAATCAGACAATAAAATATAAAACCCTTAAATATTGCAGAACTGTAATTATTTATAATTTCTTAAAGTGTAACCCAATTCTATAAACAAGACATGTTAAGTCACTACTAATTAAATATATGTTTTCTGTATCTTTGCCCTCAAGAGATGTAATGACACTTTGATTCTTGTCAAGTAAATCATGTATAATAAAATAATTTCTATATTTACATTTTTTGATCTCATGAAGTCCAACTATTACACTGCACATAAATGTACATAAGGATTCTGTAACTTGTAGAGAACACAGTATGGAAATAATAATTCACTCTTTTGATACAGTACCAACTTCTTTGAAATGTACTTTTCGAATCTTTGACTTCCAGATTTTTTTTTATGATCAGAAGTTTCTCAATTCCTTTGAAGCTTTCAGAAGTGCAGCCATTAATTAAAGACAGCTGTCTTCAGGCTTGTTGTTCTCTTTCACCTACAATTAGGCACTCCCAGAGACTATAGACTGTTAGACTGAGCAAAGTATGGCACTGTGATACTTACACTACCTCACACCTTTAGACTTAAAATGTGTGTGACTCACATTTTCTTTGAAATAATGTGCTTGATAGGAATGGTAAGAAACATTTGGAAGTTAATTGCTTCCTACTTACCATGAACTTGAATGTATTCCTTTTTGAATAGATACATTTCATTAGTATGTGAGTATACTTCCAAAACAGTGTATTTTCTGGGTAACATCATTGATCTGTTTTAGCCATAGTTTAATGTCAAAATGTGAGAAAGCATTTGCTGCAAGGGTGATAATTAAGTGTTGTCCGAATCAAAGTTTCAGCAACATTTTAGATATTGGATCCAGAAGTGGGTTTCACCTAATTTTATCACTGGTTCATTGCATACAAAAATGTGAGCATGTGCATCTTCAAGTACATGCACGCAGCCTTTAGAGCATGTGCACAGCCTTCAGCACATGTGCTTTGCTTCTGCACATGGCTTGCACAGGTGCATGTGGCTTAGAAAATGTGGCTAAATAGGACACCATACCGCCGGTACAGGTGTGCAGACCCACCCGCAGATCGCCACTACTGGTTCACCGGAACCAGTCTGAATTGGCTGAATACAACCACTGATTGGATCTATCATACATGGAGAAAACTCTACCCTTACACTGAAGATATGATATACAGTCACAAACATTTGCAATCCAGTGGCTATCCATTGAATGCAGTGAAATATTCTGGCTCCCTGCAGGTATCAGAAAACAAGTTTCTCTGACTCTGGCAAACTCAGGAATTAGGAAGCACTTGGAATTATGGAATGATTTCAACTGTTAATAAGAATCTAGCAGAATCTCAAAAGTCTGCCATAGCAATTTTCTAGATCAGCTTTATCTTGCAAAATCTAGGTGGAGTTACTCTGAATGTCTTTCTCAGGTTTCTCTGCACTCTTGGAATAAGAAATCTTTTCTATAATGGTTCATGTTCTGTACAATTCTGTAAAAGATATTCTGAACCTGTTGGGAGAAAAAAAATTTTCTAGCCTTTTACTTTTCATTGAAAAGAGCTGATTCCTTTCCATATTCTTTACTTCCTACAGAATCCTTAGAACTCTGGAAAGCTGTTCATAAAACATTTTATATAAGATTAATAAAGTCTGAATGAACGTCCTATTTGTAATGGAAGAAGTCAAAGTTAATTGGTCAGAACAGGATCAATGATGCTGATGGAGGAATCAATGCTATCTGTCATAATTAGAAAGGAAATGCTCAAGATCCTGAGCTGAAACAGTTTGAGCTTAGAGCAGAAATCCTGGTATCTGACCCAAGATATCCAGGATGGAATTAATTACAGGTAATAATTTCCTGTATAATTCACTGCTAACAAAATGTAGCAACACTGAAACCTGAAAAACACATTAGACAGATTTAAGGACTATATTACTAAAGAGCAGTGATGACCATCATTCTGCAAAAGAATCATTCTAAGTTGCACAACAAACTTTTCCCCTTTCATACATGTGATATTCTGATGCATGTAGAAAAGTTGCAGGGCTTTTATTATACTACTATTATCAGACTAATCTATTCTGCCTTCTGTGGATGCTGCAGCTAATAGCTTTTAGTAATTATGTTGTATATTCTAGTATTGGAGCAGCAAGATTCTAAGTTGAAAGTGATGTCAAGGCTTATTGGTAGAAACTTACTCAGCTAACCTTGTAAATAATTATACCTTTACTTTAAAAAAAAGTTATGGTACAATTCATTTAAACCTTGTGTTTCATTACAGCAATCCATTTTCTCCCATATAACACAGAGGTGATATTCAGCAGGTTCAGACCAGTTCTGGAGAACTGGTAGAGTAAATTTTGAGTAGTTCGGAGAACCGATAAATACCACCTCTGACTGGCCCCGCCCCCATCTATTCTCATTCTTCCAGGTGCCAGCTGATTTGGAGGGAATGGGGATTTTGCAGTAACCTTTCCCTGTGATGGAAAGGGAATGGAGGTTTTACAGTATCCTTCCCCTGCCATGCCCACCAAGCCCCACCCACAGAACCGGTAATAATTTTTTTTGAATCCCACCACTAATATAGCAGCTGAACTCTCTTTTTATTAGAGGACATTTAATAGAGCCAAATTGGTCACTTGGAGAAAGCAGACATATTGACTTCTTTCTTACTGTTCAGGAATGTTTGGTTGAATTATATAATCTCTCAGGGGAAAAAAAAAGAAAGATTAGAAAGAGATATTCTGAGAAGATTTTGCTTAGATTAATACATTCATCCTTTTATACTCAAGGAAGGAAGGAAAGTAAAAGACTATGGTACATTTTTTTCAATAAGTGGCATATTTCAGGCTATAAGCACTCAGATGTTTTTTTTTCTTTAAGAAAATAGAGTTGGCAGAAAGAAGCAAAAATATCAAAGTATGGGATGAATGTTCACACAATTTTTTTGATGCATGCATCAATTTTGTGTTTAGACCTGGTCACATGGGCTAGTTCTATCCATTTGCCACATTTCATGATTGTCACTCAAACTAGTGGCTACACATTTGATACTTAACAACAAAATATTACACATACATCAAAGGTTATGTGTAGGATTTATTCATTTTCCTCCCCTTCTTCTAAGCTGAGTAGAAAAATGGATAGTACATTCCTAGAGTTCATTCAGTTATTGTCAGCCTCTGCTTTGCTACTGCTTCGGCTGCCATTGAAATGGGGAGGGGGAGCATGGTATTTGGGAGGGGACTCATTGTTGTGCTGGAGGAAGATTCTAGATTTTGACCGGACCACCTTACTGCGCATGTGGAGGAGGAGTGTTTCCCACCAAGGCCAACGGACCAGCATTCCATCCTGGTGATGCCTTTCGAAGTTATCTCACACCTGATATTTGGGAGAATTATGATTGGACTGTGCACGGGATGCCAAGGGGAGGGGAATGAATTATACAATATATTATTTGCTTTCGCGCCTAAATAACCAGTCTTAGCTTTGCTACGCTTCTATTCATTTATAATTAGTAAAAGTACACTTGATTTCAACAAATGGAGTCTGGTGGTTTTCTTCCCTGATTTGTGAATGAAGAAGGGCTGACAGTTATCAAGTATGTAGATTCTGGAAGAGGTAGAGATTACATGTGATAGGTCTATCTAGTATTAACACTTCTTTATATAGTATTTGCATTAGTTTTATATATCCAGTAATTTTAATTATGACTTTTTGACAGGGTATATTTTCTGTGGTTGATATGTTCCTAAATCATATATATTTCTGTACTACAGAACCTCCAGCATAGTTATGATAGAGGTTATAGTTTACTACCTCAGTAAAAAGTAGGCTTTAGAGTAGATTCTTCAGCATTTACATAGGTGACCACTATTTAAACATCTTAAAACTTATATAAGGAGACTGGAATAAAGTATACAGTAATCCTTTCTACCTGTCTGGAACATTATTCATAACTGTCTAAATACATAATGATTGTGTGAAATATACTGAAATGTTGTTTTTTTTCAGTTAAGAGAAATGTGTTTTAGATATGTTATCCCAAGACCAGCAGAGTTTATGATAAAACTGTCAGAGATGTGTGTGTATGTGTGTCTGATTAATATACTAATAGCTGAATCCTCCTACAAATCTTTGGAATATGTCCCTGCTTTCTCTAAAGCATCAAAATCTGCCCAAGGAAGAAAGCGTGATTAGCATTTAATTTCCTTTTGGGATCACTTGTTAGGTGATTTTTGCTCATTTTGACATTCTGATTAATCACACCCTTTGGCTGGTGAAGCAGTTCCCTTCCATATTAAATTGTCAAGAAGTCTAAAGCCTTTATTAATAAATGTACTTGCTCATTGTATAGCAGGATGTTTATTTCTCTAGCCTGAGTCAAGCTGGCAACCATGTTACCAAATTTCCTTTCTCACTGGACTACCTTGGCATATAGATTACAATGCTCATAGAAGACTACTTGAATCATGGAGCACGTATTAGAGTAGTTATGATTATTCCTGGAACAAATTTGTACTTCCTCCAGTTCCACAATTATTCAATTTTAAGCCATATTTAAACACCATAAATTTTCACATGGTGCTTGAAGGTTTCTCAGTTCCAGAGCTTCATAATTTCATGTTGCGCAGTAGTCACATTACTTCCTGGATAAGGAGGCCCTGCTCTCAAGCCCTTTTTGACTATATCAATGCACTTTACATGACACTACCCTTCAAAAATATTTGGAAGCTTCAGCTGATACAGAATGTAACAGGGTGAGTACTTTTGGGTGTTCCAAGGATGGCACATGTAACACTTTTGCTACATGAGCTATATTGGGTGCCAGTTTGCTTCTGGGTCAAGGTCAAGGTGTTGGTTATGACCACTAAAGTTCTACATGGCATGGTGACTGGCTATTTGCAGTATCTATCATCTTTTCCCAGTTACATTGGCCCCTCCATCCAGTCAGGCAAGGACAGCATGTTACTCACTTCCTCTGTCATCGAGATGGGCAGTTTCTAAATTTGATGTATAAAAATAAATAAGTAATTTTGGCTCACTTACTTACTTCTTTGTTATCCTTTGGAATATTATATCCTTCCCCTCAAAGTGAGGTGGTCCCCCACTTTCCTGGCCTTTTGGAAGTATTTGAAAATCTGGCTCTGCTGACTTGGAGAGGAACACATAAACTTAGGGTTAGTGAGTTGGAGGTCTTTTCCCTGCTTTTTTAACTTTAATTATTATATTCTTGTTTTAACCACCTCCTATTGGATATTTATATGGTTGGGGTGAGATGGATAGTCTCTAAATTTGATATATAAATAAAAATAAATAAAATTTGGAGACACTCATTTGATTTTCTAACTAGAAAGCTTTGAGAAAACTAAATTGCACTTCCATTTTGTTCATAAAAAGACTCCATTGTTAATTTATAAATTGTTTTTTTCTCCAATATGCCATTTAGCAGTATAACTTGGTACAGACATGGTACAAGATCAGTGACAACTGATGCATATTCCTCTTTTTTAATAGCTAAGTTTCCTGTAGAAATATTCTTTAAATTTTAATTTTGCAATAAATTTATTCACTATAGATGTTTATTCTGCTTTTTATTTAACAGCCAGCAGAGATAATACTACTTTTTAAAATAAATTCAAATAAATTTAGTTAAGACAGTAAACTGGGAGATTTGTTTGACACAATTCATAAAAATATCCTGTGTTAATTTTTTTGTCACTTTAAAAATTTAGGTATTTTATTTGGCCTTTAAGAAAGCTTTTAGCACTTATATAAATATGACTAGCAAAGGGACTATGTGATTTAAAATAAAGATTTTTGAGTTTGTGAGAAAGTAACTGTTTTACCATGTTTTGTGATATATTTTATAAAGTATCAGGAAGTTATTTCAGGAATATGCCATTATATAAAATGACACATAAATACATAAACCTGCATTTCAAGTTTTTAAATGATATTGAAGATTTGTTATCTATTTTGATACAGTTTTAAGCTTTCTTAACTGCTTTGGGAAAGAATGAAGTAACAGACTAATCTTCTTCCTAGCACAGATGACTCTGAAGGAATTTGAAAATTTTAGAAGCTGGAAACAAATAAAATTGTAATTTCCATATATTCTACATAAGTAGCTCCATTCTGTGAGACATTTTTAAATGCCTCACAGGGTATTCCTGGTCTCAAATGAACCAAGTGCCTGACTAAGATTTATTTTTTGCATAAAATAAAGTTTTATTTGCATATCTGGCTCCCCATTCACCTGTAGCTGACTCTATAGACCTACAAGCAACTCCATCTGCATGTGAAATATGAGGCATCTCCGAAATAACAACATGAGATTTTCTGAGGTAAAGAGATAAAAGAGTAATAAATATCTGGTCATTTCTACTTATTTATCAAGGTTGAAGTTGAAAAAAGTTTTAAAATATCTGCATATGTATTAGGGTAGTTATCTAGAGCAGAAAACAGAGGGCAGGATTCACTGATCAGAGTCCTAAAAACCATTGGAAATTTAAATAAATGGATGACAAATCATTTTAATAGACTGACAAACTTCAAACTTCAACTACCAAAGCAACTTTGGTGCCCTCCACTAGGTTGGACAATGTTTTTTTTTCCATTATTTACAGCAATGAAATATATCTATAAAGCAGATGGTTGGGATGGGTTGAGTTAAATTGCATATGACAGAATTAATCATTTTACAGATATGGAAAATTCAGAAGCATACCTTTGTGGTCCTGTTTTTCATCTCTCCATTGCACTGCAGGAATTTTCACACTGTATTTCCACTGCCACCTGGTGTTCATGAATGACATCTGGGGGGCGGGTTTAAATTGTCATGACTGGCATTCAAAATATATCTAGACACTTCATGCATCTTTTCTTCAATTATGTTCTAAAATTTTATTCAACCTTTCTTCCAAAAGAGCCAGGAGTTCCTTCTTTCACATATTATCTTTAAAGAAAGTCCCATAAAATATATTAAGATTAGGGAAAGGATTATTGGCCAAAAGGCATCAGATTAGCATTATGGTTGATCAGAAATTTGAATCAATGTTTACTGATTAGAGGCTATCACTGTTACTTGCTGCTAGGCAAGTGGGTAACTTCCTCATATTAAAACTATTACTCCCATAAATTACATAAAGCTTGACTGATGATCAAGAATTATTACACTTGTGGCCCATACAATTTGGAGGAAGAAAAATAGCTATCCACAAACAGCATAACATTTTAAATGTAACAGTTATCTTTCAGAATTTATTCTAATATAATCTGAAAAGCTGCATTGGAAAAAGAAAATTAGTAAACATTTAGTATGTGCAGAAATACTTGGTATAGTCATAGATTACTTTGAGCATTTTAATTAAATATAAATAATTGTTCAGGGAGAATATATATATACCATTTATTAATAACTACTTAAGTGTCATTTGTCCTACCTAAAGTATCTGAATTTGATCAATTGCTGTAAAATGTTCAGATGTACAGTATAAATAACTTATGGGATAATAAAATATGAATTTTTGTGAACATGTAAAACAGAATGATTAAAAAAGAAAAGATTGCCAGAACCACACTTCTCAATGTAAACATCTGATGAGTGATGCTGAAGATTCAGTTTCAAAAGTGCTTTTCAAAATTTTTCTTGAAAGTCCAGTTGCCTTTTGAAAAGCACCTTTGAGACAAGCATGGATGCTTGAGAATCTCCATTGAAGATTCAGGGGTGGAATCACTGAAGAAAATAATTTGCTTCTTAATTTGATTAGCAAGATAATTCATAATCATATAATGTTACCTGTTTTGGTAATGAAATATCTACAAGAACACAAGCAAGCTGAGAAATGACTTAGGATGCCATAAATTATACAAGTTTGCTTAAAGCATTAAAGCAGAAATGGAATAATAACCTCAATGAACATTGCAGTGAACTCCATTGCTGAATGAATTGACCATATTCATGATTTGTGCCCTTCTCATAATTTGGGAAGAATTGGGGTGAACTGAGCATTTACTGGCCACATGCCTTTCCTGATGCCTATGCAGAGTTTGCAGCAGATATTTTCTCTTTGCGCTCTGATAGAGAAACCTCTGACACTGCTTAGGATTGAACTCTAAGATTCCTGAGTGGGATGAGAGCGTCTTCACCTCTAGGCCACTCTGCCGCTCTTGTAAGTTATTATATTAATACTAGATGTAATTCTGAAAAGCCAGGCAAGGACAAGTGGTATAAGATTTGTTTATGTCAACCTTTCCAGCATCATAATATGTGATTCCAACAATGTGGGGAAATGTACTATCTCTTAGCTTTGTCTCTTAATAGCAGAGCAGAAATATGCAGCCAAAAATCATCAATAATGCAGTGCTGGAGTGCATGTGCTTAGAAAATAGATGTCATGATGTAGCATATATCAGTGAATATGCCAAGAATGAACAGGAAGAAGGGGGAAACAGTTTTATCATCCACTGCTGATGAAAATATTACACACAATCGATCTTTTGCAGTTGCTATTGTTTTGTGTCAGGAAAGTTTGTCCAGCCTTTTCCCTAAAATGAACATTTCCCCCTTAGTATCATTTCCACTTCAAAGATACTAATATCTTTAAAAATTACTGTAATTTCAATTTATAATATGTCTTAAAAATATACTCCTGTGGCAATATTATTTCCTCTTTTTGTAATAAGCCATTCAGTTGTCAGAGCATGTGTTATCATAAATGGTATAATAAAAAATGCAGTACTATGCATGTCATTATAATAATAGATACTTTTTTATAGTTACCAAGAAGTCTTCCAGTTATGCTGTCTGAATCCTAATCAGTTTGTTTCACACCTCCAAATAATTTTGGACATTCACTTCAAAAGCAAGGCAGAAATTCTAAAGTTAAAAATGTGGAAAAAATCTGACTTAATTTCCCCAAAATTTATTATCTGTGAGAACGGGGCTTCTGTTTCTATTTTTAATAAAATAATTTCCCCTTGCCCTTCCCAAACCTGGTCTGTTTTAGAACTTATTTTATGATGAATTCTTATGTGTGGATAGCAAGGAGTGTTGTAGACCTTTGTAGAGATGCTTTGTAGATATGCTGGATCTAGAAATGAAAAAATAAAAAATAAAAATGAGGAAAAAATAATTTCCATGCACAATTACTTGGCCATACACTATAGCTTAGAGGCAGAAAAATGGTGACAGCTGTGGCTTCTAGTCATTTTGGGGGACTTTACTTTATTTTTTTAAAAAAGACTATAAATTCTTAACATGAAAAAACATAGTTGAAGAGTTAAGACAGTGCTGTTCAAATTTTGATAATCCAGTTTACAAATTTTTTCTTTAAACAGAAGAAATAAGGGGTAAATGTTTTGTGATGATACATTGTAAGAAGTTTGTTTTCTTTGTCATAAATGTTAATAATAGGAGATTGCAAAGAGTTGATCAAATTATTAGATTATAACATAAATTTATCTGCATTTATCTTTTATTGAGTAATAATACTCAATTATCCCAATACTGAGGATAATAATACTCAATTTGGAAAAAAGGGTTAAGACTGAGCTTAAAATACCCAATTCATTTACATAGAATCAGAGATTTAATGTCATACAGTGCTGCTACTTTTGGGTCAGACCATCACTGTTGGAGACACTGAGACATTTCCAGATTGAAAGAACATCGCTATTGCCCAGAGACGCTCAGTTGGGGGTCCTTTTACATCCCAGTTAATGTGGCCACCAAATTGGTATCTATTTATCTACTCAAATTACTCGCTTTAGAATATCAGGTTGTCAGAATCTGTAGTGAATGATGGGACCTCTGGACATCATGCAGCAGTACTCATGCCTAAAGCATCAGCTTGCTGATTGTCAGCTTAGCATCCTTAACTATTCTTACCTATTCGGGTTTTTATCTATTCGTCCAGTTTGGCTAAATAGGTAGTAACTCCAGCAGACAGGTGACCATACTGGTTCTATCCTCCATGGCACCATTTTGGTTTTCTGTTCTGCACATGCGCAGAACAATATTCATTCAAAAAATGCATTTCCCCCCCTTTTTAATGTGCATGCGCAGACCGCTTTAAGTGCAAATGCCCCACCCACCTATTCCACCCAGTCACTCCTCACCTCACTCCTCATCTTCCATTCAAAGAGGCTGTAAGGGACCTCAGAGGTCATCTAGTTCAACTTCCTGCTCCAGCCGGACACCTTATATCATCTTGGTTATTTTAGTGCCTCTAACACAGAGGAGAAATTTCAAGGCATTACCAACCTCTCCCCCTAGTAAAAAAAAAAGAGCAAAAACTTCATGCAGTATTAAAAAGAATAGAAAAGGGGGCTGCTGCGTATTATTTAATGGGTTGCTAAATTGGCAAAATGGAGGCTAAATTGGCCATGCCCACCCAGTCACATGACTGCCAAACCATACCCACAAAATAAGCTATGCCCACACAACTGATAGTAAAAATTTTTGAAACCCACTGATCCTAACCATGATAGCCACTGTGTTCTCATATGGCATATAGTAAAATAAATAAATAAAATAAAATAAATAATATCATGATATAGATTCTTGGTTAAGCTTATTGCTTCTTACATCAAAAGTAGAGTTTATTTATTTTTAAATTTTTATTTATTTACTATTAAACAATATACAGTAAAACAACTCCTCTGTTTTATATGTCATCATAGATGGTTGCCAGAGACTAAACTATAATTCTGGAACTTTAACATCTCTACTTAGGGATGGGGTTGCACTACCCCATATAGATCCAATCCACAACTTAAGGATTCTTGAACTCATGACTCCTGCTTGAAGAGCAAGTTGCAGTCATGAGTAGCAGAGCTTTTGCACTTCTTTGTTTTGTATATCAATTGTGGCCTTTCCTGGATCAGGATTTCTACATGCTATTTCCTGTGCTAAATCACTAAGTCCTAGTCATCTTACATTGAACTATTGTTTTTTTTTCCACAATTTTTGTTATTTTCATTTTCATTTTCATACACTCACATGTATACTGTACATAGCCAGCAGCCATACCGCATTAAACAGGTAATTGCATCATTCCTCTTGTCAACAAGGCCCCAGAAAATAGAAACCCAATATAACTCTTCCGCTCTCTCACTACACGTGCTTTTCTTCCACCACCCACCAACTTTCTATCTTCCCTCCATCATCCCCCTCTACCCTACTTCCACCTCCTCCCTCTACCACTCCTCTCTCCACATCCACTCCCCCCTTCCTTCTCACCTTTCCCTCCCACCCTCTCTCCCATCCCTCTCTGCCCATCTTTCTTCTTTCCCACTCTTCCACTCCTTGGTGTATTTCTGCTACATATCAACATACTTGGCCTATCCTATTTTTAAAGAAAAATTAAAAAAGAACAGTATGCATGTGAAGTCACATTACATTGAGATCTAACACATCTTGTCTAACCTAATATATTCCCTCCCCCCACTCTCCCCCCGACCCCCCACTTCCTTCCCCCTGACTTCCCAGAACACGTACACGACCCCCCACTTCCTTCCCCCCCATGACTTCCCAGAACACGTACACGGTATAGATTTTTAACAAACATGGTCTAAAATATATTGAAAAGAAAAGAATAAGAAATTAACAACATCTCTACATTGAGCTTAGCTCCTTCTTGCTAAGCTATCTTTAAACAATTTAAATCATTCCTGATCTTAAGCATAGGCTATCTGGAATTTCTTAGTCCCATATTTATTTTGTATATAATCAATCCATTTTTTCCAGTCTCGTTTATATCTCTCATTTGAATGGTCTTTAAGATATGCAGATATTTTAGCCATCTCAGCTAAATTTGTGACTTTCAATGTCCATTCTTGAATTGTAGGCTTCCTGCTTCCAATATTGCGCCACCAGCAGTCTTGCTGCCGTTATTAAATGCAAAATCAAGTTAATCTCTACCGCTGTAAAGTCAGTACTTATACCTAACAAAAATAACTGAGGAGTAAACTTTATCCTTCTTTTAAAAATATTTTGCATAATCCACCATATTTTTATCCAAAATGCCTTAACCTGTTCGCAAGTCCACCATATATGGAAATATGTAGCATCAAGAGAACCACATCTCCAACATTTGGGTTGTAAATTCGGATACATAGAAGCCAACTTTTTAGGATCTAAATGCCATCTATAGAACATCTTGTAAAAATTTTCTCGCAAGTTTTGAGCTTGTGTAAATTTCACATTTCTTACCCAAATTCTTTCCCACATATCCAACATTATTGGTTCTTCAATATTTTGAGCCCACTTTACCATACAATCTTTAACTAATTCTGTTTCCGAATCCATGTGTATATCCATATTATATATCCTCTTTATATGCATTAAACTTTGGTCTCTTATTTGTTTAAATAGATTATCCTCAACTTGGATAAAACCAATTTTTTGATCTATTTTCCACCTGGCCTGTAATTGCCCATACTGGAACCATGTTTGAACTACCTTCTCCTCTTTCAGTACCTCTAAGGATTTTAGTTGTAGTGCCCCCCTTTCCAAAATGAGGAGCTGTCTGTAGGTAGTTCTATCCTGTTTTTGTGCTATATTCATATTTTCAATTGCATGTCTAGGAATTGCCCAAATGGGTATCTTGTCATTTAGTTTATGTTGATATTTTTTCCAGACCCACAATAAAGCATTTCTTAAAATATGACTTTTTTAAAGTTTTTGTCCAGTTTTTTGTTGAATAACAGGTAAGCGTGCCAGCCATATATCAGATCATGTCCCTCAATATTCAATATCCTATCATTGGTTAAATTGATCCAATCACTAATTACGGATAATACCACTGCATCATAATATAGTTTTAGATTGGGTAGTTTCAAACCTCCTCTGTCGTGTGCATCTTGCATTATTTTCAGCTTTACTTCTCAGCTTCTTCTTCCTGCCCATACAAATTTATTGATACCCTTCTGCCATTCTAAAAGATTCACATCTTTTTTGAGTATAGGTAACATTTGGAAAAGAATAAAAATTTTGGTAAGATATTCATTTTCACTACCGCTATTCTTCCCAGCAAAGATAAGGATATACTTAACATAATTTCCCATTTGAGATTGAAATATTAACTCCAAGATACTTGACCTTTTTGACTACCTCACATCCTAACATTGTCTCCTAATTCTTCCTTTTGTTTAGTATTCTATTTATGGTTAATATTTTTGTTTTCCCTAAGTTTATTTTAAAACCAGACACATGACCATATTGATTAATCATGTTCATTAAAACCATACTAGATTCCTGCGGTTGTTCCAATATTATGACCAAATCATCCGCAAAAGCACGCACTCTGTATTCTTGCTGCCTAATCTTAATTCCTTTTAGACCATCCAAGCCCCGTATTTTATTCAATAATACTTCCAAAGTTATAATAAACAATAGTGGGGACAAAGGACAGCCCTGTCTTGTACCCTTTCCAATTTGAAAGGATTCTATTAAACTTCCATTGACTATAATTTGAGCTGTTTGCTGTTGATATATTGCTTTGATTGCTTGTAAAAATCTTCATTTTTCGCAATATCTTCAACAGAAATTGCCAATTAACTCAATCAAAAGCTTTCTCAGCATCCAAAAATATGAACGCAGCAGGAATTTGATTGTTCTTTCCCAAGTATTCTAGTGCATTAATAACTAATCTAACATTACTTTTCATTTGTCTCCCTTGTATAAAACCTGTCTGGTCAGCGTGTATCAATTGTTGAATAACCAGCATTAACCTATTTGCTAATATTTTAGTAAAGATTTTATAATCTACATTAAGTAATGAGATGGGTCTATAGTTTTTGGGTTGAGTAGTATCTTGATCTTCTTTGGGTATCAAAGATATAAAAGCTGTCTTCCAAGATGGAGGTACCTTACCTTCTGTTTGAATCTTATTAAATAATTCTCTAAGAGGTTCTACCATTTCTAATTGTAAGTTTTTGTAGTAAGCCGTTGTCAAGCCATCTGTGCCTGGTGCCTTCCCTGACTTTAACTGCTTAATTACCTGTAAAATTTCCCCCGAGGTTATTGGTTGATTCAATTTTTGCCTGTGCTCTTCTTTAACTAAGGGTATTTTCTCTTTATCTAAATATTTGTCTGTATCTAAACCATTAATTTTATCCCCCTTATACAACTCTGTAAAAAATTCCAGAAATGCCTTTTGAATCTCATCCTGTTGAAACACCTCCTTCCCTCTATAGGTCAATTTAGATATATTTTGAGATTTCCTTTTTTTCCTAATCTGATAAGCTAACCATCTGCCAGGTTTGTTTGCATTGCAGAAAGTATTGTGTTTTGCGTATAACAAACTAGTGGCAACCTGGTCAGAAATCAACATGTGAAATTGAGATTTTAATATGGCAATTGCTTCCTTGACCTTTGTATCGCCTGGGTTTAATGTTAACTCCAGCTCTTTCCTCTTAATTTCCTCTTCCAATTCTGTTCGTTTTACCCCTTGTTTATGTCTATGTGCTTTATTTATATTTATCAGTACTCCTTTAATATACACTTTGCTTGCATCCCATACGAATTCCATGGGTGTACCCTTATTCATATTAAAAACAAAGTATTCAGTTAGCAATTTTTTACCATCATTGATATACTCTTCATATCTAAATAAGTTTTCATTCAATCTCTAAGACCTTCTTGCCTGTACCACCCCTCCCAATTCCATCCAAACTGGGTTATGATCCGAAAGGACCCTAGCCGCAATCTTCATCTTCTTGACCCTAGAAAGCAAATCATTAGTGATTAATATGAAATCAATCCTGGAAAAGGATTGATGTCTATCAGAAAAGAAGGTAAAATCATATTCGTCTGCATTTCGTTCTCGCCAGATATCTCTCAGTTCAAAGTCATCCATCATATCAAAAAAGGATTTAGGTAGCTTTGCTCGCATCTTAATATTTTGGCAAGAAATCTTCTTGTCTCTCTTGGTATCTATAACACCATTCCAGTCACCCAATAGTATACAAGACCTATAATCCCACTGTACTAATTTAGCATGAAGATTCCTATAGAATCCATCTTGCTGTTGATTAGGAGCATAAATTCCCAGAAGCAATGTCTTTTTCCCTTCTAGGATTAGATCTAACACGATGTATCTTCCATCGGGATCTGCTTCAATTAATTCAGCTTTCATATCTTTTCTTAGGTATACAACTATACCATTTTTCTTTTCCATAGCAGAAGTAACAAAGTGTTGACCAAGTTTTGGGTTAATCAGATATTTTTGATCGGTTGATTTGATATGAGTTTCTTGCAAACAAATTATGTCATTCTTAAACTGTTTAAGATAGTGAAATATTTTCTTTCTCTTCTGTGGAGAATTCAATCCATTGACATTCCATGTTAAAATCTTAGTTGTCATCTTTGGTTACCTGAAGCTTTTTTAGAGCCTCCTGCATGGCCTGTTTAACCTTTGGCCTAGCTCCTCCCACGGCTTCTGGACTTGTTACTGTAGCTCCTTGATCGATGGCCGGTGATTGTTGAGGTTGTTGCCTTTTAGCTTGTTTTTCCATTCGTCTAGTAGTCATACGGCTAGGTCTTTGTTCCATAACACCTTGCACTTCTAAGGGGGAGAGATGATCCATCTTATCTGGTAGTTGTGTGGTTTGCTGTCTGTCTTGTCCTTCTTGTGGTCTTTCTCCAGGTCCAGATGGTGCAGGGTGTTCAGCCTTCAAAATATTGTGATAAAAATCTTGGGCTTTCCATACGGAGTTGAGACGATATCTTTGTCTGTCAAATGTAAGTATAATGCCAAATGGTGCGTCCCATCTGTACTGTATCTGACGGTTTCTGAGTTCTTCAACTAAAAAAGCATAGTCTCTCCTGGCTCTTAGCATTTGAGGTGGTATCTCTTTCAGAACAGTCAAGTCTTGACCCCTAATTTGGAGCTTAGTGTTAAAAGACTCTTGTAATATCGTGTTTCTGAGCTGTCTTGTAGTGAAGTATATTACTATGTCTCGAGAAAGCTGCTTCTGCTTTGCCACCCAAGGGTTAACGCGATAAACTTTATCGATTTGTCAGTCAAACTTAGCCCCCAGTCTTCCCACCAGACAATCAAAAGCTTCTGAAAGAATCTGTTTCACGTTCTCCTGTTTTTCCTCACGCAACCCCCTTACTCTTAATGCCAGCTCCATTTGCCTGTACTGTATCATAATAATTTCTTTTTCAGCATTTTCAACTTTTTGTTGCACCACCTCTGTTTTCGATGTCAAGTTGGTATTAGCTTCATTAAGATCCTCTAGACTATCTTCAATTCCAGAAACATGTTCTGTCAGTACAGTTACAAGCCCCAGCATATCATCTTTAATTTTAGCAACCCTGGCATCAATTTTATCATACAAGTCCTCCTTAGGTTCTTTTATCTCCTCTTTTATCTCCTCTTTAAAATCTTTAAGTTTGTCTTCCACTTTGATTGTCAGAATGTTAAAAGTTTCACTCAATTCTCTCAAGATGAATTTTTTCATTAGTAAATCTCCAGTAGGGGGCATAGAGGGTGGAGGCTGCGACTTTGTACCAGGTATTGGTGATGTGCTTCTGGGGGCTGGAGGGGGTTTCAAATTAGGATTTGGTTTTGAGGCCATTCAAAACTTTAATCTTCAAGCAATTAGTCAAACTCTACTGGCCTGCTATGCAGCTATGGAAAGAGGTATTAAATCACCCCTTTATTTTGAAGTTTTTAAAACTCCGTAGGACTTTGCAAAAGGTTTCAGAAAAAAAGCATTGTAACGAAACAGATCAGCATATTCATCGCCATTTTAGCAAAGTTGACAAAAGAGAGTCTTGTAAAAGTGAAGCTAATTAGTAAAAAACTGCTGGCCGGTTATGAGGCAAAGTGATAAATCACTCCCTTCCTTTGAAGTTTTATAGCTCTGTAAAACTTTACAAGAAGATTAAGAAGACTAAGAAGGTAAACATTGTTACGAAGAATCCATCGTTGCCATTTTAAAAGCTTCTTTAAATAGCTAAATTGGCGAAAGGATTTAAATAAACAAATGAAGTTCTCGCATACAAGTTCTGCTTGTATGAGATGGTTCTGCCTTGAGATGGTTCTGCCTTCGGCTGGCCCCCCTCTCTTCGCAGACATAGAAGCTGCAAAGATCAAAAGGCACTTTGCACAGCAGGATCTCTCTCCTTCCCTTCTTGCCTGAAGGGTAAGGTACCTGTCAGATGTCTGATAGACGATCATCTAAACAGATAATGTGACCAGGAACTCGGGAGCAGCTATGTTAAGCTGCTTCCACCAGTAAGCCTCGCCCAGGAAGCCCATTTGAACTATTGTGATGTGTGCTACCATGAAGAACATTCAGAAGCTACAGCTGGTGGTACAGGCAGTTTTTAGGGCCCCTAGAGTGGTCTATGTTGCATCACTGCTTTGCAAGCTACACCGGTTGCCAGTCTGCTTATGGGTGCAATTCAAGGTCTTAGTCATCACCTTTAAAAACATACATGGTATATTGGCATAGGTCCAGGCTACTTGAGGAATCATCTCACCCTGATGGAATTGATCTGCACTACCCATGCTGGCAAAGGGAGCAAGTCCCATCAATCAAGCAACTTCAGCTGGCAGGGGGAAAGTCTTCTCTGCTATGGCTCCAGCTCTCTAGAACATCGTACCCTCTGAGTTGAGATTGGCTCTCAACCACCTGATGTTCTGACAGAATTTCAAGACCTGACTGACAGATGCTTCAGGAACCCAACAGGGGAGCTTCATATTGGAGGTGTTTGATCAATTAAAACCCAATCCCACCCCCCTCCAGCTCCTGTGTGTCCGACTCCCATCTTTCCCATCTGGTTAATGGATTATATTTATGAATGATTTTATCTGCAGAGTATCATGACTGTTTTTTCTTGGTTATGAGATGTGTGGGAAATAATTTTTATAAATAAATAAATAAGTAAGTAAGTAAATAAATAAATGTTCTTATCTGTGATTATTTGCTACTTCCTTATTTTTTGCCTTTTACACTGCCAACTACCTTGCTATCAGAACTTGCAGAAACAACTCTTCCCTTTAACACCATATAAGCTCAGGCTCCAGAGGGTCGCTAAGAAAGTTAGGACATGAATCCTTTAAAGAAGCTTCACTGTGGCAATGTAAGAACATTTAGACATGCCTACATTTAGCTGACAGTATAATGGCAACAAAATATTGCTGCTCCAATTGCCACTATGTAGACTTGAAAGTAAGCTTGTAATAGTGTCCTTTCGGATTCACGATATCTGTTCTTCTTGAGACATTCTGTTGTTTCATACCCTTTACTGAAGTTCTCAGTAAATCAAGAAGCAAACTAAAAGAGACCATTCAGTTACAATTTAGAACAATGCCCTGGACATCCTTTAGATAAAAAAATGACAGGTTCATGACCAAACCAAATTAAACATGTACAGTACTTGAATGACCCTTTGCCATTTGGCTCAAGGTTGTAATTTAGGATATTAGTTGTCATCTTTAAGGCCCTACATAGATCCAGTCCTTGTTATCTTAAGAGCCATTTTCTAATTTTCTTCCATTTTCTTCACCAATTCAAATATGATCTACTAGCTACTAGCATACTATCCCTATGAAATGTCCTTTGACAGGGTCTCAGACAGAGGTGTGTTTCACATAATTTTAACACTGGTTCGCCACACACTGAAAATGTGAATGTGTGTGCATGCCTTCCATGCATGTGCTTTGCTTGTACGCACAGCTTGAATGCATGCACACGACTTATAAAACATGGCTAAATAGGACAGCATAGCACGGGGGGGGGGAAGGACAGGCAGGCAGGCCCACCCAGGCCTACCTGCAGGTCACCACTATCGCTTCACCCAAACCAGTCTGAACTGGCTGAATACCACCACTGGTCTCAGGATATTTTCAGGAAGACTTCCACATTTTGGAACTGATTTCTGGGAGACAATCAGGTTCAAACCTCTTGAAATTTAGGAAAATGTGGAGACCTATCTTTCCATATGTTCTATCTTTCACTGGAGATTGTATTACAAGTGAAATCTGTGATCATTCAATATCTGCATATATATGCTTTGTTTAAATCATTTTTGTGATTTAAATGCAAAATTTGTGATTGGGTTTATATACTGTATGTTATAACCTTATAAATTAACTTGTATATATCCTTTAAATGAAATACAGTTAAATTTGTTGTATACTATATACAATAACATATTTAACTCTATTCAGTGATCTATATTTTTTCAGTTTTCATTCTTAGAAGTGTTATGGTGATTTCTGATCCATTTTAAACAAGGACTTTAACAATATGTTAGTAAATTTTTTTATTACAATGAATTTCTATGAGTCCTGTATCCTTTTCTATATATTATACTTGCAGAAAATGGTAGCCCATAATTCTATATGGCCAAAAATTGCAAGGAAAATGATGCAATTCTTTGAGGTACCAATGTCCTAGTATGAAGAAGAAGCAGGTTGAAAATAAAGAACATATCTAAACGTTTAACTTTTTTACTTTCCTGTCTTTGTATGGGACATTTAAGGGAACAAAAAGAAAAAAATAGTAGTTCTAAGAAAAGTGTCATAAATGAAGAGTAGAAATGGCAAATTGATGACTCTGAGACACAAAGCTTTTCTCATTTTTAGAAATTTATTCTGAAATTACTGTCAACTTTCATGCAGTTTTCTCTCACTAAGGAGCTTTTTGACATTTTCTTCTCATTGGCTGTCTGCATCCCAACTAAAGTTTTACACATTTATGTTTTAAAAAAAGCATCACCTCTAAAAGCAAATGACATTTCTTCAATTGAATGCTGCATCTCAAGGAATTTTTATTTTTTTGATAAAATCTGAAGAATTTATATTATTCTTTCCAGCTTATTAAGTAGTCACCCGCACTAGTACAGATGGAAGAGTTTCTCTGTAATACTTTTGAGATAATTTTATGAAAAGTACAGTTAACTTTATAAGATTATCCATAAATTACAGTAATAGTTGGAATGTTACTGTTAAAAAAATGATAATTTTGGACACAAGTGACTGTAAGTGTATCCTTTCTTGGGATGTAATATTTGAATGCAGCGGTGGAAATGGAGTATTCATAATATGAATTCTACAGTGATATTTGTGCTATCTAGTATGATTGAATACTGTCTGTATAAACAATGTACATATAGATCTAAATTCAAACTATTATCAATATTGCAATTTTAAGTGTATTACTTCATTTTGTCACTTTTTGAACAACTATGTGTGCATGTATGTATTCACAGTTGATTACACCAGAGTTCTTCTTGCAACAGTTTTGGGACAAAACTTTCCCTCTGCTAAATATATGTGCCTTTTTGTTGTCTTGATCAACATGAAGCTTTAAATACATTTGGCAAATATACTTCTTTCTATAACTGAAAAAAAACAACAACCCTTGCTTGTCTAGTTCTCTGATTGCAAGTGGATCTGGAAAGTTATTCAGTCCAATGCTAAATGACACAGTATACTACATAGCAGTGACATGCGGTGAGGATTATGGTTGGTGAGGCAAGAGCGCGGCAGCGGTGAGAACGTCCCTGCCACTGCCGTGCTCCCCCGCCTCGCCCCCACCTCCTCCTCTTTTCTTCAACTCCTGCCAACCTCCCTGCTTCCCTGCGTCTCCATCTGCATATGAATCGTGCCTGCATGAAGCGATTCTGCTGCTGACAAAGCCATAAAGAAGCCGCAGGAAAACAGCCGCCTCCATTCAGGGCTCAGCCAGTTGCAGGAAAGCCCCCCCCCATGCTCCCTCCCCACGAAACCCACTCAGAGCGCCCTTGGTACCAACCAAGAGCCAACCCAATTAATTCCCCTTCGCCTCCATAGCCCATTAAAGCCTCGGTCTGGCTGGCATTTCCCCCTGGCATGTCGCTCTCTGCTTGGCAATGTCATCCTTTATTTAAAAAAAAATAAGTAAAAAGAGGGAAAAGTGGGAGGGTTTTTTGGGGAGGGGGGGTTGGGAGAAGGAGAAGGGCGCCTCGAAAAGAAAAGCAGAGGTTGAATCATGCCGTGGCTGGCTGGGGCCTGATTCTTTGTTAGCGGACGTTCATGAAACGGCTTGGGGGGAGGGAACACCCACAGCGGACGGAGATGGAGGAGGTGGTGGGCAAGATGGGGGAGCGCGGCAGCAGCGGGGACATTCTTGCCTCTGTGTCCGACAAGCGTCTCGCATTTATCGCGGACATAAATGCGAGACCCCTGTCAGACACAGCGGCGGGGGAGTTGCTTCTCGCCGCTGCCGCGCTCTGCCGCCTCACCCCCCGCTTCCTCCATCCCCCACCGCAGGAACATTCCAAAAGACTTGGGCCACTGAAAGTCAGAAAGGCGCGTGGAAATCCACAATTGCAACCCGACAAAGATATTTAGGAGAGCAAGATCACTCCAGTTCGCGGGTGGGCAAAGTTGGGTTGTGAGGGGGAATCTCCTGGAGATCGTTCTGTAAATTTGCTTTTGCAGATAGGTTTGTTTGGTTTTTTTTAGTTGCATCGAGCCCTTTCAGAGTATACTTCATGTGGGAGTATTTAACCGCTCCAGCTTGAAAATCAAACTAACCTGGCGGCTTTTTCGGTTTCTTTCGCCTGTTCTTTTGCACTTTTGAGCGTCTTCCCTGCCTCCGATCGCTGTCAAGGGATCGAAAACCACGTTTTGCCCCTTTTATTTCATAATAGAAATATAAATAAGCTGGGATTCGTTCACGGTAACATTGAAAACACGCTTGTCAACCCCATGTATTTAAACCCAAATACCAAAGCAGCCAAAAAAGCGACCTTGCCAAAGCAAGAGAAAACCCGTTTCCAGGGCAGAAAAGGGCATTGCTCCAGATTTATTGCCGACAAAAATCACATTCCCCCCTACCTCATTAACCCAAGAAGAAGTGGTCCCAAAGGTGCTTTTTTTTCCCAAAAGGCAAGTTGACTTTCTTGTGGTATTTCACACACCCCCCCCTTTGAACACATTTCGTTTCTCATCCATGAAGCTTTCGGTTCTTCTATCCTCTTGCATGAGAAGAGAAACGTCTGAAAGGGGGGGGCAGAAAGTTCACTCGCATTTGGAAAAAGCACAGATCTGAATGATTGAGAACCTCTCCGTAGAGATAATGGTAAAAGGTTGGAAAAACCAAAGAAGTTGGAGAGTTGAACTTGCTCGGAGCATGAACTTTTCCAACACAGGCGCGTTTTACAAGCAAGGCTCCTGCTGCTAGATTGCACAGTCGCTCAAGTCCAAGGCATGATTCGCTGCTTCCAGATCAGGAAGCGGGATGGATGTTTGGATGTTTATTATACTTGTATGCCGCCCTATTCCCGAGGGACTCAGGGCGGCTAACAAACAAGTGGGGAAGGGGGAAATACAAAAAACAAACAAGACAGAAACAAGATAGACAAAACAGATTTAAAACAACACAACAGTCACAGCAATTCAAGTGGGGCTGGGAACTCATCAGCTCCAGGCCTGCCGGAATAGCCAGGTCTTGACGGCTTTGTGGAAAGCCAGAAGGGTGTTGAGGGTACGAATCTCCATGGGGAGATCGTTCCAGAGGGCCGGAGCAGCCACAGAGAAGGCCCTCCCCCGAGGGGTCGACAGTCGACATTGGCTAGCTGATGGTATTCAGAGGAGGCCTAATCTGTGGGATCTAATTGGTCGTAGGGAGGTAATTGGCAGGAGGCGGTCTCTCAAGTACCCAGGTCCAATACCCTGCAGGGCTTTAAAAGTAATGACTAGCACCTTGAAGCGCGTCCGGAGTCCAACAGGCAGCCAGTGCAGCTCGCGGAGGATAGGTGTGACGTGGGTGTACCAAGGTGCACCCACAATCGCTCGCGCGGCTGCATTCTGGATAAGCTGAAGTCTCCGAATGCTCTTCAAGGGCTGCCCCATGTAGAGTGCATTACAGTAGTCCAGTCTTGAGGTCACAAGGGCGTGAGTGACTGTTCTGAGAGCCTCCCGGTTCAGGTAGGGATGCAATTGGTGCACCAGGTGAACCTGGGCAAAGGTCCCCTTGTCACAGCCGACAGATGATGTTCTAAAGTCAGCTGTGGGTCCAGGAGGACTCCCAAATTGCGAACCTGTCTGAGGGGAGTATAATTTCACCCCCCTCAGCCTGAAAGATGGAATACAGGGCCAATCTTTGGGAGGGAAAAACACAAGCCACTCGGTCTTGTAGGGATTGAGTGCAAGCTTGTTCACACCCATCCAGACCCTGACAGCCTCCAGGCACTGACACATCACTTCAACCGCTTCACTGAGTTGGCACGGGGCGGACAGATACAGCTGTGTATCATTCGCGTATTGATGGTACTTTATCCCGTGCTGACGAATGATCTCACCCAGTGGCTTCCTGTAGATGTAAAACAGGAGGGGGGACGGGACCGAGCCCTGCAGCAGCCCATACTTAAGGGGCCTAGGGGTCGACCTCTGCCCTCCAACCAACACCGACTGCGACCTGTCAGAGAGGTAGGAGGAGAACCACTGAAGAACGGTGCCTCCCACTCCCACCTCACGTAACCACTGCAGAAGGATACCATGGTCGATAGTATTGAAGGCCGCTGAGAGGTCAAGGAGCACTAGGATGGAGGCATGACCCCCATCCCTAGCTCTCCAGAGATCATCAATCAGTGCGACCAAAGCAGTTTCCGTGCTGTAGCCAGGCCTGAATCCAGACTGAAAGGAGTCCAGATAATCGGTTTCATCCAAGGACCACCAGAGCTGAGAGGCCACCACTTTCTCAACAACCTTCCCAACAAAGGGCAGGTTGGAAACTGGACGATAGTTACTTAAAATGGCTGGATCCAAAGACGACTTCTTCAGGAGGGGTCTCACCACCGCCACCTTTAAAAGGGGTGGGAAGACTCCCTCCCGAAGAGAGGTGGTAACTATCGTCTGTATCCAGCCCCATGTCACCTCTCTACTGTTCGCGACCAGCCAGGAGGGGCATGGGTCCGTACGCAAGTGGAGGCACTCAGCGTTCCCATGGCCTTGTCCACTTCCTCAGGCATGACAAGTTGAAAATCAATCCATAAATTTTACTCAAGACCCTCCTCCGGTACCTCGGCTGGCTCTGAGTAATTGGAGTCCAGGTCTGTCCAAATCCGAGCGACTTCATCTGCTAGAAACTGAACAACCTCCTCAGCTCTACCTTGTAAGGAGTCAACCGCATCCCTCCCTCTCAAGAGGGAGCGGGTTATCCTAAACAAGGTGGCTGGGCACGATTCAGCAGATGCAATCAGAGCGGCAAAATGTGCACTTTTTGACGCCCATATTGCCACGAGATAGTCTCTGACATAGGCTCTCATCAGTGCTCGGTCTGACTCAGAGTTACTGGCCCTCCAGTGGCACTCTAGGCATCTCTTTTGGCGTTTCATCTCCCGGAGTTCCTTGGTAAACCAAGGAGCTCTCCTAGATCCGCTACCTTGGAGAGGCCGTCAAGGCGCAATCTGGTTTAGAGCCTCCGCCGCCGCTGAGTTCCAAGCAGCAACGAGGGCCTCCACCGGACTGTGGACGAGAGTATCAGGTATAACACCAAGCGCCGTCTGAAAACCCAAAGGGTCCATTAGGTGCTTGGGGTGGATCCACCTAATCGGTTCCTCCTCCCTACAGTGGGGAATTGGCCTCCGAAAGTCAAGCCTCAGTAGGAAGTGGTCCGACCATGACAGGGGCAGGATCTCAGTACCCCTCAAACCAAGATCACGACTCCACTGCTCCGAGAGGAATACGAGGTCGAGCGTGTGACCCGCTGAGTGAGTTGGGCCCCAAATTACTTGGGTCAAGTCCATGGCTGTCATGGAAGCCATGAACTCCTGCGCTCCATCTGAGTACCCGCCGAGCAAAGGCAAATTGAAATCCCCCAGCACCATAAGCCTAGGGAACTCAACTGCCAGCTCGGCCACTGACTTGAGGAGTGAGGGAGGGCTGTTGTAACGCTGTTGGGAGGCAGGTACGTTAACAACAAGCCCACTTGACCACCAAGGTCCAACTTCACCAATAAGGACTCACACCCGACAAGCTCCGGAGCAGGGATCCTACGAGGAACTAGAGACCTTCGGATAACAATGGCCACTCCCCCACCCCTTCTTTGGGGTCGTGGCTGATGAAGCACCTAAAAACCCTCTGGGCACATCTCAATGAGGGTGACTCCTCCCTCCGGACCCAGCCATGTTTCAGTAATACATGCCAGGTCTTCCCCCTTGTCTAAAATTAGGTCCCAGATGAGGGGAGCCTTGTGAACCACAGACCTGGCATTTAGCAACAGCAGCCTGAGACCAGGGCCCTGACTACTCATGCCATCTGGCTTTGGAGTGGAACTGATAGGGCCGGAAGGAGGGATCTCTGTGACGTAGCAAACCCTCCTTCCCCGGTAATGGCTAGCCCTAAAGTTCCCGCCATACCTGCCCCTCCCTGTTATGACCATAATGTTCTGGCCCACTCCCGTGTCCATGGTCCCGCCACCCTCCCCCATGGCTACCGCATTCTTCGGCAGGCCCTTTGAATTAGACATCCTAGGCTGGGATTAAGCCCAGCCTCCCCTGACACTTCTGCAGAGCACTCAGTGCAGAGGGTACCCGGTAGTGGTCCCAGCCTACTCAGATGTACACAATCATACAACCAAGCACTCCCCACAAAATGATTTTAAAAACACAAGTACAACAATATGGAATAAAAGTGGGCACAGTCGGTCAACCACATTCATACCACATACATTCAGTGCTTCCTTTGCATATGAATTTTTTTTGCTTTTTAACTCTTTCTTAACTTTTAAAAGGTGAAAAATTCCTTATACAAAGGAGGCCCCGAGTTCTCTGACCTCCTCCTATAGTTAACACTGAGAGCAGACACCAAGCCACTGTGACTTGAAATCTGGTAGCAACTATCCTGGCTTTAATTATTTTTAAAAAATTCTTTAAAATTCTTTCCTTTCCCTCAGGAGGCTGGTGAGGCCCCGCCTCCCCTGCCTCTAGTGACTGCACATCCCTGCTACATAGAATATACATACCACTAAATGTGGCAGGGCAGTATTCTATTTAAATAGAAAGTTTCTTTAAACCATACACCTGATTTTTGGAGTAACATCTTAAACAACTTATTATAGACCAATCCTTTGATGCTACTGGCTGTGGTGCTGGAACACATTGTCATACCTAAAGCTCTGCTTCTTATTTATTATACTTATCGAGCTTAACAGTTTCAAATATTGTATAACTTCAACATCTAAAACACAAAGGGAAGTGTTTAGAAATGTAGAAAAACCCTTAGAATTCTGGCCTTTCTAACTATTTTGGGGCTGTCTTTTGTTGAAATAAATTGATGAAATAGCATATGGAGTGAAGCTATCTTCCATTGTTCTAGGTAAAGACTTCCAACATTTCTGCTAGACTTTTTCCTGTGGAAATATGTTTATTTCCTTCACCTGGGCTTTCAGAAATCTTTTTAAACCGTTCCTTTTTAAACAGGCCTTAGGGACTATTAAGGCAGTGTTTTTCAACCTTTTTTGTGCAAAGGCACATTTTTTTCATGAAAAAAATCACGAGGCACACCATCATTAGAAAATGTTAAAAAAATTTAACTCTGTGCCTATATTGACTATATATAAAGTAATTCTCTTGAATCCTCTGCGATTGTTGCTATGGGCACACGCATGGGACGTCAGTGACGTCCCTGCTTGCGCTACCTCCCGGCGGTCCCTGCATTTTTAAAGTAAACGCGGGGCCACAGGGACTTAATAGAGGCATCCCTGTGTCCCGAAAGCAACTTTCGGGACACAGACAATGTTCTCTCTAATTTTTTTTCAGTGTGAGCAGAAAAGTAGTGTTTTTTTCACAGGGGGCAGGGCTGCCGCTGAAGATGCCAATGAGCCCCTGCTGCCACTAGAATACGGTAGCTGCTGCCTCCTCCTCCTCCTCCTCCTCCTCCTCCTCCTCCAACAGCACCAACATATTTGCTGCCCAGCGCTGCAGCCAAGGTGAAGCCTCCAAAGCTCCCGCAGGCGCCCCTGCCCATGGCAGCGGCGGCGGTGCCGCCCCCTCCGCTCGGAGCACCTCAGCTGGGCTCTGGGTTACCCCTGCCGCCGCCTCCACCTCCACGGTTTTTCAGAAGCCATGAGGCCTTTTTCCCTGCTCCCTCCCTCCGCCGCCTTCCTACTAGCTCCCGCGGCCAAATGGCTCCTCAAAAGCACGGCGGAGGAGGAAGGGGGAGGGATAACACGAGGGCCAGCTCAGGTGCTCTGCGTGGACCCTCCACACACAACCGGTGTGGTCCACAAACGTTCCTGCTTACTAGCTCTAAAGGGCCCTCGCTGTTTCTCCAGGCAGCCCTCGCCCCTCTGTCCAGCCGAAGGTCGCTCCTGGCCAAGCAGGCTCCCCGCAGCTGCTCAGAGGCTCACTCTCCTCCTCGTAGTGCCGTGAAATCCTTGGGTGGCTCCCAGCTCCTCTGCAATACAGCCAGTTCTTGACTTAGCCTCCACACAGAGCACCTGAGCTGGCCCCAGTGTTATCCCTCCCCCTTCCTCCTCCGTCGTGCTTTTGAGGAGCCATTTGGCCGCGGGAGCTAGTAGGAAGGCGGTGGAGGGGGGGAGCAGGGAAAAAGGCCTCATGGCTTCTGAAAAACCGCGGAGGTGGAGGCGGCGGCAGGGGTAACCCAGAGCCCAGCTGAGGTGCTCCGAGCGGAGGGGGAGGCACCGCCGCCACTGCCATGGGTGGGGGTGCCTGCGGGAGCTTTGGAGGCTTCACCTCGGCTGCAGCGTTGGCGGCAAATCCGGCAGTGTTGTTGTTGGAGGAGGAGGCAGCAGCAGCTATTCCCCTTAGCTTCGGGAGCCTGTGGCAGAAATCACTGAGCGCAGTTTGAAACGGCTGCGCGGTGTTTTCTTGCCACGTGCGCGGCTGCGCAGCCGCGCAGCCACGCAGCCACGCACCTTAGAGGGAACAGTGGACACAGAGATGTCCCGAGGCAAAAACACCCGGCGGGTGTTTTTCCCACGGCACACCTTACACTATGTCACGGCACACTAGTGTGCCACGGCACAGTGGTTGAAAAACACTGTATTAAGGTACAGTGGGGAAGGATGACCACTTTTTATTTATTTTCATTAGTTTTACATTAAAATGATTGATTGCATTTTGCTGTCTTGTATTTGGATTTTATAGGCATTAATAAGCAAAACATAAATCTATCACATATAATATTGCCAGACATCTTGCCATAAATATTGAAATATTTACATAATAAATAAAAGATAGGTGCATAAAATGGCTCAGTGGCTAAGGTGCTGAGCTTGTCAATCAGAAGGTTGGCAATTCAGTGGTTCAAATCTCTAGCGCTGCGTAATGGAGTGAGCGCCCGTTATTTGTCCCAGTTTCTGCCAACCTAGAAGTTTGAAAGCATGTAAAAATGCAAGTAGAAAAATAGGGCACACTTTGGTGGGAAGATAACAGCGCTCTGTGTGCCTTTTGCATATAGTCATGCCAGCCATATGACCTTGGAGATGTCTTCGGACAGTGCTGACTCTTTGGCTTAGAAATGGAGATGAGCACCTCCCCTAGAGCTGGAAACAACTAACACACATGTGCAGGGGAATCTTTACCTTTACCTAAAGATTAGATAAATATAAAATGAACATATTTCTTCCTTTACAGTTGCTATAACAAGCACTATAACTTTCCCAAGTTTGTCTTAGCAACACTGATTTTAGACCTTTTTTTTTTAAAGAAAAAGGAAACAATTAAATTATTTTTTTTCAAAGATAAATAAAATAAACCCGCACTATATACTACGTTTAATTGAATCCTATTGCAGCAGCAGTATTGTCTTTTTACTAGGGAAAAAAATCCTTCAAATCATCAGGCAGAATGACAGATGGCTTTCCACAATGTCTTTTGACCATGACAATTAACATTTCAGAGAGTTGAGCAGCTCCAGCTCATTAGTCAAAATCATATACTTGGAGCTTCATTATCACTGCTCCTAAGTTGAGTTTCTGCCATTATGTGAACAATAATATGGTTAAATATGCATCTTGCAAAGTACTTTCACGGTTGTAACTATGTCACTTTCATACAAATCATAAAAGAAATTAACATATATTTTGGTATCTAGTGCTCCTGCAAATACTATGTGCTCCTTTCACATTCATTCATCACTGTATCTTTTAGCAGAGGTTGTTTTGGGAGAGTAGAACAAAAGGAAAGTCTGCCAATGACAGAATAATTAAGTTTCCCTCATTTCTTTACTCTAAGGAAATCTGATAGTTGCAGCTGATGGAATACCTAAGGAAGTAAGGCAGATAGCAGAGTTTTAGTTCAGCAAGATCACAATGAAGGAAAAAAAAACAGTGCTGGCTTTCAATACTTTCTTTTTAGGTCATGTCAAACTGATCTATGTCCTTTATTATCTTTTCTGCTATTTTGCGCATACCTTCATTTGGTAAGGGAAAAACAGTTTATTACAATTTGGTAAAGGAAACACAGATTATTAAAATTTCTGTCATTTTATTATTGATGGTGACAATTGAGAAAACAATATTTATCTGAAAACAATAAAAATTATTACCTGCTAAAATATAATATTTTCAAAAGTAAGTAAGAGTATGAATAGTTCAACCTGACATGCTCTACAAAAATGAGCATGTTTTGTACCATGAATTTTACAATTATTTTTAAATTTTCTACTAATATTTAAGAATTAAAATTTTAAATAGAACTCTTCTATGTGTACATTAATACTGGGTTGTGGAGCAATGAATATTCTTTACTATACTTATGGAGTATTATTTTTTGTTAGACTTTCTCAGAGACCTGATGAATCAGAGTTTTTAGTTATGAGGAAAGGACGCTTAAATACTTTTGTTATTCTTTTCTTCTATCACAAATAGACAATCTGTCCTATTCTTCTATATACAACTCAAGGCTTTGCAGAAAGAATAAACAACATCTGGCCCACAGATGTGGGAGCTCAGAATAGTCTGTCTTACCAGTCTATGTATAATTAAATGTTGGATATCCAAAATTTCATATATATTATTGAAGTTCAAAAAATAGTAATTTTTGCTGCAACTGCTGCTATACATTTTACTTAATCATAGAAAACATGTAATAAATAAACTGCTTTGTGTAAGATGATTCCCTTTCTATGCTTCACAAAACACTTTTCTCATGAAAACAAACAATGCACTTATAATGAATGGGGTTACTGTTGTTATTGACTGTTTAAGCTTATGTAGTTGCTTAATTACCTTGATCTGTTTGCGTACATTGTAATTTTTCAGATTCATTGCAATTTCCGGAAGTTCCATAAACAAATTAACAAAAAGCATCAATCCTGATTCTATCTTTTTTAATCAGTAGAAAATTGAACAAGACTAAAAGTTAGGTTGAGAAAATGGATAAAAGAAGGTATGTTGGGCTCCATAAGCTGCCAGACCTACTGAATTTAGGAACAAAATCAATTTAACATCTTATCTATAGAATTCCTCAAGATTCTTCAAGAACAGCAAGGTAATATTAGTCAAATACAAATTGTAATGCATTTTTAATTCTTTCCCACTGAACTAAGAAATAAAATAATGCTTGTGCTTTACTCATTAATTTGTTATCAAAATGCTGTTGTTTATTCAGTATAAAGTAGTTATATAATGTAAATAATGCTAATTCTTATCAGTTATATTAACAATTTTGGCTTCAATTATTATATAAGAAATGTTGATTTGTTAAAAAAAGTATTAGTCAAATGTATTATTTTTAAAATGTACAGATAATCTGTTTGCTTCCCCATCTTCTAACACTGCAAGCTTAATTAATCAGTGATTATATCTGTAAGCTAATTATTCTAAGAGAGCAGAACTAACATGATACAATGTTTAATTAAAGGAATTGTACTGGTAATAATCTTATAATTTGAAAATAATGCATAAGACATAGCTGTGTAATATAGGAATTTCAATATGAAATTTAAGCTTAATAATTCTTAATTAATTCTTAATAAAGATTGGTTTTGCAATTGGCAATGAGAAAAAAAATTCCACTGAAATCTGACTAACAAAAGAAATTAATTAATTATTTAATGATTTATGAAAGCTAACTTTTCACAAATTTAGCTATTGTCATGCTTGTATTTAGGAATGTAATGTTTTCTATGAATAAAACTTGTTCTATATCCTTTTTAGATCTAGAAACAGGCAGTATTGAACATTGATAGGAGTTGTTACAATTCTCTTCTGTCTTAAAGCTCTTCTTGCACAAGGATACTAAAGCAAAAAGGCAAACTAACTGAGATTACTGTATTTTTCGGACTATAAGAGGCATCTTTTCCCCCCCAAAAAGAGGGTGACAATTTGGGTGCATCTTATAGACCAAATGTAGAACCCCCACCCCCACCAAAGGCCAAAAATGTGAGGCATGGAGGCAGCAATGGTCTGTAGCAATCCCTACAGCCTGGAACAGCTGATTGGGGGTATTCCGGAAGTCCAATCCACCCATCAATCAGCTGTGCTGAATCAGGCTGCAATAAGTGCTGAAACTGACCTTTCTGGTCAGAGTTTTCAGCAGCAATCACATTTAGAAAGCACAGTAACTGATTCAGCAGGATTCAAAATAATAATAATAATATACAATACATAACCAAAAGCAGGTTTTCCAAGGTAAATACAAGCAAAACACAAGCATTTTCACTTTCAGTTCTAAGCTAAGCCCGGCTCTTTCCTGTCTCCTTGTTGCTCACACATCAAATTTCAGAGTCCAAATAGCTCTCATTGGCTGACATAGTTGCTATGCCTATTCGTTCTTTGACCTTGTTACCATGTGTCACCTGAATACCATGGATACTTGGAGGCAGATGCAGAATTTTTTTCTTCTTATTTCCTCCCCAAAAACTAAGGTGCGTCTTATACTCCAGAGCATCTTATACTCCGAAAAATACAGGATTTCACAGTGCCTACTATATTATGCTTAATACTGATAAAGTCTTCATTGTATAACTATCTGATAATCATTGTCATGCTGCAAGAGGGCAAGGGAAAATCAGGTGGCAGAGGATTATTACAAGTGAAGCAAACAGTTGAAGAAGAAAAACATGCACTGGCTGATTATTTAAAAGAAAGTCAAGAACATCTATTAATCGAAGTAAAGAACAAAAATCTACTGAAGGCCCAACAGACGAAACAAGAATCCAGAAAAGATGTGATAAAATCAAGAATGGAGAGTTGGCAGAACAAAGCACTGCATGGCCAATTTCTGGGAAAATATAAAAGATAAAGTGGACAGTGAACAAACTTGGTTATGGTTAACAACAGGTACATTAAAGAAAGAAACAGAGTCACTAATCCTGACTGCGCAAGAACAAGCTATCCGCACAAATGCCATTAAGGCCAAAATCGAAAAATCCTCTGATGATGCGAAATGAAGACTTTGCAAAGAAGCTGATGAAACTGTTGATCACATACTCAGCTGCTGTAAAAAAATCGTGCAGACTGATTATAAATTGCAAAAATTATAATATTAAAATAGCAACAAACTGGTGGGAACATCAGCCTGAAAAAGTCACTGAAAATCAGATGGCCAAGATCTTGTAGGATTTCCGTATACAAACGGACAAAATACTGGCACATAATACACCAGACATCACACTGGTTGAGAAAAATAATGTCACAATCATCGATATCGCAATACCAGGTGATAGCAGGATCGACGAGAAGGAGAAGGAATATGAAAAAATCGCGAAATATCAGGATTTAAAAATCGAAATTCAATGATTATGGCACAAACCAGCAGTGGTAATTCCAGTGGTAATTGGCATACTGGGTGCTATTCCAAAAGCACTTGAATTACATTTAAAACAGTTAAAAATTGACAAAATCACCATCAGTCAAATGCAAAAAAACGCACTGATTGAATCTGCACGCATATTACGAAAATCCGTTATGACATCCTAGGCCCCTGGGTGGGGCCCGAGTAGTAATCAATGCCAAATCCGGCAAAACAACTGGCCGCTGTGATACAATTCTGTTGTTGCGAACAACAACAACAACAACAACAACAACAACAACATAACTGGTAAAGGGTCAGACAGTTATCACAATGTTTTTTACCACTTCATCAAAACTATCTTTTCGGTAAACTTAAATTCTCCATTATTATTTAGAGTCTATGGAGAAAAATAAGATTTTCTTAGAAATAATTAAAAACAATTCAAAGAAAACTTTGAAAAATAATTAAAAAAACCTTTGTGATTAATATATTATTATAACAGAAATTAATATATTTCAAGATTAATGTTCTATTTCAAATGGTATTAAATAACTGAACGAACAATTAACAGATTTATACAATGTAGAAAACAAAAAGTGTAAGTTTCAAAAGAAATATGCAGCTTAGCAGTTTCCAGTGGTAGATTGTATCGCACACTATGGAAAACAGAATAGATAATATCTCCAAAAAACATAACATAAATAATAGACGAAAGTCTAGCCAATGGACCTACAATAGCTATTGTAATTGAAACAAAAGATAAAAATCATCTGAAGGAACATGATCTGAGATTATATTTGTTAAAAAATTAGTCTCCTAAAAGCAAAGATAAGCCCAACCTACTTTACCAGTAGCACAATCAAATACGCTAAAGATAAGCATAGTAAAATATACGATTATATATGGCAAAATTATATATCGGGATTAAAAAAGGTATTGAATATAAAACATGAAATAGTCAACAAAGGAAGGAATCTACCATTATTAATATATTATTAATGTATTGTATTTAAATTAAAAAATAAATTTAAAATATCTCTGAACAGGAGGCCTGAAAAAGAAAACAGAATTTAAAATGCTTACACAATCTGCTAGTGTATTTATAAATTGCTATTGAAGTAAAAGTTGCAAAATTTGAGAGAAATTATCATACTGGATCATTGGGAAGCATATGGGGAAAAAATCAAAACATTTATGTTTTTTACTAAAAATTTAAGGAGAAATTGGTAGAAAATGTTTTATAAATGGTACATAACTATGTTAGTAGATGTAGAAGGTAGATATCAAAACATAGTTATTATCAGTCCTTTTGAAAATATACACTAGCTCCATCATACTCTTCTTCCTCAACAACTCAGTTGTTCATTAAAATGATTTACTTTGGGATCTGGAAATGAGAACAACACTTCAGGATATTTAGTGTGGTAGCATCAAAGACACTAGAATTTGAGGTTCTTAATGTACTGGAATTCTGATCTGTGGATCAGAAAAAACAGGCTTTGGACATGCTACCAAATTGATTGTTCTTCCAAAATCTTCAGTGGTGACATAAAACTATGAGTAGTTCTGGCAATAGAACTACCTTTGAAGGAAAGAGGGATTATTTGGAAACCACATCTGAGATTCCATGCTTTCTATACTTTTTCAGAATCTTCTTATATTTCTCTATAAACCTCCTTTGCCTCAGCTATCTTTACACACACACACACACACACACACACACAGAGAGAGAGAGAGAGAGAGAGAGAGAGAGAGAGAGAGAGATTGCTCTTTGTCAGAGCAGAAGTCTGACTTTTGATTTTAGACTTCCAATAATTTCTCACCTTGAAGTAAGTAGAATTTTTTTTACTAGAGTAAACTTTCTTTTGAAAGTTGATTTATTATTAATCTTGAATTAACACTTTTATTGAAACTATGATTAAATAATAGAAAATATTTGTTTAAACAGTAAAACATTTCAAAATTTGGCTAAAAGGCCATGACTAGAAAGAATATGTTAATAGAGTTATTCAACTGATTATTTTTTCTGATTCAACTTTTCTGAGTTGAATGTTCAAGAAGATGAATTGCTATAAAATGACAAAGATTAACTTTCTATGTGTCTACTCAGAAGTAATCCCACTGGGCTAAATGGCTCATTCTCTCTAGAAAGTAGATATAGGATTTCTGCCTAAATAAATTTGATCAGTCGTTCAAGTACATTTTTCTTAGTCTTACACTCTTTTCTTGAACTGTCTCTCTCTGACATGACATGCATCTTATGAATAATAACAACATAGCCAGCAATACTTCGTAGCAAAAAAGTTCAGTATTTGTGTTTAACTATATAACAATTCTATTTTTGATATATATTTGTAAGTACAAACAGTGTACAGTTCAGATCAATCAATCTTACTTCCAACTAGGCTTCTCACATGATTAAATTGTCAGCATCTAGCTAGTGTCTAAGCTTATGTTACTGTAAATATGCAAAACCCATCAGGAATTGCTCACCATATCACCGTACATTAGCCACAGCAACTGTGACTGTGAATTCTGAGGTGCTTTGTTTACAATGTCACTATTAGCAACTGCTTTACTTAGTTTTATAGTGGATGCAGGTTCCAACATTTTTGCAAAAATATTAAATCTCATTCTGGGTTTCTAATGATATTTCTTACATTACAAATATTTTGATTATTTGTTTGATTATTTTATTACATTTGTTACAATTTTAAAAGAGCTGTAGGATGCAGTGGTTAGAATGCAGTATTGCAGGCTAATTCTGCCGACTGCCAGCAGTTCAATTCTGCACAGCTCAAAGTTGACTCAGCCTTTAATCCTTCCAAGATTGGTAAAACGAGGACCTACTCTGATTCATTTAGATAGAACTGTAAACCACTATGGAGCAGTATATAAGTCTAAGTGCTATTGCTATTTATATTGTATATAATTTATAATTTTAAAATTTTAACATAGCATATTTTTCGGAGTATAAGACATTCCAAAATATAAGACGTACCTAGCTTTTGGGGAGGAAAACAGGGGTGGGGGAGGGAATCTGTCTCTCCTTCCAGCAATTTGTCTTAGGTCTCCACTCTGAAATTTATTTGGCTTTAACTTTAATGACAACTTCTCCGTGCTATAAGTGCATTTAAACACCTTAAAAAGTTCCAGCAATTATGAAATCACAATTCAGAGCACTTCCCGCATAGTTGTCATTCTGCACAAGCAAGCCACTCTTGACCCCTCTTGACCCCTCTTCTCTCTCAAAAAAAAAGAAAGGAAAAAATGTGTAAAAGGGAAATCAAACCACATTCCACCCCACTCCCCCTCAGTCAGCCCCTCTCCTGCTGCTGCAATGCATCAGAAGAAGAAAACAAGAGAGGAAAGGGGGAAACAATACTTTAACAAAGACATTTTCAAAAAAACCCTTTGGAACTCACTGACATCTCCCACTGCCGTGGGGTCGTTTCAGGGACGTGCAGTCAGGGGAGGCAGAGCCTCACTACTGTCATCATGAAAAGAAAAAAAATGTAAAAGGAAAAAGGCTGAGCTAGTTGCTGTCAGAGTCACAGTGGATGACTCTGTTTAGTGCTTAACTGTTTAAAAAAGTGTCTAAAAAAGTGCCCTCTACAGGAGGAGGCAGGAGAACCACGTGCCTCATTTAGTCTATCTTTATGATCACTCGAGCAGAGTTAAGCAAGGGTTAAAAGCCGAAAAATTCCTGACATAATGAGGCATGTCATTCGCCTGCCTCCTGTAGAGGGCGTTTTTTTAGAGGCTTTTTTAAACAGTTAAGCAGAGTCATCTACACGGTGACTCTGTCAGCAACTAGCTCAGCCTTCAGCTCTTGTCTTTTTCCTTTTACATTTTTTTTCTTTTCATGATGGCAGGCAAGAGCAGAGTTGAAATCCTCTCTGAAACAACTGGAAAAGGTACATGATTGCATGCAGAGCTAGGTTGCCTTTTCACACACATACGCACACACACACACACACACATCTGGATAAAAGTATATAAGCCCAGCTTCACTGATTACAAGTTTGAAAAGGCAACGTGGCTCCACCTGCAATTAAAGGCTCGGATCGGAAGGCAGCGGATGAATGGGGCAGAGGAGCTGCTTTCAAGCCATTGGAAAATATATCCAATCCAACTTCTGAGTTTGTGTTTGTTTGAGAGAGAGTGAGTGAGAGAGGGATCCAACTTCTCTGTGTGCGTGTGTCTGTTTGAGAGAGGGGGGAGGGAGGGAGAGAGGGAGGAAGGAGGGGGAGGGAGAAGAAAAAGAATGAAGGAAAACTTTTTCACAAAGGAGAAAAACAAATGCTGTCACTTTAAATCAGAACTGAGCATGCCTGGCTGTGGAATTCTGGGAGTTAAAGTCCACAAGTCTAAAAAAAATTTGAAACCCCTGTGTCAGTGCCTCACCAGCCATAAACCTCACCGCACGTCACTGGATCGTTCTCAGTTCCTTTGTCTTTCCAACACCAACTATTGTCATTACAACAATCCTTCCAAACTACTACCATTACTACTATTCCATAATATACATTAGTCGTAAACAGACTAACCACAGACAGGTCTTGAAATCACTTCACCTCACTTCTCTTATGTTTCCTATAAACTAACAAACAAGCTACTCCCATCAAGCCAGCAACACCAGCATCATCCAACCATCCTTATTCTACAAACAATGGAAAACTTTCAGACATGGTTTTCAATCAAAAATAATGATATCATTTTCCCACAATTCCAAGCTTAAGCCAAGAAATGTGCCTAGTCTATCATCTCACAGCAGATCACACGTATCATAACTTCATGCAAAAATATGCATTCTGAACACAATTAACAAGAATCACATCACATTATTGAAAAAAAGTCATTCATTTTTAGATAAGTTTGACGTCCCTCCAATTATTACCTAATAGCTTTAATGAAAACTTTGAAATTCTATTCCCTTCAAGCACTGGATCACCCATCTCCCCTATTCTAGGCATTTATCTATTTGGCTCTAGGAACCTAAATTCCAGCCAAGTCCCAGTGCATCACTCAGTAATATTATCACAATATTACTCAGTACTTCCTCCCTCTATTAAGGGGGAATAAGAGGGAACAAAAGGGACATAGAAGGACTGTCCTTCTCACATTCCTCAGGATTCTTAACAAAGCAGACCCCATATCATATCTGAGAGCGTAAATCACATTACCTTCTTGAATCATTCTTCTGCATATGCTCCAGCCTGCTTAGCTGACATTCTCAGCTAAACCAGAGGAAAGCTCCAACCACACACATGGTGTGTGTGATGGTGTTTGATGGTGATCAAACATTCAAGACAGAAATATATCGACCCAGATACCATCCATATGTATCCCTTTGCATTACCTGGGTCAGATGCATAGTTCTCGGGATTTACTGCACTTGTGCTTTTCCGTTGCCCAAGCCTCCTTCCAATATAGACTAGTAGCTATCCCTCCAGAGAGGAACTTTAACCCCCTTCGGAACACTTCAAATGGAAGTGTGGCCGGCCTCCAAAGGTACATCAAACCTCCTCTCCAGATGAGATGTCCTGGTCTCGGACGAGCCCACAAATTGTGAAAAAAATATCCCAGATATAATTTCTTCATACCAAAAAATGGTCAAGGAGGCCATGGTCAACAGAAAGCAGCTAGTTTATTACACCTGCGCAGGTGGATTCCCAAGCAAATGAGAATCCCTACAAGGTGCATAGGCACACCTTAAGTACACAAAATAATGTATCATATGCGTCATAACTTGGATACAAAAAATACAATTGCGTGCAAAAATACAAGTGCAAAGTACATCGAAATTCTCCAAATGTTCCAAAAGCATACATATTCAGAAGCCCCAAAGGACCTCGCTTTCCCAGAATTAAACAATAAGATCATTATCGGCTTCCTGAAAAACATATCCTGTTACTCCCACAAACGAAGGGATCAGGCTATTTTCTGATCAGGTCACTATAATTTTCTGATTATGCTGCAACCTGTGATTTTCCAGAAAAGCTTACTTGCTGGTCAGATATTCAAGACCTCATCTAATTTACCCAAATAATTCAAAGTTCTAGCCTTATTCTCTCACTTAATCTCTTTCATTATTTGTGCTGTAACTTGAATTTCCCAACAAGCAGTTCTTTGCCTCAAGCAGGTTATTGAAGTTTAGACTGTGGCTAATCGTGGGCAAGTTAAATTTTGTAGCATTGTCTTAATTGACTTGGATTATCTAAATTAGATTATTTTAAATCTAATTTAGGAATAATTATTCCTAATTATTATTAAGGAATAATAAATTACTTCCCTCTTTTGAGGGGACGGCCCATTTTGTAAGCTGCAACCAATAAGTTAAGATCAATTTAACTCACACTGCAACTTTTTTATGATTTGTTACTCTCTTCCCATTCTTCTTTGAAAGAAGAATGGGGTGGAGATTATATCTATGTTGCATTTCTTGCTAATCACTTCCATTGACCCAGGGGTGGGTTTCTCGCCCCGTTCCAACCAGATCGGTTGGAACGAGGCCGGCGGCGTCCTCACGCATGCACGCGGCGTCCTCGCGCACGCACGCGGCACATGCATGTACGTGCGCGGCGTCCTCGCGCACACGCGCGGCATGCGCCTGCATGCGCACGGCGCGCACATGCATACTAGCATCTGCGCGATGCTCCAGCTGCTCCTGGAGGATCGCGCAGGCGTTCTGCGCATGCGTGGAAAGCGCAAAATTCGAAAAAAACGGGTGAGCGGGCGCAGGTGTGCGGGCGGGCGCGGGCGCGGGGGGGGGCTTCGCCGTTCCCGGAAGTTACTTACTTCTGGGTTCGTCGACCAACCGGATCACAGGGACCGGTGCGAACCGGTCGAAACCCAGCCCTGCATTGACCTGTCTAAACTTTCTAGTAATTAATTGATTGGATGTAGTTGAATTTTTTTCCCTTCTTCATCTCCATCTGTGCAATTTTATCCTGTAGTAAGGTAGGCACTAGATAAATAAATATTAAAAATCTTACTTTTAAAAATACAGATTATGCAGTCTTTGAATTCTAGTCTGATAAATGTAAACATTTACTTACTGTGTTCTAAAACTGAAACAGAGTTATGGCATGAATGTGTGGAATTTGGGGGGGGGCTACATGTAGTGTGTATGCTATCCTTAAGGTACAAAAAAGAAGATGTGTGGCAGTCATTCTATCTAATTTTAATTGCAGGAATAGTTCTGCTATCTTTATAAATCAGCAAAAAATAACAAAAACATTGTTTTGCATTTGTTATGTTATTTTATTCTTGTTTTAGTTTTTGATATATTTCAAAATATTATATAATTTATTATTATAACTTTGAAATATTGAATTCAAAAATAAAATATGAAAAGTGTGTTGATTTATAAAGTATAAAAAATATTACATTCCTCACTTGGGCAACCAAAAAATGTTTTTCTATGGTCCAGTATCCTTGCTGATAGGGGACTACTTAGGAAATGTAGTTCTTAGAATTAACTCTATTGGTTATTTTAATTCAGTTCCTCTACTAGAAAAATTAGATAACGCAATTCTTTTTTGTACTATGCATGGAACTTAAAGAGAAAGAATAATTCTTTTTCTATTAACAATATATATTCACAGTTTGATGGGGTAATTGCAGAACACTTTGGAGGTGAGGAAGTACCCATTATAAATGTGCTTCATTATATCTTCATAGAAACAAGAACTTGTTCTCACAGAAAGTTCCTGATGCTTATATTTTCATAAACAGTGACAGTGTGCACAGAATTTTATTCAGCCATTTCTTTTAAAAAACCAGTAGTTTGCTTTTCATGGCATTTTGGTCTTAGAACACTCAGAGCAGATACACTGAAGAGGCCTCTTCATAATCTGCAGAACAGTTAATGATGCTGTAGGAATATTTATTGTCATGCTAATTTAATGGCAGAGAAGCTACTATATCTTACCTCCTTTTTGTATCGGTAACTTGAAAAGCAGAAGGATATCCTGGAAGATCATTTAAGGAACAATTTTATAGAAGAATTGTCATTCAACCATATAATTTATTGGATTTTACAGAATAGGAGATTATTATAATTCTAAAAACCATCATGATTACTAAAGATCTCATTAAAAAGTTTGTAGGTTTTAAAACATTTGAACAAGACCCAAGTAACCTGCATTCAGTTTTCCAGACATAGAAAATTATTAGCTTTTGGGTCTTGTTACTATCTCGCATCCCAATGACAGGATTATTATTGGAATAAAAATGAGGAACAAGATGTACGAGCTATGGAGAAAATATAAAACAAACAAACAAGGAATAATAGAGCTGAGGTGGTGCAGTGGTTATGGTGCAGTACTGAAGGCCACTACAGCTGACTGTTATCTGCAGTTCAGCGGTTTTAATCTCACCCGCTCAAGGTTAACTCAGCCTTCCATCCTTCCGAGGTAGGTGAAATGAGGGCCCAGACTGTGGGGGCGATATGCTGATTCTGTAAACCGCTTAGAGAGGACTGAAAGCCTTATGAAGTGGTATATAAGTCTAACTGCTATTGCTATAATTAGTAAATAGAAGCACCCATATATTACATATTTTAAATGTTAGTATTTCTTTTTATTGAAAACATATTTTATTTTAAATAGATTTGGCCTTCCATTTTGTGTTTAACTTTGTAAACTTTAGCGTTAATAATTAGATATAGATAAAATTGGTGATCATTTAAAGAAAGAGACACTAACATTTAAACACACTAAAACTATTTACTGAATTTTGACCACTATTAACAGTATTACATTTAAAGCGTATTTAAAAAAATATTTATTTTATGTAAATATATATAAAGAGTGACTGCCACTTTTAATAATCAGAAATGATGGTGGAATTTTCCTGATAATGACAAATGGACAACATTATAATGGAAATACTATCATTTTATAGGAGGTTCACTTGGATTATTGTGGCATCTGATTTTAAAATATCAAGAACAGTTTATACATTATGTCTACTTTTAGAGTTCTTTCACGAATACTATAATATAGTATTGTTAAAAGTTGTTCATACTGATTTGATATTGTTCAAATACATCTGAATATTAGGAATATCATTAAATTTTACACATTTTATCTGAAACATATGAAGGAAATACATTTACTTTCTAGATTAATTATCAATTTTGTTACACATAATGGAAATTTCTTAATATATAAAAATAACTATTTTTATTTCTAAAACAGTTTATATCTTGGAACTAGTTCTTTTATCAGCCACTGCAACTAAGTCCATCACTTTGCTATTGTTCATCTTCCAACTTTATCCCAATAGAGCCTTCTTCAGAGATGTAGGTATTTTCATAAAGTATCCAAAATAGGATAATCTGAGTCTGGCCATTATTTGTCTTGAATGAGACCTCCAGGTCAATTTATTCAATAATCAATTTCTTTGAGTTTTTTGGCTGTCTATGGTATTTTCAAAAGTGTCCTTCTTTTGAATATGCTTTTTACCCTGCTTTTTTAAATTTTTGTTTCTGATCTTTTAAATTATAGAAATATAAAGGCAAAAAGCTTGCTCTACCAAGTGTTAGTCCACAGCATATTTCTTGACTGCTTTTTTTTCCTGTTAATTAAGTATACTACTTTGAAAAAGTTTCATAGTAAGATGTTAAAATTTCTGAAAAGGAAGAACTGATACAGACACCCAGGTGTATTGATTACTTATATCTGTAATTATCTTACTATTTTTCCACTTTAAGTAAACAAATATACAGGAAGAGAGAAAAAAATACTTAATTAATTAAGAAAGTGTGGGAAGTTATCATCCAGCCCTCTCCCAGGAAAATGAAATATCCTAGGAAATATTGAAAAGGCAGAATATTTCTCTGGATGTGAAAAGGAAGGAAGGAAGAAACATGTTTTAAAAGACAGAATATCTGCCTGCAGCTTCCTGCCCATCCCCCTTTGTCAATGAGCCATTAAAGCCTGAGCTAGTTCACTTTACATAATAAAGAGTTTTCCCGTTCAGCTCCAGAGTGATGGGATTAAGGCATGATAATATTGGCCTTTTACTCAACTCTCCACATGGCATCTGAGAACTCATACCTGGATTCAAAAAAGCCTAGAGAGTAGCCCCCTGCATGGCACCATGGGAGTCTGACAACCAATCAGAATACATTTCTTACACAGGAACAGGAAACAGAGAGGCGGGACTAAACAGGGTATAAAAAGCCTAGCAAGCCCCTCCCTCAGCCCTTCTCTTCTTCTCCACCTACATTGAAGCATGTGATCACCTTTTCTGTACAGGGCTCAAGCCATGTGGCCCTGTCCAACAATAAACTATCTTTCCAAGCAGCTTTCATGTCTCCAGTGACTTCTTTCCCACTTGGAGCTGAACCCAGAAGGACATTTCTTTCAACAAAAGGTAGAAATATAATGTTACTGCCAATTTTGAAAATATAAGTGAGAAATGACCTGCAATATAAATACTTCTAACCAATATTGACACTACTTTAAATATGACTTAAAACAGGATAATAAATTGACTCTTAAAACTTTTAAATAATGTCAATAACAAAGTTTTTGTTCTCTGCTCAGTATATATGATAACATTGGAAGTTAGAAATCTCTAATACTATTTTAGGAATTTCATTGGGTATAAGGATTAAAGCTTAGCAATGTGCTGATCTGTTGATTCACATTTTTAATGCCACCAATTTGGATTAATCCTTATTGTAGTTATGGGTCCTCCAATATACAAATAGATGACTTTAGATAAGTTTAGAATACATAAATTATATAGAAAAGAAAATGAAATGCAGGGATTACAGTAAAACAGTAGTGATAGGTTCTGGTCAAATACTAAGCCACAATTGTTGACATTAATTCAGTTTTTTCTCACTCATTCTCATTCTTTCTCTTCCTTTCTCTTGTAGGAAATTATCATCCAGCCCTCTCACAGAAAAATGAAATATCCTAGGAAATATTGAAAAGGCAGAATATTTCTCTGGATATGAAAAGAAAGAAAGATGTTTTAAAAGACAGAATAGCTGCATGTAGCTTCCTCCCCATCCCCACTTTGTCAATGGGCCATTAAGAAGGCCAAGCTAGTCCACTTTACATAATAAAGGCTTCTCCACTGCAGCTGCAGGGGGATGGGATTAAAAGCATGATAATATGATAATAATATTACTCAACTGACCACATGGCATCTGAGAACTCAACCAAACCTGGATTCAAAACACAGCCTAGAGAATTGCCCCTGCATGGCCCCATGGGAGTCTGACCACCAATCAGAATACATTTCTTACACAGGAACAGGAAACAGAGAGGTGGAACTGAACAGGTTATAAAAAGCCTAGCAAGCCCCTCCTTCGGCCCTTCTCTTCTTCTCCACCAACATTGAAGCATGTGATCACCTTTTCTGTTCAGGACTCAAGCCATGTGGTCCTGTCCACCAATAAACCATCTTTCCAAGCAGCCTCCATGTCTCCAGTGTCTTTTTCCACACTTGGAGCCAAACCCAGAAGGACATTTCTTTCATCACTCTCTCACAGACAATGGATAAAGTCTGGGGAGAGTCAAGTTCAAGCCCACTCATATCCATGAAAATTGTTGGGTGATTTTGGACTAGTTGCTCTTTCTCAATTTGACCTGTGTCACAAGCTTGTTGTTGGAATACCAGTATAAGATAAGGTGACCAGATTTTCAGATTGGTAAAGAGGGACACCTTTGACTGGGGGGGGGGGGGGGGCTTGATTAAAAATTTTATACGGAGCAACAAAAATTTTCATACAATGCAAAAATAGTATTTTAATGTTTTTTTTTATTTCAACATAACTACAATTTACAAATATAAATTGTAACTGTTACCAAACATCAAAATTTTGATCACATGACCATGAGGATGCTGCAACAGTCGCTAAGTGTGAAAATGGTTGCTAAGTGTGAAAAATGGTCATCAGTCACTTTTTTCAATGCCATTGTAACTTTGGTCACTATACCATCTTTCTTGCCACAGTTCTTAAGTGAATAACTGCAGCTGATAAGTTAGGAACATAAGTGAATCTGGTTTCCCCATTTGACTTTGTCAAAAGGTCAGAAAAGGCAATTAAAATGACCCCAGGACACTGAAACCATCATAAATACGAATCTGTTGCCAAACATCAAAATTTTGATCGCGTGAACATGAGGATGCTGCAACGGTCGCTAAGTGTGAAAATGGTCACTAAGTGTGAAAAATGGTAATCAGTCACTTTTTTCAATGCCATTGTAACTTTGGTCACTGTACCACCTTTCTTGCCACAGTTTGTAAGTGAATAACTGCAGATGGTATTTTGTATTTTGGATAGAATCTTTTTTTTAAATAGTCTAAGACAATTTAAAAAAAGAATCCACACAGAATAAATTGAAATAAAACTATTTTAAAAAATTCTATGCACAATATATTTCAAAGTATTGTGCATAGAATTTTTAAAAATGGTTTCACTTCAATTTATTTTGGATAGAATCTTTTTTTAAATAGTCTAAGACAATTTAAAAAAAGAATCCAGACAGAATAAAACTATTTTAAAAAATCCTATGCACAATAAATAAAATATTATTTTAAAATACATTAAAAAAATAAAAGAAAAAAACCCAGCTCACTTACCAGCAGGCAGGCACTCCAAGTCAATCTAGAATGATGTAGATGTTAATACAAGGAACTGAGAAAATTAAAATGGTGAAATTAGTTAGGGAATTATTTTTCAAAGAAACTTTGCCACCATTTTTTCCACACGAGCCAACCTCCAATCATCATGCCTCTCCCCTCCAGAAAATCCAGGAAGGAACACTCACGACTTCTCTAGCCAAGTATTTCCTGGAGCTCTATGGTACTGGGTCATCTTTACTTATAAAAGTAAGTAAAATGGGTGTGTGTGGGGGTCCATTTTCTTGCTTTAACGTTTTATCTTCAATGAAAGTACTGAGACAGAGAGAGGGTTTAGACAGAGTGTCTTTTGTCTTGCCCCGGTTAGGATTTCTTGAGCAAATCCACTGGGCTTTCAACAATAAGCCAGAAAATCGGGACTTTTTTAAAACGCCCCGGGACACGGGATAAATTGTTATAAATCATGACTGTCCTGCCAAAATTGGGACATCTGGTCACCTTAGTATAAGATGAAAGCAGAATATGAATCTAGCAATTAATGTAAGATAAAATCTGAATGATCCAAACCAACATATAATTCTCTTCAAAACAGAATTTTCCATTTAGCTAAAAAGCAATTTGATGATATGAATTATCAGATCCATAAATATAATAAAAACTAAGAGTATAAGTTAAAATGTTAACCATAATCTTTCTCTCCCTGATATATATATGTCTGTCTGTCTGTCTGTCTTTCTCTCTCTCTCTGTGTGTATGTCTGTGTGTGTATGTGTACATGCCATGGTAGCGCAGTGGTTAAAAAGTATTGTAGGCTAATTCCAAACACCGCCAGTAGTTTGATCCTCACCAAATCAAGGTTGGCTCAGCCTTCCATCCTTCCAAGGTTGGTAAAATGGGAACCCAGATTGTTGGGGGCAATATACTGACTCCGTAAACCTCTTAGAGAAGGCTGTAAAGCATGAAACAATATATAAGTCGAAGTGCTATTTCTGTTGATCTATCTCCTTTTCTCTCTCTGTGTTGGACAATTATGGACTTATTAAATTACCAACTTTTCAGTGTTTCCTCTTAGCTTGGGAAACTGATTACAGCCCACATATACCCTCCACTTTATTTGAGCTTCTTCTTTAATACTATGGATATTTCCCCACACTTTAAGTGTCTTAACATAGTTTTTTTTAGTCTACTAATTAATGTTGTATGTTTCTGTTTCAGTGATTTCAGATATGAGAGTCACATGGAAACATACCTTATCTTTTTTGTTCTCAAACTTTTCCTTTGCTAGCATGTAGCAGCTTTCAGCTACACAATTTTTCTGATTAATTTCTAATACCTGTCCCATTCAATTTCTTCCTGAACTTCTGTTTTCTGTCATTTTTAGGCAAACTTACATGCTTTGGGCTCAAATATAGCTTTTCCTTCTCTGATCACAGTCCAGACACTAACACCATCAGCCATTTAAAAGACATCAGTAATTTTGCCTCCAGCCACTCTTCCTTCTGATTTCTATCTATCAGCACTCCAAAAACATAAGATAAACTGTTTCTTCTGGAACAGTTGTGATCTATTTTACAGAGAAGACCCTCATTTGAAAAATGGCAGACTAAGTTGTAATTATCTTTGTATATTTTTGTAAGAAAACAAAGTCCAATCTTGATTTTAAATTGGGAATCAGTTATGTTTCTGCACACAAACCTGTAGCACATCTAAAGTGGGAGATTTCATAATGTAATATTACATTTGATAGGATTTCCTCTTAAGTGTTGTTTCTTCTTCTTCTTCTTCTTCTTCTTCTTCTTCTTCTTCTTCTTCTTCTTCTTCTTCTTCTCCTCCTCCTCCTCCTCCTCCTCCCCCTCCTCCTCCTCTCCTTCATATTATTATTATTGCCCTTTTGCTAATTATTAATTTGATTTTGACATTGGTTTAAAAGTAGTAAATTGGTATAAAAGCCACCATTCTATGCAATACTATTGTAATATTATCATGACAATTCTTATTCAGTTTTATAAATCTGTAAATATTTTTGGTTTTGTTCATTCTTATTTTCTTATTTTATCTTACTTGAAAAATGTGTGTTAAAATAAAATAAAATAAATATTTTTTTCTTAAAAAAAGAGACTAACATATTTTTCAGAAGCATAGGAAACTGGGATACATTTTTTCAAATGATATTTATTGATTGCTAGAGAAGTATATAACCATCAGAACTGTTTGTCAAGTAAAAAAACTCTCTGACCCTCCCTCAACACTTTTCATGCAATACAAGAGATGGATTGTTTTTATTCAGTCCAATAGAAATTTTAGATAATGATTTTTCTCCTGAGTAGACATGTATAAGATTGCATATAATGTACAATAAAATGGCTAAAATATTTTAGCAGTGGCAGAAAGATGGATTATGAATAAAGGCTTAAGTATAAATACTTTTAGCAACTGTCACAAAAGCTAATCAGATGAGATAATATCAAGAAACATAGTATTTTGAGGTTTAGATTTTATGCATCTTCAAGGAATATGTCAAGTGACTTTTAGAAGATAAAATGGCAAATGACAGGATGGTTATATATAATGTATCTTAACATACATATTTTTCTAGCTACTCTGTTTCTTCCCTTGTTTTTTTTTAAAGTTTCTCTTGAATGGTTTGAGGACTGCTAATAGCAATAGCAATAGCAGTTAGACTTATATACCGCTTCATAGGGCTTTCAGCCCTCTCTAAGCAGTTTACAGAGTCAGCATATTGCCCCCAACAACAATCTGGGTCCTCATTTTGCTCACCTCGGAAGGATGGAAGGCTGAGTCAACCCTGAGCCGGTGAGATTTGAACAGCCGAACTGCAGAACTGCAGTCAGATGAAGTAGCCTGCAGTGCTGCATTTAACCACTGCGCCACCTCTGCTAAATAATATAAACTTCCAGCTGCTGAGTACTGGCTTTGCAGCACAACTCGTAGCTTGTTTAGAGTTACCAAAATTCTAGCAAAAGGAGGACATGTCACCCTTTCTACCCTTCCAGCAGTTCAGAGGTGGTATTCAGCCAGCTCTGAGAGGTTCTGGAAAACTGGTAGTGGAAAATTTGAGTACTTCAGAGAACCGGCAAATAGGCTGAGTTTGCCTTCGCTGCCTCCCAGCTGATCTTCTTTTGTTGCCCTAAACAGGAGAACGGAGCAGGAAAGCAGATTAGTGGGGTGGGGAGGGAATGGGGATTTTACAGTAACCTTCCCCAGGAGCGGAGAGGGAACAGGGATCCATCCCTGCCATGCCCACCAAGCAATGACACACCCACCAAGCCACGACCACAGAACTGGCAGTAAATTTTCTTGAATCCCACCACTGCAGCAGTTATTTTATTAAAATCAAACTTTATCCACATTTTTTAATATCCAACAAGCTATCTCTTCTTAAAGGATCTTTCTCAAAAGCATAGCATAACAGAAAGCATAGCATTTTTTACTGATATTTGCTACTCTGAGCAATTTTAGAACTGGGTCATTAAGGTGATCAATACCAATACTTTTGATAACCTGTTTCTTCAAAGTACAACTTTCACTTCCATTGAATGCTTCAGGGATTGCAATTCTGATCTTTGTAGGTATAGACACATCATCATGGCTGCTCTTCCAAGTGTTAATTTGCAGTATACTCCTTGACTGCTGACTGATAGTTGATCCTAAAAAGCAGAAACTATATTTTACTTCAGTATCTACATTGTCATTTTTAAGCCTGGTTATTTTACCTGTTTGCTTGTTTATTTCATATGTATCATTTCTTTTTTCTTTCTTTTTTCTTTCTTTCATGCATGTATGTATGTGTGTATGTGTATGTGTATATATGTGTGTGTGTGTGTGTGTGTGTGAGAGAGAGAGAGGGTGAGAGGTATATATTTAAAGTCACAGAGTGGAAGAGCGGAAGTGTGACCTTCCTCCCATATTTGGGCATACCAGGGGTTGTGACTTTAAATATATCTATAGATCTATACTAGTCTCCCTTTATTTATTTATCAGCATAAATATAACAAATGTAACAAAAAGGCAACAGTAAAAAATATTGGGTTTCTGTCTGGATGGTCTCTTGTGACGAGCCGAAGACAGAGAGTGGAAGTGTGACCTTCCTCCCATATTTGGGCATACCAGGGGTTGTGACTTTAAATATATACCTCTCACCCTGGCTGGCTGATAAGGAGTCGAGCTCTGTAGCTCAATGGTTAACACATCTGCCTAAGAGGCAATAGAGCACAGGTTCGATTCCCAACAAGGGTGTGGCTAGCTGATGAGAGCTAAATAGCTTGAAATAGATCTATACTAGTCTCCCTTTATTTATTTATCAGCATAAATATAGCATATATATATATATATATATATATATATATATATATATATATATATATATATATATATATATATACATACCGTATATACTCGAGTATAGGCCGACCCGAATATAAGCCGAGGCACCTAATTTTACCACAAAAAACTGGAAAAGTTATTGACTCGAGTATAAGCCTAGGGTGGGAAATGCAGCAGCTACCGGTAAATTTCAAAAATAAAAATAGATACCAATAATGTTTTTGAATATTTATTTCAAAGAAAAACAGTAAACTAGCGGTGTATTCAATGAAATACTTCACTCACCTCATGATGCTGATGTCCCGCTGTGATGATGATGTCCCGTGCAGCCGTGGGAGCGATGTCCCGCCTCCTATGACACACGGCACAGTGATTCCTATCATTGGATCACTGTACCAGAGGAGGTGGGACATCGCTATGTGGCTGCTTGCCATAACAAGGAGGAGGTGGGACATCGTTGCAGAGCGGCAGGAGGGGGAGGAAGGGGAATCGTAAGACAGCCCTGCATTACATTAGAACGTGAGGAGGGGGGATGGTGCGGTGCGCGCTGCGCGGCAAACTGACACAGAGGGAGGGGAAACTCACAGGGGCACTGGGCCATTCACGAGTGTCACCCAGCGGCATGGCCCCGCCCCTTTTTATCCTCCATTTCGGGCAAATTTTTCACTGACTCGAGTATAAGCCGAGGCGGCTTTTTTCAGCCCAAAAAGTGGGCTGAAAAACTAGGCTTATACTCGAGTATATACAGTATATATATATATATATATATATATATATATATATATATATATATATATATGTATGTATGTATGTATGTATGTATGTATGTGTATGTATGTATGTATGTATGTATGTATGTATGTGTATGTGCCAAGTTTTGTTGTCTTTCTGGAAGGCTGGCAGGCTTGGACCCAATCACATGATGCTGTAGAGCAGCAGTCACCAACTGGTGGTCCATGGACTACTGGTGGTTCATGAGAAAATTTTGGTGGTCCACAGAAAAATTATTTGCATTTTTTTATATTGCACTAAATGAGGGGTCCTCAAATTATGACCCCTGGGCCAGATACGTGCAATGAACATTTGTGTTGCTGCTGAGAGTCTCCCCCTTCAGGGTCATTTTGTGTGGGTCAAAGGCAGGGAAAAATTCTGACTTGGGGTTCAGCCTCCTGGTGTGGAGCTTTGGGCAAAGGCTGGATAGAAGTGCTGCTGGTGGCGAAGAGCTGGAGGCCTTATTCCAATGGGACTGCATCATGGCATGGAAGTGGCTGACCATCTCAGCCTGCTGGATCTCAAAGCACTAGCATCTGGCCTTGCACTCCCACAGGCCTTCCCTCTGCTTGAAAAGCCTATGCTCCTAGTCCTCAGTGAGGTGCTTCTGCTGAGCCTCCTTCAGATTCAATTTGAACTGAGCTGTTTTGCCAACTACAGTATTTTTCGGACTATTAGATGCACCTTTTTCCCTCAAAAAAGAGGCTTAAAATCTGGGTGCATCTTATACACGAAATATAGCATTTTTTGTCTTCCGAAACCCTGCCCCCTTCTCCAAAATGGCCTTGCATAGCTTTTAGGAGGCTTTCAGTGTGCTCCTGGGAGCTGGAGGGAAGAAATGAGCAAAAAATGGCCCATTTGTTGCTCAATTTTGCCCCACCAGCCCTCTGGAGCACTCTATAAGCCTCATAAAGGCTATTCGTGCCCCTTTTTTGACAAAAATGGGTTGATAACTTTTGCCCCCTCTCCCCAGGAGCACTCTACAAGCCTCCTAAAGCCTATTAATGCCTTTTTTAAAAATGGGCCCCTTTTCCCGAAAGCAAGCTGTTTTTGGGAGGTCTGCAGAATGCAATTTTTTTTAAAAAAATTGCCTCTTCAAAACCTTGGCTCATCTTATATTCCGGTGCATCTTATACTCTAAAATACTATATTTCTTGTGGTGGCTGCTTAGCTCCAGGCCTAAAAAGTCTTTTTTTTTTTATCCTTTCAAATGAACCTCCTTTCCTGACATAACTAGCAATACATTCTTTATGCTGTACACATTTGTTTGGCTTTCTTTATATTGAGTTTTACTCTGATTTGTTTCACTCTGCTCCTTGACTTTCATGACATTTGCTTGGAGATCATTTGCATTTTCAGCTACCAGAATCAGAATAGTAATAAGCACAGTACAGGCTATTAATGTCCCCCTACCCCAATTTTAAAACCATGCATATCTTTTTCCAATCCAGTTTCCCTTAGGTTATATTCATCATATAGTTCAATAAATAAGGGGAGAGTAGAATATGTGTCCTTCTCACACTCCTTTAACAATCTGCAACAGGACTGTTTTACTTGTTTGCACAAGAACTTCCTGAATATAAGCCGCTCATGTAGATAATGAGATGTTTTGGGATTCGTATTAAAATGTTATATAAAATTATATTTACCAGGAATGGAGAAAAGGACCCAGGTATTTTTTTTTTACCAAGAATTACCAAATAAGTTAATGCATGGGAAGTATCTGTTGGAGAAAGCAAAGTTTTTCACTTCAAACCTCTTCAAATACAAAGCATCTATTCTGAATTTTAAATGGCCAGACTTTGGCACTTGCAGCTTCTTAAAGTATATTGGAAACATTTCAATCTAAAACAGAGCTGACTATACAATGCATTATTTTGAGTTTGAAAGCCTTCCAAAATGTTGAAAACAGAATGCCTTACGTGTGTAACAATTGATTAACAGCCAAAATGGGCTATTTCAAACTCAAAAGGGATATTTCAACATTCAGATACTTGAATTAAAACATTTAGCACAGTCTGTAGCAATAAGGAGAGTAATAATAATAACTGCAATAGTAAGAGAATATGAACCTATTCATTCTGTGCCAGAGTTCCTTTAAAAAAAAATATGGTGCAGTGGTTAAATGCAGCACTGCAGGCTACTGCTAGATCAGCAGTTCAGCGGTTCAAATCTCACCGGCTCAGGGTTGACTCAGCCTTCCATCCTTCCGAGGTGGGTAAAATGAGGACCCAGATTGTTGGGGGCAATATGCTGACTCTCTGTAAACCACTTAGAGAGGGCTGAAAGCCCTATGAAGTGGTATATAAGTCTACTGCTATTGCTATTGCTATATATGTTAGCATGTATGCAAAAAAGCAAATTTTGAGAACATGTAATTTATTTATACAGGGAGGAAATGCAATCTTATTTATCATGTTCTATAAGTTTATTACACATTGCTGAAGTCCAGTTGCCAGATTCTTATTAGCTAAATGGCAAATTCCCAATTGACTGTTACTAAAAATCAGCAAAACTCCAAGCAATATAGACTAACCTGGGCTTATCAATAGGTTGCCCACTGTAGTAATCCATCATAGATGCATTAGAACATTCAGAAGCCAGCAGGCTCTTGAACATAGCTTGGGCAAGCTAATGGAAGTTATCTTCTTGTAATCCTCTATACAGCTGCTTTTGGTAGCTTAGAAGTAAAACTTGTTTTATTTTGCATTTATTTAACTTAAGGTTATTATGCTGCTGAATTGTTTTCTTGTTATCAAGGATTACATGCTATAAAATGAGTCGTTGAAATACATTTGATAAAAATAGCTGTTAATTCTTAATATTAATGATATTAATCTTAGATAAGTAATAAATAAAATCATTATGTAGACGGCTATCTTTGACGAGAACAAAATTATCAAATTTGGGCTGCAAACATCAGGCTAATCACTAGATAGCAGTGAAGACATACAATAAATACTAATTCTTTGCTTGTATTTATGTATCTCTGTGGCTTTGCAGCTCAGATTGAGTAAGAAGAATAGTTTTTTTTAAAAAAAAAATGTATATAAATCTATATATAATTTAAGAAACAAAAGAGTCTGAAGACGTTGTGTTTTTCTCCAGCTTAATGCATTGCTGTGAGCAAAATAAAAACATGATTGCTGAAGAAACAAATTCTAAAACCTGCCGGGATGAGCATTCGCATTACAGTAAAAGGCAGTGTTTAGATTTAATCTAGAATTCTGTCAACAGAACTACTCACTGTAATAATATAATTGCTCAAGAGCCCTTCAGTAACAACTAAATTTTTATTCAGTGCATCTAGCTTAAGGCTCAAGGTTCAGGGATTTAAGTTAGTTGCCTAAAAATGAAATTGTAAAGAAAAGATGAATAGTTTGGGCATTATCATTTCTTTAAATAAAATTTAGTAATGGTTAGCTATTTACAATCTGGCAACAAAAATGGATGTTTGAATCCTATCCCTGTAATGATGTTCAGCAAGCCTTCAACAATAGAAGAACTGATTCCCAGGTTCAAAATATTCTTCTTGTAAACATAGTATCAAGAGGGGAAAAGGTAACTGTGTTTAATAAAAGAATTAGTTTATTGTAAAACCCTCCTTATATACAGATGAAACTCGAAAAATTAGAATATCATACAAAAGTTCATTTATTTCAGTAATGCAACTGAAAAGATGAAACTAATATACAAGATAGACTTATTACATGCAAAGAAAGATAGTTCAAGCCCTGATTTGTCATAATTGTGATGATTATGGCTTACAGCTGATGAAAACCCCAAATCCACAATCTCAGAAAATTAGAATATTGTGAAAAGGTGCAATATTCTAGGCTCAAAGTGTCCCACTCTAATCAGCTAATCAAGCCATAACACCTGCAAGGGGTTCCTGAGCCTTTAAATGGTCTCTCAGTTTGGTTCAGTAGGAATCACAATCATGGGAAAGACTGCTGACCTGACAATTGTTCAGAAAACCATCATTGACACCCTCCATAAAGAGGGAAAGCCTCAAAAGGTAATTACAAAAGAAGTTGGATGTTCCCAAAGTGCTGTATCAAAGCACATTAATAGAAAGTTATGTGAAATGGAAAAGTGTGGAAGAAAAAGGTGCACAAGCAGCAGAGATGACCGTAGCCTGGAGAGGATTGTCAGGAAAAGGCCATTCAAAAGTGTTGGGGACTTTCACAAGGAGTGGACTGAGGCTGGAATCAGTGCATCAAGAGCCACCACACACAGATGGATCCTGGACATGGGCTTCAAATGTCGTACTCCTCTTGTCAAGCTATTCCTGAACAACAAACAATGTCAGAAGCATCTTACCTGGGCTAAAGAAAAACAGACCTGGTCTGTTGCTCAGTGGTCCAAAGTCCTCTTTTCTGAGGAGAGCAACTTCTGCATCTCATTTGAAAACCAAGGACCAAGAGGACTGCAAGATGCCTGAAGTCCAGTGTGAAGTTTCCACAGTCTGTGTTGATTTGGGGAGTCATGTCATCTGCTGGTGTTGGTCCACTGTGCTTCATTAAGTGCAGGGTCAACATAGCCATCTACCAGGAGATTTTGGAGCACTTCATGCTTCCTTCCACAGATGAGCTTCATGGGGATGCTGACTTCATTTTCCAGCAGGACTTGGCACCTGCCCACACTGCCAAAAGTACCAAAACCTGGTTCAATGACCATGGAATTACTGTGCTTGATTGGTCAGAAAATTTGCCTGACCTGAACCCCATAGAGAATCTATGGGACATTGCCAAGAGAAAGATGAGAGACATGAGACTGAACAATGCAGAAGAGCTGAAGGCCACTATTGAAGCATCGTGGTCTTCCATAACACCTCAGCAGTGCCATAGGCTGATAGTGTCAGCCTCTGCTTTGCTGCTGCTTTGGCTGCCAGTGAAATGGGGAGGGGGGGGCACGGTATTTGGGAGGGGAATCATTGATGTGCTGGAGGAAGTTTCTAGACGCTGAACTGACCACCTTACTGCGCATGTGGAGGAGGGGTGTTTCCCGCCAAGGCCAACGGTCCAGCATTCCATCCTGGTGATGCCTTTCAAAGTTATCTCACACCTGACATTTGGGGGAAATATGATTGGACTGTGCACAGGGATGCCAAGGGGAGGGGAATGAATTATACATTATATTATTAGCTTTCACGCCTAATTAACCAGACTCAGCTTAGCTTTGCAACTGCTCATTTATAATTAGTAAAAGTACACTTGATTTCAATTCAAATGGAGTCCAGTGGTTTTTTTTCCTGATTACTGAATGAAGTGATGCTGACAATAAGCTGAGTCTCGGCTTCCGGGGGGGCGGAGTCTGTCGCCGAGGAGGGCTCAACCGAGCTCCTCTCAGAGATCTGGTCTGTATATCTAAATAAGATCATAGATATCACCCCTTTTTGGCTATAAAGGGGTAGGGAGTAGCTCTGTGTGCTAGGGTCTATTCGTAATTCACAGCCTTTCTCTTTTTTTTGGCTGTGGACAGAGATTAGATCCAGCGTGAGCGGAGCTTTTATCTCCAGCCAGTTCTTCTCAGCTGCTTTTTTTTGCAGCCCCAGACAGGCGACCCCCCCCAGGACAAAGCAAGTTGTTTGAAGCTAGGATTAATACGGGCGGGTCCCACTCCTGTGAGATTTATGCTTTTATTACTATCTTAAATACCAGCACCATTTGTCTTAGAGGCTTCTTTGTTTAAACGGACTTCAAAATGGCGATTTCTCTCCGTTGGTGACTGATAGGGGATGTACGTAGCCGGTTTTACCTTCCTGCAGACCGCTCCTTAACAAGATAATTTTTTTTTGTTTTTTTGGAAACAGAGGGGAGCGAAAGCGCTGTTTATTTGTTTATTTATAATGGCACCCAGGTCAAAATCGAAGCATCTCTCTACAAATGTGCCTAAAGAATCTATGAATGAACTTAAAGAATTTACACTGGAATCGCAGCCCTTGTCTCCTATGCCCTCTACTGGAGAATTCTTAACACAGGAATTTTTTTTTCAAATGTTTAATGATTTTAAACAAGAAATTAAGGAATTTGTATTGGAGCTATATGGTGATTTAAAGTCTAAAATTGACCAAATGAAGGCGAATACGTTTGCAGCCGTGTCTGCCCTGTCAGATTATACCGCTGAAATAGAGAATAAATTGGAAAGCTTGGAGGAGGCTAATTCTAATTTGACTACTAATATTCAAATATTACAACAAAAAATTAGAGACACTCAAGAACAGCTCGTTATGATAAACTTTAATAAGAAGGCATTCGCAATAAGAGTCAGAGGATTCCGCGAAAAGGAGCGAGAGAATCTGAAACAGACCTTTGTTGAAGCCCTCAGCCATGCGGTGGGAAGCCTGGGACTTAACTTTGATTGGCAGATTCGGAAAATCTATCGCCAGAATTCGTTGGTAGCGGAACAGCGACAGCTCCCGAGGGACATAATTATATATTTCTCCACAAAAGAATCCAGAAACGCGATCATGCAAAAATTTTACAATAGTTTGAGAGTTGATGGCCAGGACTTGATTGTCTTCAAAGAAATACCATTTCAGATGTTGAGAGCAAGAAGAGACTATGCTTTTTTAACTAAAGAGCTTAGAAATCATCAGATTCAATATAAATGGGAGGCCCCAGCCGGCATTACGGTCACATTTGAGAATCAAAGACTTCGTCTCAATTCTGTTTCGGAGGCTCGAGATTTCTATTACAAGACTTTGAAGGCGGGACTTCCTGATTCACTTGGAAAAGAGGAGAGACAAGCCGAAGGAGAAGGCAAGCAACAGACCACATGGCTGCAAGATGGAGGGGGTAGCTCCCCCTCCCTCGGAGAAGCAGAAAAGCGGAGTTTGAGGATTTAGACATTCTAAAATATTCGCCAAAGTTGTGGATTGAATGGGGGTTTGCGACCTCTCTCCGGTAGAAAAAGCGGAATTTATTGGTGGGGTGATACTGAATGTATATATGTAAAATGCATGCAGAATGATTTACGCTGTTTAAATCTTGTTAGAAGGGAAAGTTTGAAGAGATTATTTTAAAATAGAAGGTAAACTGATTCTTGTTGAAACTATTATTTGAATATGTGGAATGATCTATGCTATTTAATTTTTATTAGAAGGGAAAGCTTGGTGAAATTATTTTGAGCTAGATTTTAAACTAATGTCTGCATAAATTTGATAGTGGTAAATATCAGAGAAGCAAGGGATGAGGGTAAAATGCATGCGGAATGATTTACGTATATTGGTGGGGTGATATTGAATGTATATATGTAAAATGAATGCAGAATGATTTATGTTGTTTAAATTCTGTTAGAAGGGAAAGCTGGATGAGATTACTTTAAAACAGAAGGTAAACTGATTCTTGCTGAAAGTATTATTTGAATATGTGGAATGATCTATGCTATTTAATTTTTATTAGAAGGGAAAGCTTGGTGAAATTATTTTGAGCTAAATTTTAAACTAATGTCTGCATAAATTTGATAGTGGTAAATATCAGAGAAGCAAGGGATGAGGGCAAAATGCATGCGGAATGATTTACGTTGTTTAAATCCTATTAGAAGGAAAAGTTGGTCGGGATCATTTTAAGATAGAATGCAAACTGATTTTTGTGTAAAGTAATACTTGATCCACGCTGCTTAAATTTTACTAAGAAGGGAAAGTTTGGTCAGATTATTTTGAATTACTGTTTGAAATTAAGGTTAAGAAAGATTATTTACGCTGTTTAAATCCTATTAGAAGGGAAAGTTTGATTATTCTTCTGTAAAGTAATATTTGAATATGTGGAATGATCCACGCTGCTTAAATTTTACTAGAAGGGATTATTTTTGAGCTAGATTGTATATTGATGTCTATACAAATTTGGATAAATGTTTATCTGAATACAAGGTTAAGGCAGAGGAATGGGAGAGTCTACAGGAGGCCGGGGTAAATAACAAAGAAGCAAGAGACGAGAATAAAATATAGATAGAATGACTTATACTATTTAAGCATAGATAAAGATGGGGGGCTGAGCTTAACACAAAGAGTTTCTTTTTTTTTCTTTTTTCTTTGTTCTTTTCCCTTTTTTTTTTGTTTTTTTTTCCCTTAATATATTACTTTTATTTTTAATCCATACGAACATAAGATACTTTAGATAGAAGGCAGTGCCAGGTGTGGGCCCTGGGAAGTCGGGAGGAGTAGGGATAGGGATTTATGGGGGGTGGGTGGGTGGGTGTTAACATAGTCTCAATAAGAACAAGAATGCACATATACGGTTGTTCTTTTTTTTTTCCTTTTTTTTTCTCTTTTCTTTCTTTATATTTTTTTTTCCTTGGTTTATTTTACTTTTTATCAGATTATAATAAACAACACTTGAATAAAGGAATACACCAAGGAGGGAGGTAGAGGGAAAGAGGAGGGAGGAGTAAGGAAGGAGTAAGGGGAATGTAAGGAGGGCGTGTTGGGAGTAAGGGGAGAAGGAAGGTTTGAGGGGAAAGGGAAGTAGGAGGGGAGCATTAGAGGGAGGAAAGGAAAGTTGGAGGGGGTAGATGGGGTGTATGGAGGATGGAAGTGTCAGGTGGGGTTGTGAATGATGAGTTGTGTTTTCTTTTTTAATTTTTTTTATTTTTTTTATTTTTTTTTCTTATAGCAAATACCCTGTATATAAGTGATTGTAAAATGGAATGTGAAAATGAATAAAATATATTTTTTTAAAAAAATAAATAAGCTGAGTCTCATTTTTCACCCATCCCGTAGCTAAAACTTACCGAGGGGGATGCCCTCACAAGAAGAAAAGAAATGTCTTTGCATGTAAGTGACCAGGAGGAAGAGGAGGGGGCAACGGCGGGATCATCTTTAACCGAAAGGCTGGCCGAACTAAGAGTGGAAGAACCTGCTGTTCGTCCCAGATGGACTTGGGGTGTGGGACAAAAAGAGGAGCCTGAGGAATTGGATGCTGGAGTCATGAGAAGGAGACCAAAGAAAAAATCTGCTGATTGGGGTGACTCTGGGGAAGAGGATTACAAGCTTTCCCACGCCATGAGACTTCTCAAAGAAGCATGGACTGAACGCAGAAGCCATGAGAGAGCAGTGGAAAGGGAGCCGACTGAGGAACTTGAGCAAAGGTACTCGATGCATAGTTTAAGGAAGGTTGAAGGAGCCGAGGGGGGTTGGGGGGTTGTGCGCAAGAAAACCCAGCCTCCCCCTCCAGCTAGAGTCGCTCAAAGAGCAGGGGGGGGGGCAGGTGACGCCGAATAGCAAAAGTCCCTCCCTTAACCGTAAAATATGATGGAGACCCTAAAAATCTTGGGCTTTTTATAATTCAGGTCTGGAATTATATGGAAATCTATGGACCTGATTTAGAGACAGATGAAATGAAAGTGAGGATGATGTCCATAGAGAAGAAGGCAGCCGAATGGATGGTTGGCCTACACAAATGCAATTCCCCTCTCCTGAGGAATTTTAATGACTTTATGGCAGCCATGAGAAGGAGGTTTGATGACCCATTGACCGAGAGACGTGGGCGCCTGAAATTTATGGCTCTGAAGCAGGGAAACAAATCTGTGCCAGATTATGTCCAGGAATTTCAAGAGTTGTCAGCTTATATGAGGGGGTGGTCGGAAGAGGCTTTGCTGGATCAGTTTGCTGAGGGATTGAATGAAAAATTTACCAACAGTGCTTAAACAGATGCCTTCCCCATCGTGTAACTGTTTAGTATGAACACGCAGCAGACGTGGAGTTGGATTTAGCCAGGCTTCAATGCATGAAAGAGGGAGATGTGGAGAAATCTCCTCCACTAGCCCCCAAACCCCCCCTCTGCCTCAGGAGTGAGAGAAAAGGAGGTTTCACAGGCAAAGCCAAGCCTTTCACTTGTTTCCGCTGTGGGAAGGAAGGCCATCGCGCCGTAAATTGCTGCGTGAAATTGGCTCAGACTGCCCCACCCCCCCGGAGAGAGGGAAAAGCAATGAAGGCCCCGGGCAAGAAGAGGGAGGCTGCATTCGCCGCTGAAAATGTTCCCCAGTACTTCCAGCCGGAGGAAGAGGGAGGCGTGAGCCCCAGCTCATCTGACGAATCAGATGAGGAGGAGTCTCATTGCTGAGTAAGTTCCAGAAAGGGCCCCATGCTTATCCCAATTGAAATGAGAATGCTATCTTCTGGCACGACTGAGAAACTTTTAGCTCTCCTTGATTCTGGCTGTTCTCGCTGTATGATAAGTCCTGAAATGGTAGAGAAACTAGGCTTAAAATTGAGGACTTTGAAAATCCCTATTGTTTTTTGCCAAATTGATGGTTCTATTGAGGGAGGTGGCCCTGCTCATTTTTCTACTGAGCCCATAGAGATGAAAATGGGGACCCATCAGGAGTTAATAACTTTTATTGTGGCACCTGGCATGGACCGGCCCCTTATTTTGGGACTCCCCTTGCTTCGTAAATGGAACCCTCGCATTAACTGGAGAAAGGGTTGGTTACGTATTCGCACAAACATACCCCGTGAACAGGAGGTTGAGACTCCAGATTCTGCCACTACTAGCCCTACATTGGCAGCCACGGGGCAGGAGATAATCGAAGGGGAGGAGAGACTACTGAAAGAGTACTGGGATCTTAGAGGAGTTTTTAGTGAAAAATCTTCTGATAAACTACCCCCCCACAGGCCCACTGATTGCACCATTGATATTTTACCTGGGGTGAAGCTTCCAAAGCCCCAAATATATTCAATGTTCCCTAGGGAAATGGAGGAAATGAGAAAATTCATTGATAAGAATTTGGAGAGGGGGTTCATTGAACCGGCGAGACCCAAGGTAGCGGCTCCTGTGTTATTCAGAGAAAAGAAAGATGGCTCCCTGAGATGTGTGTGAATTTTAAAAACTTGAACGCGATATCATCTCAGAACCTCTACCCATTGCCACTGATGAAGGACATGCTGCCCAACTGGGGAAAGGCTGCATCTTCACTAAGTTGGACTTAAGGGAAGCATATTATAGAGTCCGTATTAAAGAGGGGGACAAATGGAAAACTGCTTTCAACTGTCCCCTTGGCTGTTTCCAATTTCGTGTGATGCTGTTTGGCCTACAGGGGGCGCCAGCGGTCTTCATGCAGCTAATTAATGAGGTTTTACATGACCATCTTTATAAGGGCGTTATCGTATATTTAGATGATATCCTTATTTACATGGAAACACGTGAGGAGCATGTGAAGCTGGTTCGTACTGTGCTGAAGCAACTTCGGGCAGCTGAGCTTTATGCCAAATTGTCCAAGTGTGAATTCCATCAGGAGAAGGTTGACTACCTGGGCTATCGTATCTCCCACGAGGGTGTTGAGATGGACCCCGCTAAGGTAAAAGCGGTCACCGAGTGGGAGGCCCCTCGTAAACGCAGGCAATTGCAAAAAGTTTGGGGTTTTGCTAATTTCTATCGCCAGTTCATCCCCTCTTTTGCTAAGATAGCTCTTCCCATAACTAACCTTCTGAAGTCCAAAGGTGGGGCGAAACCCAAGCCTAGCAAGCCGCTGAATTGGACCATGGAGTGTCAAGCTGCCTTCGAGAAGTTAAAGTGGCTTTTTGCAGAGGAACCAGTCCTCAAACACCCAGACATGGACACACCTTTTGTGGTTCAAGCTGATGCCAGTGACGTGGCTGTGGGGGCTGTATTGCTTCAAGCCAATAGTCAAGGTAATTTACAACCTTGCGCATACACCTCTCGCAAACCAACTGACATGGAGATACGTTGGGCCATTTGAGAGAAAGAAGCGTTTGCTGTTCGTTGGGCTTTGGCCATGTGGCGCCATTTTCTGGAAGGTGCCAAACACCCTTTCAAGGTGTGGACTGACCATAAGAATTTCGAGGCTTTGAGAACTCCCAGAAAACTTTCTCCTAAACAGATGCTCTGGGCTTAGCATTTCAATCAGTTTAATTTTACCCTGAAATACATTCCAGGGGGAAATTTTTTTATGGCTGATGCTTTATCCAGGCTTCCTCAATACAACTGCTCTAAACTCAGTGTGGTCCAGTCTGTCATTCCTGCGACAAGCGTCGCTGCTCCTGTTGTTACTAGGAATCAAGCGCGTTCTAAAGTAGAGATGTCTCAGGACTTTCTTTCCAACCTGAAAAAAGCCCTCCCTGATGATGATTGGTTCCGGCAGCACGTGAGTGAATGCACTATGAGAGATGAATTGCCCTGGATTGGGGCGAAACTATACGTTCCTGCGTCTCTTAGACTCATTGTTCTTCAGCAGGCTCATGATTCCCAAATGGCAGGACATTTTGGTTTCGTTAAAACGCTCCATCTCGTCAAGAGACAGTTTTGGTGGCCTTCTTTGAAAAAGGACATTGAACGATATGTTGCCAGTTGTCCTGTTTGTGCTGCTGCTAAACGCCCGCTGGGAAAGCTGCAGGGATTGCTCCAAGCTGTAGCTCGCCCAGTCGCCCCTTGAACGAGATCTCTATGGATTTCATTGTCGAACTTCCTGAGAGTCAGGGACACACTGTTATCTGGGTTGTTACCGACTTGTTCTCCAAGCAGGTCCATTTCATCCCTTGCTCCAAGATTCCTTCTGCTAAGGCTCTTGCTAAGATGTTCATCTCCCACATTTACTGCTTACATGGGGTGCCCGACCGCATCATTTCGGACAGAGGTGTGCAATTAACCTCCGTTTTCTGGAAGGAATTTCTGAAACGGATTGGCTCCGCCCAGGGATTAAGCTCTGCCCACCACCCTCAGACTAATGGGGCTTGTGAGAGGACTAATTCTGTACTAGAACAATATTTACATTGTTTCATCAACTACCAGCAAGATGATTGGGTGGATTTGTTGCCGCATGCGGAGGTGGCTTATAATAATTCTGTGCATAGCAGCACTGGGTTCACCCCTTTCCATGTAGTGTTTGGCCAGGATTTTGTACCCATTCCTGAGGTTCCTTGTGAGCAGCCCCAAGTGTCATCACTGTCCAAGTGGAGTGACTGCCTTCGGCGCATTTGGCCTTTAGCTCTCCAAACTTTGAATGCTGCTCATAAGAAACAGGCTGATAAGAAGCGGACTAAGTCGTATGATTACAAAGTTGGTGATCAAGTTTATTTGTCCACCAGATTTCTTCAAACTCCCCAGAAGTCGAAGAAATTGGGGCCTAAGTATGTTGGCCCGTTTCCCATTGTCAAGGTCATCAACCCTGTTTCTGTCTGGCTGCAGCTGCCCAAACACCTCAACCGGGTTTACCCTGTTTTTCATGTTAACCTCCTGAAACCTGTCTGCACTTCGTCATTGCGTCCGCCTATCCCTCCTCCACCCGCTCCGCTTTTGATTGAGGGTGAGCAACACTTCGAAGTTCGCGATATTTTGGACTCTCGTAAACTCCGGAACCGTGTCCAGTACCTGGTGGCTTGGAAGCATTTCCCCCCCTCTCACACCGAATGGGTTGATGGGTCCCATGTTCAGACGCCTCGTCTACTCCGCAAGTTCTATTCTTCTTATCCTGACAAGCCCTGATTTGGCCATTCTCCTAAAAATTTTCTCTCTCTTCTCTCTCTCTCTTCCTCTCCCCTTTTCCCCTTTCATGTCTTGTTGTTCGTCTGTTTGTTTGTGTTTTTTTCATTTCTGCAGGTCTGACCACCCTTTTCTGGAGGAGGGCCAGATGTCAGTCTCTGCTTTGCTACTGCTTCGGCTGCCATTGAAACGGGGAGGGGGGACATGGTATTTGGGAGGGGAATCATTGATGTGCTGGAGGAAGTTTCTAGACACTGAACTGACCACCTTACTGCGCATGTGGAGGAGGGGTGTTTCCCGCCAAGGCCAACGGTCCAGCATTCCATCCTGGTGATGCCTTTTGAAGTTATCTCACACCTGACATTTGGGGGAAATATGATTGGACTGTGCACAGGGATGCCAAGGGGAGGGGAATGAATTATACATTATATTATTAGCTTTCGCGCCTAATTAACCAGACTCAGCTTAGCTTTGCAACTGTTCGTTTATAATTAGTAAAAGTACACTTGATTTCAATTCAAATGAAGTCCAGTGGTTTTCTTTCCTGATTACTGAATGAAGTGATGCTGACAGGCCACGCTGCATTGAGGCAGTAATTGCTGCAAAAGGGGCCCAAACGAAGTACTGAGTACATATGCATGCTTATACTTTTCAGAGGTCTGATATTGTTCTATGTACAATCCTTGTTTTATTGATTGCATGTAATATTCTAATTTTCTGAGTGTGGATTTGGGGTTTTCATGAGCTGTACGCCATAATCATCACAATTATGACAAATCACGGCTTGAACTATCTTGCTTTTCATGTAATGAGTCTATCTCTTATATTAGTTTCACCTTTTAAGTTGCATTACTGAAATAAATGACTTTTGCATGATATTCTAATTTTTCGAGTTTCACCTGTAATAGTTTGTTTAAATATGATAGCAGTTCTTTATGTATTGACTACAGTATATCCATAGCAAGCAACAACATTTGTCATTATTAGGAAGATGCCAGAGTTTATAAGAACATAAAAGATAGATTAAGTCATGGTTTAGTGCTAAATGAATGTCATATGGATTCACACACTCTGATTCCCACTCTCCTCCTGTGGTGTAGCTGTGAGCAAATGGCATATCTGAACATCTGTTCCTATTTTCAACAGAAAGCTTGATTTTTTTTAAAATAAAAGAAGTGCATAAGAATAATGTATTCAACCAAATCAGGTTCAAAACTCACTTTATGATTTTGGCGCATTATATAGTATTTTAACAAATAGAATTGTGTCAATCAACCAAGATCCAATTCAAATACCAGTTTTGTAATTTAAAAGCGGCATTATTTAATTGAAGCTTGTGATTCAAGGACAATACAATTCAACTCAAATTGAAGATTTTAGATTTGATTCAAAAAATGTTCCATGTGTTTTAGTGAAGATGCATTTACCTATGTGTAACTGCTCCACTGTTGAGCAGAATGATATGGAGACTGGAGAAATAACGTTCTTGTAGATGACAGAAGCATAAAACATCAGCCAAATACTTTACAATATAGTTTACAATATATAATCGAGGTGGCACAGTGGTTAGAGTGGAGTACTGCAGGCTAATTCAGCTGACTAGTAACTGCAGTTCAGCAGTTCAAATCCCACCAGGCTCAAGGTTGACTCAGCCTTCCATCTTTCCGAGGTGGGTAAAATGAGGACCCAGATTGTTGGGGGCAATATGCTGACTCTGTAAACCACTTAGAGAAGGTTGTAAAGCAGAGGTGGGTTCTAGCCGGCATTACTGCTGGTTCACTCATGTGCACGCTTTACACGTGTGCATATGCAATTCAATAGAAATGTTCTGCGCATGCGCAGAACTCAAAAACAAGATGGAGGCGGTGACTGCAGTGACTGGGGAACTGGTTTGGAGGCGTGACCAGCCTGGGTCACTTCCAGTTCTGCGATCCAGGCTGGCAAACCACTACCAGTTCAGCCGAACCGGGCAGAATTGGTAGGATCCCATCACTGCTGTAAAGCACTGTGAAGCAGCATATAAGTCTAAGAGCTATTACTATTGCTATTTTGAAATCTCCTTGCACATCTTAAAAGACCCTTCCCTATATATGTATTTTTTCTGGCAGGTAGATGGACCACTAACATTTGTTGAAAAAATAAATGCATGACAAAAAGCAAGTATCATAGGGCAATAGACTTTTAGATCTTTAGCAAGAGTTTGCTTTGTAAACCGTTTTTGAATATTTTTATTTTGAAGCTGGAAGAATTTAATCTCTGCCCCAGGATATTTGTTGTAGTCCTCTTGATGACATTGGAGCAGGGACGTGCAGTCAGAGGAGGCAGGGGAGGCAGAGCCTCACCATTGTCATCATGAAGAGAGAAAAAAAATGTAAAAGGAAAAAGGCTGCCAGAATCACCATGGATGACTCTGCTTAGTGCTTAACCGTTTAAAAAAGCCTCTAAAAAAGTGCCCTCTACAGGAGGTGGCAGGAGAATGAGGTGCCTCATCTAGTCTGACTTTATAATCATTCAAACAGAGCTAAGCAAGGGTTAAAAGCCGAAAAATTCCTGACATAGATGAGGCACGTCGTTCTCCTGCCTACTGTAGAAGGCATTTTTTTAGAGGCTTTTTAGAGGCACTGGCAGCAACTAGCTCAGCCTGACCTCAGCTCATGGCTTTTTTAATTTTACATTTTTTTTCTTTTCATGATGGCAGGCAAGAGCAGAGTTGAAATCCTCTCTGAAACAGCTGGAAAATGTACGTGTGTGGGTCGGAGGGAGGGGGAGGAATTCAAAAAGTTTGATTGCATGCAGAGCCATGTTGCCTTTTCAAACATACAAACACACACACACACACACACACACACACAGCTGGATAAAAGTATATAAGCCGAGCTTCACTGATTACAAGTTTGAAAAGGCAACGTGGCTCCACCTGCAATCAAAGGCTTGGATCGAAAGGCAGCAGGGGAATGGGGGGGTATGGCAGAGGAGCTGCTTTCAAGCCATTGGAAAATATATTCAATCCAACTTCTGTGTCTGTGTTTGTTTGAGAGTGAGTGAGTGAATGAGAGAGGGATCCAACTTCTCTGCGTGCGTCTGTCAGTTTGAGAGAGGGGGGAGGGAGGGAGGGAGAGAGGGAGGAAGGAGAGGGAGGGAGAAGAAAAAGAATGAAAGACAACTTTTTTGCAAGGGAGAAAAACAAATGTCGCTTTAAATCGGAACTGAGCATGCCTGGATGTGGAATTCTGGAAGTTGAAGTCCACAAATCTAAAAAAATTTGAAACCCACCACTGTGTCAGTGCCTCAGCAGTCATAAACCTCACCACACCTCACTGCATTGGAGGTTATTTGAATTTTATGCCATCTCTGAGTTCTTCTGAACCATATTGTTACTTGTCTCAGGTGTTGAAATTATCTAGATTTTAGACCAGCTTCTGAAATTTTTGTCCTTATTTCAATTTATTCTTTAACTTCACAAACATACAGATCACATTCTTATGTGTAAAGAGTAGCTAACATAGCCCTCAAGTGCTGCTTTCACTAAGGTGACCAGATTTTCAGATTGGTAAAGAGGGACACCTTTGACCGGGGGGGTGGGGGCTTGATTAAACATTTTATACGGAGCAACAAAAATTTTCATACAACGCAAAAATAGTATTGTAATATTTTTTTTATTTCAACATAACTACAATTTACAAATATAAATTGTAACTGTTGGCAAACATCAAAATTTTGATCACGTGACCATGAGAATGCTGCAACGGTCGCTAAGTGTGAAAAATGGTTGTCACTTTTTTCAATGTCATTGTAACTTTGGTCACTAAGCCCATTATACCACCTTTCTTGCCACAGTTCTTAAGTGAATAACTGCAGCTGATAAGTTAGTAACATAGGTGAATCTGGTTTCCCCATTTGACTTTGTCAAAAGGTCACAAAAAGCAATTACGTGACCCCAGGACACAGAAACCATCATAAATACGAATCTGTTGCCAAACATCAAAATTTTGATCGCGTGACCATGAGGATGCTGCAACAGTCACTAAGTGTGAAAATGGTCGCTAAGTGTGAAAAATGGTCATCAGTCACTTTTTTCAATGCCATTGTAACTCTGGTCACTAAACAGCCATGTTCCTGACTTAACAACCACCATGATTCACTTAACGTGGCAATAAAAGGTCGCAAAATGAGGCAAAAATCATTTAACAAACGTCTCCCTTAGCAACAGAAATTGGGGGATCAATCCTGGTCATAAGTCGAGGATTACCGGTAGCCAATTGCAAAAGGCAACTTTACTTGGAACAGGTGAGATTGTGCCCGGATCCCTTTCATGCCAACATCCCATCCTGTCCATGGGGAGAACTCCACAGGCGGACAAAAGCCCCCAATCCCCTCTCAACCTCCAGCTGACTCTGCCATCCGCCATAACCACAAAGGCATAACTTAGGGGGCTGAATTCTACAGGGGGAGGAGTAAAGGGGGGGATTTGAGGGGCAGCCCAAAGCACCATGTGTCTAAATTTGCATCAGGCAGGCAGTAACATTTTCATAGACTATGATCAGAGGAGCAGCTGATCCTATGGAGAGACTCCTCCTGCATTCACTCCCAGGCCTACAAGTGGAAGTATCCCTTCCTTCCTTCTTCCTTTCACCTTCCTTCCTTCCCTCCCTCCCTCCCTCCTTCTTCCTTCTAGCCTTCCTCCCTTTCCATTCTTTCTCCTTCCTTCCTTCCTCTTGCCTATCTACCCTCTGTCTTTCTGCTCTTTAGATCTCTCTTCCTCCTTCCTTCGTCTTTCCATCCTTTCACCAAAAATCAGGATGTTTTATTAGCATCAGCATCATTCTGCTGAAAATGCCAGATACTGTGGTACTTCTGGATGAAATTTAGAAAATTACAGAGACATGAGGAACCATTATATAATTTCACTTGGCAAAACTCTGATTAAAATAATAGCAACAAAATGTAAGGTTTTTTAATTTTAAAACTCTAGCAAAACATAGATTTATTTCCAGTTTAGTTAATTAATGTCATTATAAAACGGAATGCAATTGATTAAATAAAAATGACTTTTTCTTTTATTAAGAATAGGAGCGGGAGCCAAGCCGGGTCATTCCTTCCAAGAGGCAACTTTCCCATCGAATGACTCACTGCCCTAGACCCTCTGCAGTCCCTCTCATCTGGGCAGAATGCCTGCGAGAGTGTTGGGCTGAAGGAAGGAGGGATACACACACTCGCGTTCTCCCCCTCCCTCCCTCCCTCTCTCTCTCTCAAATGGCAAATCCGAGCAGCCGCTGCCGGGAGCCCATCCCATGCTTTCTCCCAACCCCCGCACCCCTTCTCTCAGCTACTTTCTGCCTTGTGATTGCTGTCTCCAGGCTGGCTCTCCTCTCCTATTATCGTGGAAGGCGTCTCATTGGGGGGGGGGGGAAGCAGGCCTTTTTCCATTTTCAAGGCGCTGCCGCTTCTCCTCCCCCCACCTCTTAGAAGTCCAGCCAGCTGCCCGCCAAGCTCTCGGCGGAGACTCACCCAGAGTTTTCACCACGATTTGCCTGGTGAGGGGAGGCGGCAGGTTGATACAGACCAAATCCACATACTGGTGCAGCAGGACCTCGTCTATCTGGCTGATGTAGAAGGGGACGCTCATCTCCTTGGCCAGTTCTTCTGCCTCTTCCTGAGTGCGGCCCCAGAGCACCTTGACCGCGAAGCCCTCATCCTTTAGAAGTGGGATGATGACCCGGGCGGTCAGGCTGGTGCTGAAGATGCCCACCCTGGGCAACATAGTTGTTGCTGCTGTGGCTGCTTCTGCCTGCTTCCCTCCACCCTCACCTTTTTCCTCCTCCTCCTCCTTGCTGCAATCTGGATGCCCGACGCGCCTTCCTTTCCTCTGTGTTCAGCCCTTTCGCGTGGAGCCTCAAGATTACGAGCAATGCAGGGTTGCTACGCTAAGGGCGCCTGGTCCCAACTGGGAAATGCTGCTGCTGCTGCTTCCACTGCCCCAGGGACCAGCGGCACCCGATCCCTGCAGCAGTAGCTGGCTCTGCTCCCAGCTGTGGGCCCCTGCCATGTCCAGCACATCTTCATCAGCAAGCAGGTTGCCTGCCCAGCTTGCTGCTGCTGCCCCTCCATAGCCAGGTTATCCCAAGCGGAGCTCCCCCCGCCTAGCTGCGTTGCGCACACGTGCGGGCATTGAAGGAATCCAGTGTTGTTGTTTTTTAAAAAACACTGGATTCCTTGAATGCCCACGCATGTGTGCTACACAGCTAGGCACGGGGAGCTCCTGGTCATGCACGTTTGGGATGACCCGGCCATGGAGGGGCAGTGGCAGTGAGCCGGGCGCGCAATCTGCTTGCTGTTGAAGACTCGCTGGATGCGGTGGGGCAGGGGCCCGTGGCCGGGAGCAGAGCCAGCCACTGCTGCAGGGATCGGGTGCTGCTGGGTCCCTGCGGCAGCAGCAGCAGCAGTTCCCAGTTGGGACCGGGTGCCCTTACTGTAGCAACGCCACATTGCTCATAATCTTGCAGCTCTGCGCGAAAGGAGGGGGAGGAGGAAGGGGAGGAAAAAGGTGAGGGTGGAGGAAAAGCAGCCAGACAGCCTCCATCAGGCGGTGAGGCGAGCTGCGTGCAAGGCTGCTCGGTCAGCCCGCCCCATGACTCGTGCTAGTGCTTGGCAGCGTGCAGCCACCACGCAGCCTCCAGCCCCGCAGGCCGCCCTCCTGGCGCACAGCCACTAGTCTATCTGTAGACAAGATAGACTTGGAAAAATGAGTGAAAGTGTTTGCAAGAGGAAGCCACGTGGTGGAGCCCAAAAAGGGGCGGGGCACCCTTTCTACAAAAATCGGGACTTTTTAAAAACGCCTCGTGATGCAGGAAAAATTATTAAAAAGCGTGGACGTCTGGTCACCTTAGCTTTCACTGCTTTTTTCACTTGTTCTAGAAACCAAGTGCTAACACCTTTCATTTATGTGAATGGATCTTTTAATACATGCAGTTTTTATTGATAGACATTTGTACAATTTCTCATTGTACAAAGAGAAAGAAGTAAGGAAAGAAGTAAGGAAAGAAAGATGTCCAAAATTGCAACGAAAGGATCAGGCATGTTGGTAACTACTGTAGACAGATTACAATAGTTCATGGGAGAATTAAGATGTTGGGAAATTGTCATTAGAGCAGAAAAAGCACTAGTTATCTTTCTGTAGCAGGCAATTAACATATGTGACTCCAGAATTCTCTCTGGGTTCGTGTGACTAAGTGCTGTGAAGCTGATTGGGGTTCTCTTCTACCTTAGAATAATTTCCTTTTAATTCTGATGTATGTCTTAGCTATGATTGATTATAAGGTCCCGCTTAAATCCTCACAGAGACTAAGAAGAGGCCCCTGGACACCATAGCTATCATAATTTTCTTATTAAGACTATATCATGGATAATTTCCAGAAAGTCAGCTGTAAACCTCAGCAGGTCTCTTCTTGGTGTCTTTCACATTTTGACAATTAGCTGAGCTTTTTGAACAACAGAAACATTATATGTTTAGCTGTAAAAGTTCTAAGCTGATCAGCTTTACCTTCATCAGTACTTATCATTTTGACACTTGAAGGGGAATGTCAAGATGACTCTAATCTTCAAGCAGAAAAATAAAAGCTTAAAAAGAGACTGACAAAAAACTTAGGAGGTAGTCTTTAATATTTCTGTTTTGCTCTTCTTTCTCTGTTGCTCCTGCTCTTTTCACTGCTACCTGGATTAGATTTAGCCAACCTTCTATCTTCTGCAATATAGGCAGGCAAGAGACTGATTTAGTCTCGGAGGAATAAAACAAAGTTTATCTATTCTCTGCATTTTGAATAAGCAATTAAAATAAAAATGTAATGAAGTCTGTCAACCTAAGACTATTTTGCTTAATTGTGCAATCATATATAAATATATTCGAAAATGTATGTATTTTCTGAAATTTCAACATTTTTGTCAAATAAGTGGTATATATACTAACACCCTAAAATGTGACTCTACTATGGACATAACCATTGAAATCAGACTGATTATGTACTTTGTAGCCAAAGATGGAAAAGATCTATAAAGTCACTAAAAAGACCTGGAGATGTCTGTGGCTCAGATCATGAGCTTCTTATTGAAAATTCAGATTTAAATTGAATAAAGTAGGGAAAACCGCTAGGCCATGGATGCCAAACTTGATCGCGTCACAGACTGGATTGTGATGCGATCGTATCACAATGTTTTTTGTCTTTGTGGAGCTAGGGTGGGCATGGCCTGCATGTGGTGTGTCCTGCCCACAGGCTGCCAGTTTGACCGGCCTGTCCTAGGCCATTCAGATATGATCTATGCCCAATAAATCATATCCCTAATTAATACGCAATTGAGGTAATGAAGAAATTTAAGGGATTAAATATGATAAAAAACATGAAGTAGCAACATTTCTGGTTTTTTTTCTTGTTTCTGCACTGCTACCATAAAATCTTGTAGGGCCAAATACCAATAAATGAAATGTTTTAATTTTATAAAATACTATTATTACTATTAATATTGAAAATAATATCACAAATTAATATAAATGAAGTTAGTAAAAAAACATTATTAAGGTTGGCCCATGTCCAAGGAGTTTCAGTCCTAAAGAAATATTAAGTGTGTGTGTGTGTGTGTGTGTGTGTGTGTGTGTGTTGTATTTGTGCTGATAAATAAATAAAGGGAGACTAGTATAGATCTATTTCAAGCTATTTAGCTCTCATCAGCTAGCCATACCCTTACTGGGATTTGAACCTGGTCTATATTACATATTAGGCAGATGTCTTAGCCATTAGGCCACAGGCTCTGATCCGTTATCAGACAAGCCAGGGTGAAAGGTATCTATTAGATTTTACAACCCCCGGTATGCCCAAATATGGGAGGAAGATCACTACTTCCATCCTCTGTCCTTCGGCTCGTCACAAGAGACCACCCAGGCAGAAACCCAATATTTTTACTGTTGCCTTTTTGTTACATATGTTGTATTTGTGCTGATAAATAAATAAAGGGAGACTAGTATAGATCTATTTCAAGCTATTTAGCTCTCATCAGCTAGCCATACCCTTACTGGGATTTGAACCTGGGCTATATTACATATTAGGCAGACATCTTAGCCATTAGGCCACAGGCTTTATTTATCAGCACAAATACAACATATGTAACAAAAAGGCAACAGTAAAAATATTGGGTTTCTGCCTGGATGGTCTCTTGTGATGAGCCGAAGGACAGAGAATGGAAGTAGTGATCTTCCTCCCATATTTGGGCATACCGGGGGTTGTAAAATCTTATATATATATATATATATATATATATATATATATATATATATATATATATATATATATATATATATATATGTGTGTGTGTGTGTGTGTGTGTGTGTGTGTGTGTGTATGTGTGTGTGTGTGTGTGTGTGTGTGTGTGTACTGTGTGTGTGTGTGTGTGTGTGTATGTATAATTGCCATTATGCTTGAATAAGAATTACCTATACATACTGAATTATAATAAATACTAAGAAACTCAACTTGGTTCTTGCTGTTGTTCTTCTGATTTCAAAAAGGATAACTTGCTGTGGGTACAGAATTTTTGCAGAACTATTTCTAATAAAGTAAATGAAATGTAGGCTTGTTAATACATACTTCCATGATAACATTTCTTATTTCCAAAAAAGTTACAATATAATAAATCTGTTACAATTAAACGAAGTTGAATATAGTATTGCAACAGGAACTATATTTGCAGAGAGTTAAAGGTAAATCTGTACTGCAGATTTCTCAGACACAATTCCCAAACAATTTGAAAACAACAACTATATTTTACATTCACAAGAAGGCATAATCAAATTCCTAGGTGCTAGTTACATGGAAATATTATAAAAACTTTAGGAATATATATTAATACTTCATGCATGGGTAATTCACTGGAATAAAAAAACAATGCAGCTCTAGCTACATACTGCCATGATAACAGAGTTGACCAAATTTACAAGTCTAGGATATACTGTAGTTATTGCATTTTATATTTTCTTTATCCAAATTTATGTAGTTATATTAATTGTCAAGTCCAACTAGTCAAAATATATTTTAGCTACATTGAAAATACATTTTCAGTAAGGGGGTATATTTGTGTGGGGGTTATAATTGTTAACTAAAGCAATAAATAAAGACATATTCACACATAGTTTTCAAATAAATTATCATGTTCTAATGATGAAAGGCATCGAAACCTGTCAATATGAAAACAGTTATATTTTATATCCAAATTTATATGCCACTTCAAGTAATGCCTATTATATCAGAGCTCTATCAGAATTATTATTGGATGAACAAAAGACCTATATCATATGAAGGAAAAACTCAAAAGCCAGACTAAGGTAGTTATTGAATTCCAAGTCCACCTGTGGGATGAAGTCAGATAGATTAATTTGGACCAATCAAAAAATTTTTTAGCTTTAGGAAGCAGGCAATGGCAAATCACTTTTAAAATCTGACAAGAAACTGCAAGGCAATGTCTACTCAGTTGCCAGGAATCCAAAACTGATTTGAAGGCACATATGCAATTTTAACATTTATTGAAAAATATTGTCCCCCACTACTTAGAGGTTGTATCATTTGTCAGCATGCCAAATGTTTTGTTTACAGTATACACTTACAATACAGATTTTGTTCCAACTATATTTCTTCATGTATTTACAGCCTATTGTCTGTAAGCAAAGCATTTGACACGCTGACAAATAATGCAACCTTTAAGTAGGGGGGGAATCTTTTTTCAATAAACATTATTTTTAGTCACATGAAATATAGAATACCATTGAAGTGTATTTATTTCACATGTTAAAATTGTATATGTGCCTTCAAATCAGTTTTGGATTCCTGGCAACTACATGGACAAGGCCTTGCAGTTTCTTGGCAGATCTCTTTTATTTAGAAAAACCTAATCTATTAAGCAGATGTGATGAAAAAATGCATTATTTATCTACTTTTGTCTTTTTAAATGCTCATAAAAGTTGTCTTTCACCTGATGATCAGATTCTTGGGATTCATTTTCTTAGCTTGGGTCCTGTGTTCAGAAGGAAACTTTTATTCTGATTCAAATCCTTTGAACCTTTACTTGGGAGTAAGTCTCTCTTCATGCTCAGGAGGACTTCATTCAATGTAATTATGCATACAATTCTGTTTTTATTTGTTTGTATTACATTAAATTGATTGATTGTCCAATCACTATTTTACCTGTTTTACCTTTGTATTTATGTGGTGATAAGGAAAGAAGAACTTTCATAGCAACAACTCTGTTTTTTCTGAGCTGTACACAAATAATTAAAATATCAACATGTTTTAATCACTTATTGTAGCTCAAACAATCTAATATTAAATCACATTTATGAATAAGCAATTTATAAATAATAAGAAAAAGAAATTATGCATAATGTGAAAAAATGTTCCTTAACTGCAACTCATTAGATAAATTATGCTATATTATCTCATATTATTATAATGCTGAAAATAGAACGTAGCAATAGGGGTTCTGACACTTTCTCTTCCCATTTTCTGTTCATGTCATATCTGTTTGGAACCTAAATTATTTTAATCAAGCAATACTGTGTAGTGCCAATTTAGTAGGACAACTTCTGAAAGGCATCAGAAAGAAGCACTTTAAATGGCAACACTTTATTTTTTTTATGACTAATAGGTTACAACAGCCAACATGGCTGAATACTAAATTTTGCCGTACAAAAGTATTCGCATTTTAAGCATAATGCTAAACCCCATATTCATTGTGGTACTAATATCAAAGGTCAGAAGGGGGAGCATCTACCCATGAAATGGCAAGTCCATTAACTGATTCTGTCAGCTTTTAGTCAGCACACGACTATCCATCCCAAAATCATTTTGAAGTACAGGGAATAATAGGTATGTCAATGAAGATAAAGAGAGCAGTGAGTTGTCAACAATCTAAAGTTATGCATAATTAGCAGAGCTATGAATAATCAGATTGCAGTGACTATCTTATAGCCAGACACTTAAAAGTTAACAAAAATGGGTGCATGGATTGCAGAACCATTGCCAGGATGAAGTACTTTGCCTCATGGAGGCATATCAATATGTAAAGGTCAACTGTATGAAGGGTATCTATGGATGGAGTGGCAAATACAATTAGCACATATTGTATTTTTCAGATTATTAGACGCACCATTTTCCTTCAAAACAAAGGCTGAAAATGTGGGTGAGTCTTATATACTGAATACAGCATTTTTTGCCTCATGAAACCTCTCCCCCTTCACCAAAATGGCCACGCAGAGCCTTTAGGACGCTTTCAGAGTGCTCCTGGGGGCTGGAGAGGGCAGTAATGAGTGAAGAAGGTCATTTTTAGCTCAATTTTGCCCCCTCACCCCCCCAGGAGCTTCCTAAAGGCTATGCATGCCCCCTTTTTTTGACAAAAATGCACTGTTTTCAGGAAAAATGGGTCCGTTTTTGCTTGTTTTCGGGGGGGGGGCAGCCCACAGGAGCACTCTACAGACCTCTTAAAGGCTATGCATGCCCTTTTCTTTGACAAAAAATGACCTGTTTTGTGGAGGTGTGCAGAGTGCAAAACTGTTTTTTTTAATTTGCCTCTTCAAAATCTTGGTGCATCTTATACTCCAAAAAATACGGTACATTTTACTTGGACAATAAAATTACATTTTTTTGGGTTTGATTCAGAGGCCCAAACAATACATCAGGATTCAGGAAGATGGTTTTTCTGTTGTGGCACCTGCTCCCTGGAATGATAGCAGCACAAATATACATTTGGCTAATATACTGATGACTTTCCAGAAGTCCTTTAAAAATGGGCTGCTAAGAAACCTACAGAACTGATGTTAATTGTGTTTTATGGTACATACAGACGCATAATTTTTTTCTCTTTTTTGTATTCTCTTTGCTTAAGTCCCTTAGAATTTTTCTGAAGTTGGATGGTGTCTAAGTATGAATAATGATAATGACCCCCCATTGATGTATTCATTTGAGCTGGATGTGAAGCTTCCATGCTCCAAGAAAAATTCTACTAGAGGTTCAACCATACTGTCTCTGATCCACATGAAGAGTGTTTTTCCCATAAATAATATGGTGATCTGTAACTTATACAAATCTTTACTATTAATCATCACCCAAGTCAACAAGGACTCCACTAGGTGTTGAAGATTTTGGACATCTGGTGACAAATGGATTATACATCTCAGCTCTGGAAAGATCAAAATCCAGAATCAGAAATAAAAGAATAGGGGTTAGCACATCAATTTCAATTTAACTGTGAAATAACGTATTCACAGAAGCAGTATTTAAAAAACTGCAAAGGTCTATCCAGGGCAATAAAAACCTTGCCAAAAATAACTCAGATTGTAGAGGCAAACCAGAAGGAGTCAGCAGTAGAGGAAGCCAGCATAACTATTGAATCATTTTCATTCCCAAACCAGGCATCCTCTCCTTTGTCTTCTCTTCAGAAAGAACAAAGCCTTCTAACTGAGCATCTAGAACAGTACAAAAATAACAGAATAAGGAGACCTGCACTGAATCTTCTTTTAAAGAAATAGCTAGCACAAATACTATAAGATGCCAATACTTCAAATATCAAAAATAAGTATGTTTACTGCAATAAACAAACTAATGCACAGAATGGCTACAATTATAAGTTAAGATCTCAGTTGCAAAATCTATAAACAAGTGAAAGCCAAATAATGCAGCACTAAAATGGAAGATCAGGCTGGAAAATAAAATAAGTATGCTAAGATCAGATGCAAGCAAACTAAAAGAGATGAAAGAACAAGAAAACCAAAGAATAACTAATCAAGAAATATCAGCTAAAAATAAGGAAGATCAAAGAAACATTAGAAATAATAAAGCAACAAATAATAACTAAAGCTAAGAAGTTTACCAAATACATAGTTCAAATTGCATATTATAGGCAGAATCTCCAATTGTAGTCAAATCAGAAATGTTTTTGCCAATTCATTAATGAAGAGACGATAATGAACCAATCAACAACTGTCAAGTAAGAAAAAGTGCAGTTCTGAGCATAGATTTTGGGACAACCCAAAGAAATACAACAAGAACATAGCTGATATAAAGGGTGTGGGTAAAAATAAAAAGAAGCTGAATTGATAAAACTTGTAATAACAGCAGAAATGGTGGTGAAAACAGGTAGGAAGATCAAGTATTTGTCAGTAGTAGGTCCTGGTTTTTGGTTGAATTATCTAAGTGATCTACACCCACTCATTGCCTAGCAGTTCAACAACAACCTACCTGATAATGAAAGATCTAGCAAATGGAAAGGGACAACTTGCTGTGGCCACTTCACCATGGCTGTCTCACCGCGGTCGACTCATCCCAGTCAACTCATTCCAGCCAACTTGCTCCAGCCAACTTACCATGGGAAAACTCACCATGGCCAACTTGCCATAGGACAACTTGCTGTGGGACAATTAGCAAAAGTTTGAACCAATAGGAAAATAAAAGAAGTCTAGTTGCCATGACTCAACTTCCAGACATTTTTTCAGCACAGATTTAATATTCACAAATAATTCTACCATATGGCCTGGCATATTTCAGAAGAGAGTTTCTTTCTTATTGAAAATAAACTCTATTGCAAACTGCTACATTTAACCTCTTCCTTCAACCAAAAAACCATAGGGTATGTAGCTTAGTTGTGAAAAGTTCTGCACATGTATTCTAGATGAGAAGATATTTTTTTAAAAAATCCCTAAATTATTTATAATTTCCATTGTGCTAACAAATGTTATCTATTCTGTATTTGTATATGATTCTTTCAGTTCTTGAATCAGTAAAATAAAAATAAAATGAGCTTCAAGAATACAAAGAGATTCCATTTTATCAATAATTTGTCTGTTTCCCTCATCTTCCAATAATCTTAGTGATTTCATCTTACTCCTGGTTTTCAGGCTTTCTTGCTTTGACTAATCTGTATGTGTCCCATTCTACCTGAATATTATCATTTCTGTTCATATATTCCTTATTTTCTTCCATCTGACATGAAAGCTCATTGTTAGGTAGCATTTCTAGTGAAATATCAATAGCAAAATTCTATTATTAAATTTGTTAAACATTTTGTAATTTCATGTACAGTTGAATGAATTATAGAACTGGATATAATTCAGCTCATCTCTTTCTAAGGTTGAAATTAAAAACTTATGTGATGAAAAATACTTGCTGAATTTAAGTGTTTGTTGACTTATATTTTCAGAAGCCTTCAGGAGCAATGCTGATCTTGAAAGTTGAAATACATCTTCATACTGATAAATATCTTGGAACAACCATGAGATTGTATGTTGAGACCAGTGTAATATATATGGTTCTATGCTTCCAACCCATGACAGGATAAAACAAGATGCATAGTACTGTAGTATCACTGTTAGATGCCACACTGTATATCAACAATGCTGTTAAGGAGTTTCTTATTTTTATAGAATATTTTCTTTTCTTTAGGCCTTAGCATTTATAATATTTTTTTAATTTTAGTCAGTAGCTAAAATACTATTCTAAAAAAAGTAGCTCTATGCAAAGATGTTTGAGAAACAGATTTATTTGCTTTCAAATATCAAAAGCATTGCTTGGGATAACCCTGAAGTGACAGGTGATGAACAAATATCTGCTAGAATGCAAATAAAGTTATTTTGTAGATATGTGATTCTAACAGGCATATTTAATGTGCATAATACTTTTCTACACAAGGTCACCCAGCTGGCTTTCATGGTTAAGATGGGGCTAGAATTCATGGTTTTTGGCTTTCTGGCTTTCTATCCTGGTGCAAAACTGCCTCTGTTTTTATGTATGTATGCATGTGTGTTGTGTGTGTGTGTGTGTGTATGTGTGTATATACACACACATACATTTGCATATGTTTATATTAACCTCTCTCTCTCTCTCTCTCTCTCTCTCTCTCTCTCTCTCTCTCTCTCTCTCTATTGCAGAGGTGTCCAACTCAAGGCCCACAGGATACTTAGATCTGGCCCATGGAGCCATCCTGGAATCTGGAAAGGACTCTGCCAGCAAATGTGTGGTCTTCCTGAGCTCCATTTTCACTTTTTATCAATAAATCTTCTTTAAAAAAGAGAGAGAAAGAAAGAAAATCATTTGACACATAGGATTTATTTTGCTTGGCCTGGATAATTCCAAAAGAGAAAAAGAAAATTAAATAAATAAAACAGTGACATCCAATAGATGGCAGCGTATTCTTTATAATACATAGTTTCTGTTAGCAGATTAAATTAATATAGCACTCTTTCTTTTTTTGACATAAAAAAGGTATGTGATAAAAGCTCCACTAGGACCAACCTATAATGGTTTCTTATAAGTTGTTCCTAGTGAAGTTTTTATCAGTGTTTTATCAGTTCTGCCTAAAACCACTGCAGTTAGTTTCTTTTAATTATTTTTGATTGTCACTAGTCATATAAAATAACAGTTTGGCTTGCTCAAAATGATCATCTGTTATATTATTTATAAACAATGTTATAAACTCCCTTCTTATTTAATCAAAGTTTCTAAACATATATTGGTCATGGATGTGGATAGGACTGTGGGATTTTTTGGAGTATAAGATGTCCTGGAGTATAAGATGCACCAATGTTTTGAAGAGGTGATTTTTTTTTTTAAAAAAAAGGTAGGTAGATAGAGGGATAGAGAAGGAAAGAAAGAGAGAGAAATACAGTAGGTAGGTAGGGAGAGAAAGAGAGAGTAGTTAGTTAGGTAGGTAGGTAGGTAGGTAGGTAGGTAGATAAAGGGATAGAGAGAGAGAAATAGAGAAATACAGTAGGTAGGTAGGGAGAGAGAGAGGGTGTAGGTAGGTAGAGAGAGAAATAAAGATAGAGAGATACAGTAGATAGGTAGGGAGAGAGAGAGATACAGTAGGTAGGTAGGGAGGGGGGAGAGAGAGGTAGGTAGTTAGATGTTTACAGATGTATTTATCCATGTGCTGGACAAAGAAATCACTGATAATCTGCAGCACCTAAGACTTTGTTTCTGCTGGCACAGCACTTGATCAATCAACCACTTTCTCATCAACCACTTTAACTAAAGAGCTTTCCAAAAGGAAAAAAAAAGTATTTGCACTCTGCAAATCTCCCAAAAATGGCCCATTTTTTAAAAAAAGGCATGAATAGCCTTGGGGAGGGGGCTTACAGAGTGCTCCTGGGGGGGGACAAAAACAAGCAAAAAATGGCCCATTTTTGCAAAAACAGGCCCATTTTTGTCAAAAAAAAATGCATGTATAGCCTAATGGAGGCTTATAGAGTTCTGCTGGGGCTGGTGGTGGGCGAAAAACGGCCCATTTTTTTGCTCATTTCTGCCTCCCCAGCCCCCAGGAGCTCCCTGAAAGCCTCCATAAGGCTATGCATGGCCATTTTGGTGAAGGGGGCAGTGCTTCAGGAAGCAAAAATGCTATATTTGATGTATAAGACACACCCAGATTTTCAGCCTCTTTTTTGAGGAAAAAAGGTGCATCTTATACTCCAAAAAATATGGTACATTTGTCTTCCTACTTTTTTTGAAGCTAATATTATTTAATTAATATTATTTCATAACTCCTTCTGTGTTAACACTTTGGATATTTCTGATCAGAATGGGAAAATAAGGTACAAATGTACATGTACATTAATATGATTGAGTGGGTCCAGAGGTACTTCATGACAGAGGTACTGCACTCCTCTATTCACAATAGAATTTCCTATGCCATCAGATTTGAAATTTTGGGCTTCGACAATCTGGAACTGTGCTGCCTGTGGTATGATCTAAACAGAGTACACAAACTTGTATGCTACAACTTTTTACCTGTCAATGACTTCTTCAACTTCAACCTCAATAATAGATGGGCAAACAATCAATGCAAACTCAAGGTAAACCGCTCCAAACTTGATTGCAGAAAATATGACTTCAGCAACAGAGTGGTCAACACCTGAAATGCTCTACCTGAATCCATTGTTTTTACATCTTCTAACCCTCACAGCTTCAACCTTAAACTGTTAAAATCTGTAAAATCTGTTTATTTAACTGAATAATTTTTAAAAGTGTCACACAAAATCTGTGGAACACAGGTGTCAAACTCGCAATTTCACATTACTGTCACATGACGTATCACCATGTCTTTGTCTGTAAATGCAAATGTTTTTGTTTATAAAGTATTATAACCTCAAGAATTCATCTGGCCACATACTGAAGGATAAAAATCATGGGATACTTTGATAGTAAAATTGTTATATCTGATACATAATATTACTTTTTCCTTCCTTCCTTCCTTCCTTCCTTCCTTCCTTCCTCCCTCCCTCCCTCCTTCCCTCCCTCCCTTCCCAATTCTTTCATTCCCTCACTTCCTTCACTTGATAGAACAATCCAATATCATAAGCTAACAGTGGACCAATTTGATTCTTAGGAACCCTTATATATTTCAGATCAGCATTCCAGATATGCTGATAGCAAAGTTTTTCTTCATTATCTATTTGTGATAAGAATCTTTCACTTTAATGTTCTTGCCCAATGCACACCCTCTGTTATGACTTCTTTTAGGGTTTTTTGAAATTAGAATTTTTCAGTATATCTGTGGAAAAAAAGATTGAAGTCAAATTCGTTTTGATTGAATATATTTATATAGCAGAGTTTTTAGAATTGCAATTTCATTAACGATGTATTGTATATGTACTATATGTACCGGTTTACTGGTGAACCGGTAGCAGATATTTTGAATAGTTTGGAGAACTGGCAAATACCACCTCTGGATGGCTCATCCCTCATCTATTTGTGGCCTCCCAAATCCCAGCTGATCAGTATCTCAGCTGATTGGCTGGATCTTCTTCTGTTGCCCTGCACAGGAGAACAGAACTGGAAAGCAGGTTAGTGGGGTGGGGAGGGAATGGGGATTTTACAGTATCCTTGCCCTGGGCTGGGGTGGAAATGGAGATTTTGCAGTATTCTTCCCCTGGAATGGGGTGGGAAGGGAATGGGGATTTTGCAGTACCCTTCTCCTGCCATGCCCACCAAGCCACACCACGCCCACAGAACTGGTAGTAAAAATTTTTGAATCCCACCACTGAATATAAACTTCATTAGCAATTCAAAGTATAATGATAGTGTATGTGGAACAGCTATATTTTTATTAGAAAAAATAGTAATTTATAGTGACAAACAATTTTTAGTGACAAGCACATCTAAAATAAATAATTTGCCTTGTTCTTTATGGTAAATATATTAATTATTTGTCACATCACATATACAGTATACAAAAAATAACATTGATTCACATTATAAAATTATACTACATTTTTTATTAAAAGGATGAAACTTTCTGTTCAGACTACAACATCTTATGGTTTTTTCCCTTTGCAATTTCTTGACTTTCAACATTTGCACTTTACAGTTAAACACTGAAACCCCTAAACACCCAAAATTAGAGACATGTTTGTTTGTTTGTTTGTTTGTTTGTTTGTTTATTTATTTATTAGACTTATATACCACTTTCAGCCCTCTCTAAGCGGTTTACAGATTTTTAGCAAATTGAGTCAGCAAATTGCCCCCACAGTCTGGGTCCTCATTTCACCCACTTCGGAAGGATGGAAGGCTGAGTCAACCTTGAGCCGGTGAGATTTGAACCGCTGAACTGCGGATAACAGTCAGCTGAAATGTCCTGCAGTACTCCACTCTAACCACTGCGCCACCTCAGCTCGGTTAATTACTGAAAGTAGTGTTTGCTTTTGGAACAATTAAAATCCATTCACCAGTTAGTTTCAAGACAGGGAAATGATTTCAAAGAGCAATAATTAAGTCAAAATCTTAATTTATATTATTGACTATGTAAAAATCTCACATGAATCAAATAATAGTTTCTGATATATGTTAAAAAGTCTTTGCAGTTTTTTTTCTTATGTAAAATATAATTCATAAAGAAGTGATAGAGATAATTATATACAGCTGTAATTGGAGTATAGCATCAATAAGATTATGTTCTTTGGTTACATATTAAAATTTACCAGTGAACACCAATGAAAACCACTACACTATATATTAAAATTTAGCACTGCATATCAGTAAATTTATTTCTTAGATTTTTGTACATTGTTGTTGATGATATATCTATTCTGGGTTTTTTTTTCCTCCAAAGCTTTAGAAAAGCAAGTGCCATTCATTTTTCTTCTTGTAAGAAATAGCAATTCTCAAGAGAGAAAAAATATATATTGCAAAAGTTCAAACATCATAGATGAATCATTATATGAATCCATATTATTCCAGGGCTGATTGTCACATCCTTGAAATATTAACATGTATCAACAAATTTGTGTGGGCAGGAAAGAAGCCGAGGGTAAAGATGAAAATAATGCAAGATGCATGTGAGAGAGGAGGATTGAAACTACCTAATTTAAAACTATATTATGATGCAGTGGTATTATCCGTAATTAGTGATTGGATCAATTTAACCAATGATAGAATATTGAATATTGAGGGACACGATCTGGTATTTGGTTGGCATGCTTACCTGTTATTCAACAAAAAATTGGATAAGAATTTTAAAAGTCATATTTTAAGAAATGCTTTACTGCGGGTTTGGAAAAAATACCAATATAAATTAAATGACAAGATACCCATGTGGGCAATTCCTAGACACGCAATTGAAAATATGAATACAGCACAAAAACAGGACAGAATTACTTACAGACAGCTTCTTACCTCGGAAAGGGGGGTATTACAATTAAAATCTTTAGCGGTATTAAAAGAGGAGAAGGTAGTTCAAACATGGTTCCAGTATGGGCTATTACCGGCTAGGTGGAAAATAGATCAAAAAATTGGTTTTATCCAAGTTGAGGATAACTTGTTTAAACAAATAAGAGATCAAAGCTTAATGCATATAAAGAGGATATATAATGTATTAATACAGATGGATTTGGAAACAGAATTAATTAAAGATTGTATGATAAAATGGGCTCAAAATATTGAAGAACCAATAATGTTGGATACATGGGAAAGAATCTGGGTAAGAAATGTGAAATTTACACAAGCTCAAAATCTGAGAGAAAATTTTTACAAGATGTTCTATAGATGGCATTTAGATCCTAAAAAGTTGGCTTCTATGTATCCGAATGTACAGCCTAAATGTTGGAGGTGTGGTTCTCTCGATGCTACATATTATCATATATGGTGGACCTGCCAAAAGGTTAAGGCATTCTGGATAAAAATATGGTGGGTTATGCAAAATATTTTTAAAAGAAGGATAAAGTTTACTCCTCAGTTATTTTTACTAGGTATATGTACTGACTTTACAGTGGTAGAGACTAACTTGATTCTGCACCTAATAACGGCAGCAAGACTGTTGGTGGCGCAATACTGGAAGAAGGAAGACTTGCCTACAATCCAAGAATGGACATTGAAAGTCACAAACTTAGCCGAGATGGCTAAAATATCGGCATATCTTAAAGATCACTCAAATGGGAGATATAAACGAGACTGGAAAAAATGGATTGACTATATACAAAATAAATACGGGACCAAGAAATTCCAGTTAGCCTATGCTTAAGATCAGAAATGATTTAAACTGTTTAAAGTTAGTTCAGTAAGAAGAAGCTAAGGTCAATGTAGAATGTCATTAATTTCTTTATTTCTTTTTTCTCAATAGATTTTAGACTGTGTTTGTTAAAAATCCATACCGTGTACGGGTTCTGGAAAGTCGGGGGGGAACGAGGAGGGGGGTTGGGGGGTGGAGGGAGGGAGGGGCATATAAAAAAATTGTACTTCAATGTTTTAATGATTGACGAATGATGAAATATTTGTGTTTTTTAAAAGAAATAAAACCTTTTTCAGAAATATTAACATGAACATGAAGCCATTCTTTCATATCCAGGAAACTATTATTTCCTCGAGAAGTTGTTTTGTTTCATATCTAGCCCACATTTAATGTAGCTCAAAATCAGATTTAGCTATCCCTGTATACAGTAGCATGTTCCTTCTCTCAGCATAATTTTTGCTGTTGGTAGAATTTAGCATATTTTTTTCCATAGTGAGAGGTTGGAGATCAGACAAAGATTCCCTGAGCAAATACAAGTTTAGGCTGCTCTGAGTGGGCTTCTTTTGGTCCAATTTTTGGGTGCTATGAAGATGACCAATAGCATGGAACATGGACATGATTACAGTGATATGGTACATAATTTGAAAATCCGACGGTCTAATTTGGTAACAAATCATCCTGGAGACCATCTAAAGAAATGATTATTAAAAGTTAGCACTGTAATGCTGGCATATAATCAATGAAAAAAACTGACTATATATTTGAGTAGTTCTCTTTTGAATGTTTCAACAATGTGATTGATGTGATACCTTACATCTTGCATTTGGAATGTTATTGTTTGAAATTGCTTGTATGAATTATTACTGAGATAGAGACATTAGATTCCTTCCCTCCATCCCTCCCTCCCTCCCTTCCTTCTTCTCATTTATTTCAGTTATCCCATTCCAAATACAAAAGGAGATGCACTAGTATAGAAAGTATAAATATACTGTAGTTTATATAACTTTTTTAAAAAATGTATACAAATAATCTATTCAGATGCTTAGCTGGTATTACTTAGTATAGATTACGATGTGATTATTCCTGTAACACTGGAGTGAAAAAAAGGGAACAAAAACTCATTTGGATTTCTCATTATGTCTTACTGTACAGTCACCAAATACATTTATTGTTTCATTTTTTAAAAATGTATTATTTGACCTTACTTAAGTTCTGTTCTGTCAGAACGCAGCCATTCCCTATTGTATTTTGTTCTGACTTCAAAGTATAGTTTCTTGTCTTTTAATATAGGGTAGTGTTTATTCTTTTCAGAATAAATCATGTTATTTGAAAATATATGCTTGTCATCTGTTCCTTCACCCATCAGAGAAATTAAAACTCAGTATAAAATCTTTTGTTGTTTGAAATAAAGTTTCTGGATAAGTTTGTTGAGTCTTTGCTTCAGTTCTAAAATTTATCTCATATTTCTCAGTTAAGATGCTTTGCTTTTTATAACAGCAGAACAAAACATTATTTTTAGGTGCTTTAAGAAACTGATTGACTAAAAGCCACCCCATATAATCAACTTACAACATAATAATATTGTTCAAATGAACAAGAATATAAGCAGCAGCAGTCTTTTTTTAAAGCTGTAGGCATGTAAAACAACACTTCAGACAGGTAATGATTATTTCTCAGGATGCCAGAGTCCAGCAATTATAACCATTTCAGTTAATTAGAACAACTGGAACTGATTCAGTTAAAAACACTTCCAAAAATAGAGTTCAGGAGATGGTGAATGTAATTTACCTGATGGAGGAAATAGTAAGCTTTTCAACTGAAATGAAAAGAAAAATATAGCATGCTTGAATTTATCCAAGAACTCTGAGAAATACTCATGCAAATAACCTTAATTTTATGCTTTATCTTCTTTTGATTACTTCAACAATATTATACAAAATGTGGTGAATAAAAACACTTTTATTTGTGAACTTTATCATTTTTGGGTCCCGGTTTGCACCGGAACTGTGCATATTTGTTGTTACATGCCCTGTAACTAAGGTCTACAAATGAAGCTTTTGCAATCAACAATGTTGTAAGCATATGAACCATGTAATTACCTTAGCAGAATGTAATATTTCTCTGATGGTGGATTGCTAGCATTGATATTTACAGAAAGTGTTTACCATTATTTGTATTGATTCATATTTGCACAGTTTAAAATATGGTGGCAGCCTTTCTGGGGGAAGACTTTTGTTTACTACTAGACAAGTAGAAATAATATTTTTATTTAAATCTCCCAACAAGTTGATTTTCTTTTTTTAGTGAATATATCCTTTAAAACATCAACAAACAAAATGAACATAATAAAATATTAGTTGATGAATTATTGTAAAATACTCCTAAAAGTATATAAAAAAACTCTGAATAAAAATAGAAACAACAATAATGTATTAGAAATATTGTTATTCAGGTTCATAAAAAACCTAATACTTCCTCCCCACTCATTACCCAAGTAATAGATTATATGTGGAAAATTTTCATAAGTATAATGTAGGATTCTTGTCTTATTTTTAGTTTGTTGACAGTCTGTACAAAGTTTCCCTATTTCCACGTTTTATCAAATTTCAAAGAACACCATGAGAAATTCCCCTTTAATTCAGACTGGGCTGGTGTAAGTCAGAACTTACTTATTTAGATCAAGTATTGAATCTTAAGTTTGAGATTAATTATAACAAAACTTGAATCAAGCTAATTTAAGATTCAAGATTCCATTTAAAAAAATATTTATCCACATAGTGTAATGAAGATACTGCAGTACAGTCTCAAATGGCTTCATTTTAAAAAAAATTTATGAAGTTAGCAACTTCATGGTTGTGGATTGTTTACAATATTTTTACTAAATGGGCCAAATGACAGTATGGAAGAAAGGGAGATAGATGCCAGATGCTGCAACAGATTGACAAATTTGGTAATGTGGACAGTACGGCAAAAGAAGTCTGTCAGAAAAGAACTAACAGCATAACAGAGTTGAATGGGACCTTGGAGGTGTTCTAGTCAGCTCCATACTCAAGCAGGAAATACTATACTATTTCAGACTAATGTCTAATTTCTTCTTAAAACCTTCAATGTTGGAGTACCCACAACTTCTGGAAGCAAGTCATTAATTGTTCTAATTAAATGTTCTAATTGTTCTAACTAATATATCAAGGTCTGGCAGGCTGGCATCGGAGAATCAGAAAGTGAACATGTATTCATTCAATGGATCATGTTCATCAACAGCCTAACTGAATTGGCAGGGCACTGTGGGTACCAAGAAAGGAAAAGAGAAGTAAATGACAAAGAAAGTGGGACAGAGAGAAAAGCTATGTGTCAACCTCAAAGCAAAATTGTGCTAATTTCAACTGTTGCTGCTTCTCAATTGCCACAGAGGCTGCGGGAAGGGGAGCCACATGTGGAAGGCCAGTTACAAACTGCAGACAACAACAAGAATCCATTTCTGTGGGAACCAAGGTTGTTTATTTATCTGGGTTACTAAGACCGGACTGTTGCTAAGACAATATTCAGACTACTAAGTGGACAATGTGACTGAATTAATGAGGGGAGGGAAATTTGATTCTTTAACTATGCAAAAACCATGGAGATTAATTAGAGTTGGTTTTGCTATTATTTGTTCTGAATAAAGTTTAGTAGAAAGAGACTGGAAAGTTTCAAATCTGTTTGCTTGGTTGGATTCCTCAGTTGAGACCCTGGCACTATATCTCCCTGTTCTTAGAGAAGTACTTTAACAATGACATGTCCTCTGATTTTGAAGGAATAACTGCTTTCTTTTTAAAAGCAACACACAATAAGACCTTTTTTAATTTTTTGCAAATTTGATGAGAGCCATTCCTCTCTACCTACTGAAAAGATAGCAAATCATTTGTGATCAATCAATTTATTTATTGTTAAGAATTTTATATCTTCTATTTGTATCTTTAGCTTTTTGAAAGCTTACTGTACATTTTAAGCAGATAATCATAATAGCATTGATGAAGAAGATTGAAGTGACTATTTTTTAAAAAAAACAACTGCTTTATTAGTTTCTGGATTAGTTTTATCAGGTATTTCATTCTGATGGGTTCATATTTCTTTGCCAATTAATATATTTGGATTGACAAAATGATGAAATGAGCATTACAGAGTTGCAGTACAAACTTTGCCTTTGTGTGTACATATGAAATGCCATGAGACTTGGATGAAAGGGTAAACCTTGTGTCATTAAATGATTTGCTTGCTCTTCTGGGGAAAGCCCACTACTATGGTATAGAATTGTTTTTATGAGATGGGTAGCCATATAAATATGATAAATTAATTAATAACCATCTGAAAGTTATAACTTACAAAGATAGAAACATGAGGAACGGATACAGCTCCTTCTATTATTGTTGTTGTTGTTGTACAATTGTATCACAGCGGCCAGTTGTTTCGCCAGATTTGGCATTGGTTACTAGTCGGGCCCCACCCAGGGGCCTAGGACGTCGTAACGTATTTTTGTAATATGCGTATCGGGGCAGATATAGTCTATCAGTATCACCACGTGGATGTAAACTGTAGTGGTTCTAGTGGTGGTGATGTTATTTCCTCCCTGAGAGCTTCTTCTGGGAGTTCTACTATAGTGTCTTTAGTTGTGTCTTGAATATCAGTTATTTCCGCTTGTGATATTGTTTTTTGGGTTTTGCAATTTGCCTGAATTTCCTCATGATTATTATTATTATTATCTATTATCTATTATTATTATTATTATTATTATTATTATTATTATTATTATTATTATCTATTATCTATTATTATTATTATTATTATTATTATTATTATTATTATTATTATTATACAATTGTATCACAGCGGCCAGTTGTTTCGCCGGATTTGGCATTGGTTACTAGTCGGGCCCCACCCAGGGGCCTAGGACGTTGTAACGTATTTTCGTAATATGCGTGCAGATCCAAGCAGTGTGGCTTTTTGCATTTGACTGATGGTGATGATGATGATGATGATGATTATTATTATAACTAATACCAGTTATAAGATACACAGCTGGTATAGTTAACTGGACACAAGCTGATTTGGACCTTTTGGACCGAAAAACCAGGAAACTAATGACAATGCACTACAGTTTACATCCACGTGGTGATACGGATAGACTATATCTGCCCCGAAAATCACGTGGCAGAGGATTATTACAAGTGAAGCAAACAGTTGAAGAAGAAAAACATGCACTGACTGATTATTTAAAAGAAAGTCAAGAACATCTATTAATCGAAGTAAAGAACAAAAATCTACTGAAGGCCCAACAGATGAAACAAGAATACAGAAAAGATGTGATAAAATCAAGAATGGAGAGTTGGCAGAACAAAGCACTGCATGGCCAATTTCTGGGAAAAATAAAAGATAAAGTGGACAGTGAACTAACTTGGTTATGGTTAACAACAGGTACATTAAAGAAAGAAACAGAGTCACTAATCCTGGCTGCGCAAGAACAAGCTATCTGCACAAATGCCATTAAGGCCAAAATCGAAAAATCCTCTGATGATGCCAAATGCAGACTTTGCAAAGAAGCTGATGAAACTGTTGATCACATACTCAGCTGCTGTAAAAAAATTGCGCAGACTGATTATAAATTGCGGCACAATTCAGTAGCACAAATGATCCATTGGAATTTGTGCAAAAAATATAAAATTAAAACAGCAACAAACTGGTGGGAACATCAGCCTGAAAAAGTCACCGAAAATCAGATGGTCAAGATCTTGTGGGATTTCCGTATACAAACCGACAAAATACTGGCGCATAATACACCAGACATCACACTCGTTGAGAAAAATAAGGTCACAATCATAGACATCGCAATACCAGGTGATAGCAGGGTCACCGAGAAGGAACATGAAAAAATCGCAAGATACCAGGACTTAAAAATCGAAATTCAACGACTATGGCACAAACCAGCAGTGATAATTCCAGTGGTAATTGGCACACTGGGTGCTATTCCAAAAGCACTGGAATTACATTTAAAACAGTTAAAAATTGACAAAATCACCATCAGTCAAATGCAAAAAGCCGCACTGCTTGGATCTGCATGCATATTACGAAAATACGTTACGACGTCCTAGGCCCCTGGTTGGGGCCCGACTAGTAACCCAATGCCAAATCCGGCGAAACAACTGGCCTCTGTGATACAATTGTATAATAATAATAATAATAAATAGCTGCTTCATAAACAGAATACAACACAATGAAAATGGAGGGTTATCCCAGAAGTGGGGAGATCATTTTTAACACCTTCTGTTTTATTAACTCCTTTCCAGGGAAATGTGATACAGCATCATAATATAATATAATAGTATATCTCATACTGCGCACTCTGGTTAGTGGGCATGTCAAATGTTTTTGGAATACTCTAGCTAGATCCTGTCTCATTATGTTTTATGCTACCAGTATTCCTGGATAACTCAGCAGTACTATATAATTCTTCCAATGCTTCCAGTAAGTAGGCAGCAAATGATTCCCCTGCAATGTGTTGACATCTATTTTGCTTCATGTAAGAGAGTCTAACTAAATATTTACCTGCTCTGCCCAAAGTATGCAATTTACCTTTAAATGGCCATGGCTGTTCCTGCAAATTATGATGGTATACTTCCTGATAAAGCAAAAGCTGACTTTTTTTCATTGTCTGCTATTGATTCTATAACTTCTAGAGAGTGAAAAATCAATCCATCTTACTAATGCTGTCTACTTATTAGAAGAGTGCAACACATACCATATTTTTCACACTATAAGATACTTTCCCCCTACAAAAAAGTGGGTGGAAATGTCTGTAGGTCTTATAGAGGGAATATTGCGATAGGGGGGGGGAGGATGGAGGAGTTCCTGTCAGTGCTGCCTCCATTCACTGCCGCTGGGGAATACTGCAGCTTTCATTGCCGAGCAGCTGATTGATGGTTGGATTGGCCTCCTGGATTACTGCCAATCAGCTGTTCTAGGTGGCAGGGATTGAATGGTGGCAAGGATTGACAATGGTGGCAATCAGTGGTAAAGAACAGCAGCAGCAGTAATGGTGGCCATGGCGAATGGCAGTGGAGATAGGTGGTGGCAATGAGAGACACAGTGGCGGTGATTCCCACTGGCTAGATCAGCTGATCATCAGTATTCCAGGAGGCTGATCCAACTGCCAATCAGCTGCTCAGCTGCCAAAGCTCCAGCGTTCCCTGGCAGCAGCAGCTGAGCTCAGTTGACCAGTGATGGGCACAGCAGAGCGGAGCCCTGACAAGCCACATGTTGGAGCTGTGATAACATGCTGAAGTTGACCAGACTGCTTGCTGTTGAATACCAGATGAATACCAGATGGATGCTGGGAGGCAGATATTATTTTCCCTTCTCTTCCTCCTCTAAAGCTAATGTGCGTCTTATAGTCCAGTGCATCTTATAGTGCAAAAATATGGTACATACATTAATTAAGTTCCAGAACTCTGGCAATAGCTGACTTGTCCTTTCATTTTGTTGGATCAGATAGCCTGTGGAAATTATAACTTCCTCAGCCTTGGCATGCTTAGCACCCATACAACTTGACTATACACTGTTGAGTGAGCTTTTTCTGCCCTCTAGCTATCCCTCGATTGTGAGTTTTGTGTCATCTCAGCTCACATGTTCCTATGGCTTAATAGTAGCATTTTAACCTAAGATTATGATACCACTATGCTTGGAAGGAGAAAATGATAAATAGAGTGAATGGAATAGGTTGATGAATATTTAGAATATCTTTGGAAAAGCTGCAAGTAGTTTCTAAGGAGAATAAGTTGATGTATAATATTACTAACTTGTATACTTACCAGGAGTTTGATCTAATTAATTACTTATTTTATGTTGTCCACTTGTAAACAATGCTAGGCAAATATAAATCCACAGGTTTTATCTGATAGCAATTTGAAGCTGACAATGCAATCAACATTTTGGAAGAAGCTATTAAAATAAGGATTATTGTCAATATTTAATTAATAATATCTAATTCTTGAAACATTTATGGCTATGCTGATAATCTAATTGTATTTATGAAATTTATAAAATATTACAATATTATTAAAATGCAGAAACTCAATATACCAGTTTCAGCACTTTGTATGATAGGATTTTATAAGACAGCTATTCAATTGAAGCTTGGGTGAGTGGGAATTTAACTTTTTGTTTGATTGTTTTATGTGGTTAACAAAAAGATGAAGATATATCTTTGGTTATTTGACAACATGTTAATAAATATCTTGTTTTAAAGAATACAATTTTTATTAGCATTCTCTAAATAGAAATAAAGGACACACAGTGAAATGTTCGCTACTTATCACTACTAACAGAATAATGAAGAAAATTTACAAACTATTAATCTTTAACTAAATTAACACAATCTTTTAATATGAGATATCATATTAGGAAATTCGTTATTTTATTAATAGTTTTCAGCATGACAAGGACATTTGCATCCTAGGCTCCAGGGACGTGCAGTCACTAGAGGCAAGGGAGGTGGAGCCTCACCAGTCTCCTCAGGAAAAGAAAAGAAATTTAAATATATTTTTTTAAATAATTAAAGCCAAGTTAGTTGCTACCAGATTCCAGGTCACAGTGGCTTGGTGTCTGCTTAGTGTTAACCAAAGCAGGAGGCGAGAGAACTCGGGGCCTCCTTTCCATGAGGAATTTTTCGCCTTCTAAAAGTTAAGAAAGAGTTAAAAGGCAAAAAGTTCAGATACAAAAGAGGCACTAATTCTCCTGCCTCCTGATCTGGGAGCAGCGAATCATGTCTTCTTGAGCACGCTTACGTTGGGCGGGTTATTTCAGAGGGCGCGCTTCAGAGGAGAGAGGAGTGGGGGAGAAGGAGGAGGCTCGCTCTTCACCCCTCCCCAACCTTCCCAGGGTCCAGATTCCCTTCGCTGCAAGCCTTGCCGTCTCTTGCATCCCAAAGGTGGGTGGGTGTGGGAGCTTTGGTGGCCCCAATTCTTCTCTGGGGGGCGGGGGGTGTCTCCTGGGGCTGCTGGCTAGATAGACTCCCGAGGAGTGACCCCTTCCCTCCTAGTCCCCTTGTGGGTGGCTGGAAATGTCCGCGCATTTCAGCCAGCCACAAAACGCTTAGCCGGGGGTTTCCTTACAAGAGCCAGGCGTGAGAAGCCATTGCTTCTTTCTTGTGGAGACGGGCACTTTGCATCGCGGGAGCTGCCAAGCGCCTTTACTGCAGACCTGGGTGCTTGGCGGCTCCCATGATGCAAAGTGCCCTGCCACCCACCCGCTGACCCGGCTTGCGGCCGCTGCTTCTCCAAGCTCCGTGCTGGAAGTCTCAGATCACCTCTGGGGGAAGGCTGAGTGAGAAGCAGAGTGAAGCTTCTCCGCGGCCTCCCGACGCTGCACAGAGGATCTTGCAGGAGCACGTGCCAGCGGCCGGCAGCCTTGTCTCGCAGCCGGGGCTGCTCCGGGCATAAACCTCACTGCATGTCACTGCTAGGCTCCCATTCAAAAACTGTATGTGGAGTTACATTGAACTGCTCCTGTTTCAATGTGGACAGTAACAGTAACTACATAGCAGTGGTGGGTTTTTTAGAACCTATTCTGTGGGTTTGGCCTCTTTTGTGGGCAGGGCTTGGCAGTCATGTGACTGGGCAGGTATGGACAACTTGACATCACTCATGCAAACTCAGTCACATGACCATCCCCCTGCAAGCCATGTGGCAAAGATTTTTGGGACTCCTATGAAGGGGAAGGGGGAAGAGAGGGGAAAACCTTTCAAGGGCCGAAATTAGGGAGATTGGAGAAGGCAGGACAGAGGGGAATCCAGTAGAAAGTTATCACACACTGGGGAAAGAACTTTGGGAGATTGGAAGAGGCAGGACAGAGGGAAATCCAGTAGAAAGCTATCACATGCTGGGGAAAGAACTTTGGGAGATTGGAGGAGGCAGGACAGAGGGGAATCCAATAGAAAGCTATCACATGCTGGGGAAAACACTTTGGGAGATCAGAAAAGGCAGGACAGAGGGGAATCCAGTAGAAAGCTATCACACACTGGGGAAAGAACTTCAGGAGATTGGAGGTGGCAAGATAGAGGGGAATCCAGTAGAAAGTTATTGCACGCTGGGTAAAGAACTTTGGGAGATCGCTGGGTAAAGAACTTTGGGAGATCGCTGGGTAAAGAACTTTGGGAGATAGGAGGAGGCAGGACAGAGGGGAATTCTGTAGAAAGCTATCACATGCTGGGGAAAGAAATTTGGGAGATTGGAGGTGGCAAGATAGAAGGGAATCCAGGACAAAGCTATCACATGCTGGGGAAGAAACTTTGGGAGGTCAGAAAAAGCAGGACAGAGGGGAATCCAGTAGAAAGGTATCACATGCTGGGAAAAGAACTTTGGGAGATGGGAGGAGGCAAGACAGAGAGGAATCCAGGAGAAAACTCCTGAGGTTGCCGCTGCTGTCTGGTGGATTGTGCCGCTGGACCTCTCCATGCTTCTCCGTTCACCACATCCACTCCCAGGTATGGGACTTGACACCAAATTGGGCTAGGATAGTGCGGACGGGGGTGGAGAGAGAGCGATGGTGCTGCTTCAAGTGGCAGGGCCGGGGCAGGCGTTCTGGAAGTTACTTTGAACCGCCTCTCACAGGACCGGTAAATTTCACCATCCGGTTCTCCCGAGCCGGTGTGAACTGGCAGAAACCCACCACTGCTACATAGTAACATATATGTTTGGTCATAGATGAGATTCAACAGATAGCAAACACAAAATTATTATAGTGCAAACTTTCTTGCTACAAACATTTTTATACTCAATCTTCTGTTCGTCTTTCTTTCAAATTGATTAGATTGAAAGTAAATCTATATAATTATTGTAAGGGGACACAGTGGCACAGAGGCTTAATGAAGCTGAATGTGCTGAGCAATTACTATTTTGTAAAATGTACTGCCATTTCTGTGGTGAAAAAATGCTGACTGTATTTTGTGGTGCACCTGTGCAACAAACGGATTAACAACTGTCAGCTGCCAGGATTTCTACCATGTGTATAACATGGTAGCCTCCCTGGCCTTGTATGCCATATGCTAAATAAACAATAATAATTGTGAAAATTAGTAATATAAAACTAGCACTATGACATGAAATACATACACAATAACAATGGCTAAAACTCAGTCAAACACAGTCTGAAGGACAAACTACTTAATATTTTCTAGTAATAATACTTTAAAAGTTATTTACATAATGTGAAAATGTCAACCAGGATTTCAATTATGGTTTTAAAGATTTCAGGTCACGGTCTTTTTCTTGTAGAGTTCAATATTAATTCTATCACAGTTTGCTTTTGTAAGGCTATACTTTAGTAAAAGAATGTCAAAAAAGTTATGAAGAAATAATAATTTAACAAATCTCACCAAGAGTGAAGGCTTAAGTATGTTTTACACTGCAAAACAGCATTGAAAAATGATGAACATGCCTTGAATTTTAAGCATGTACTGGAAATCACTATACGTGTTCCTTGTATTTTAACAAAATAGGCCTTAAGTGTAAGATAGCTTGATAGACCCCTGAAGACCTCATTTGCATAGAAATATTGATTCTCACTTCTGTTTTTATAAAAAGAAACTGCAGACTTCTCCAAGGTTTGACATAAGATTTAAATGGAGCAATCCTTAAACTTAAATGGAAAAGAAAAAGAGAAGGAAAAAATAAAAACATGATAGTAATAAAACCTTATCTATATCTAATAAATAATTGCCATATAATATTATGGTAGAATAAAAAACAAAATATTATCATAAAATACCATGTTGCTTCTTCTTTTTTTTTTATTAGTACAGAATATTGCTTTTCTAAGATGGGTAAGTTACACTTTTCCCAAAGCTATTCTATAATGTCTGGGATAATCATTTCCCCCCAGTTTTCAGTACATTATTCTTTTAGTTATTTCCATGCAAACACAGTAACAATTCCTAAATAGGTTCCAAAGCTTTTATATATAAATCAGTGTCATATTAACATCTTTATCATGTAATGCATTAATATACCATTCCAAAATACAATGTATCTTATGGGTCCATGAACCCTCAAATTATTTTATTTTAATCATATTTTTAAATATAGAAGTGGGATTCACTAATTCCATGGATCTATTTTTTTTAAAGCATCTCAGATGTCTCAGAAAAAACCAAAGTCTGTGGCTCATACTGAGCTGTTAAACATGCTTAAGGTGAAAATATTGAAAACTGCTGTGAACTAGGAAAATCATATTCAATTTGAAGTTGCAAGAAATCCTCAAAACAATCATTATATGGCTGTGTGTTGAAAGTTTTAATTCCATATTCTACGCAAACTTTCCAATAAAAGTTTTTTACCATCTATTTATGAAAAGATTTTTACCATCTATTTTCATACTAGAATTTTCCAAAATGTTAAATATTCATGAGTTTAATTATCAAAAGCATTCTATGTTCAATATGGCTTGAAGATTTCTCACTACCCATACTCCTTGAAATAAAACACCTTTCCTACAATATATTATCCCAAGAAGTTGCTATGATTGAAACGGAAATAATAATTAAAAATATGTTTGTGTTTTTAGGGTACATTATGTTGATGTTCTGTGTATATTTTGCATTTTTTCCTAAATTTAAATAAGAACATTTATTTTAAAAAAATGAGACTGAAAAAGAAAACATTTGTTTGAAATGCACACAGGTTTTGAGTAGAAGCAACATATTATCTCTCCAGGGAATAGTGATGAACCATTGTCATATTCTGTGCTGTGCATAACTTCTGCCTTTCTTTTGGATCTGTCACCCACATAATCACACCTAGGTAATTTCATTGATCAAGCTTTGATATCGTTGTTAGAACAACAGGAAGGACTGAACAGTGAACAAACAAAATATGTTGACTGTGGAAAATGAGAACTGCAAAGGAAACCCAGACTGCAGCAACAGAATTTCATTTTGTCAAATGGCCTGAGGCCTAAGTTGTACTAAGTTTTTATTCACTTACACCACAGTAAAGAAAATAAATAGAACAATTTGATGGAGACTGTTATTAATGTAATCTTTCTGGGATTTTTCTTTCTAAATACTTTTTTATTTATGTTATTGTTCAACCATATGATCCCAATGCACATTTCAACCAATGAGATATATCTGTTTACGAACTGCCGATTTGCAAATGCTTATAACATGAGTATCTCGATGAACCAATGTCAAGGTCTTAGACCAGAGGTGGTATTTAGCAGGTTCTGAACAGTTCTGGTGAATCAGTAGTGGAAATTTTGAGTAGTTTGGAGAACCGGTAAACACCATCTCTGACTGCCCTCCCCATCTAATCTATTCTCTGCCTCCCGAATCCCAGAATTCAGGAGGAAATGGGAATTTTGCAGTAACCTTCCCCTGGAGTGGGGTGGGAATGGAGATTTTACAGTATCCTGCCCCTGCCATGCCCACCAAGCCACTCCCACCAAGCCATGCATGCCCACCAAGTCACATCCACTGTCTTAGACAGTGCTTTAAGCCGTCCAAGTATTGCTTGGAATGCAGTAAATGAGCACTAATCTGTGCTCACACTTTTTGTTGCAAACTGACAGTCTCTCCCAAACTTTTCAGAACTTCTCTTTCCTTGCATTAGTTCATTGTTAATTTGCATAAAGGATTGAGATCCTTGCATTTGATTGTCTTCTATGGAGGCAGCTTCAAGAAAATATTGCAACACAGAGATTGGTATTGTATCTGGAATTGAGATTTCTATATTCAGTGAATTCAAAGACTTAGAAAAATACAGTGCAGAACCTATTGTCTATATGTACAATGTTATATTAACACATGACTCTAATGATCAGTTGGCCAGGAAAGAATGGCTTTTTCTAGTAAAAATCCCATCATTATCTGACTGCTTAACGGAGACCAACAACTTGTTTGGTCAATGAGAAAGAAGCTAAAAATGTTTGAATGTGTGTTTGTTTTTTTGTATGTATGTATATGTGCATTTCTTATGCTCGCGCGCGTGTGCACACACACACACACACACACGAATAGGTGTAACTAGTAGCTCAGAAACTTAAACAACTTTAAGAGTTTAGCTTGCACCATCATACTGTCAATTTTTATTGAATCCTGTGGATGTCCTGTATTTGATGATAGTTATAACCTCATCATTTCCACTCCATATTAATGTGATGCTACTATGTGATTTTCATTACACTTTTATGTGGCTGATAGGAATCAAAATGGCAAGAGCAGAAAAGTTTATTAAATTCTGGTACACTTTTTGCTGCTTAATATTGCAGGAAAAAATATGTACTCTTGTCTGTAAGACATATTTTAATAATGTCTGCTACATGTATTCCTTAATTGAACACTATACACCTGTTTTTCATGTTTCCATACTTAAATTGTATACTTAAATTTAATTTCCATATTTAAAGTACATGCATAAATTGCCCCACAAATATACTGCATATTAGAAAAAAGCTGACCAATACCAAAATAGTAATAAGAAAAATAAAGATAAAACTTACATATAACTAATTAATTAATGACCACATTTAACACATGTCTAACTGGATCTCCATTATTGTACAACTAATAAAGACCTGATTCAACTGAACAAGTCAATATGTTCCAATATGATACCTAATAAATCACATTTCAGAATGACATCATGTTTTGCATTTTGTAATAATCAGAGCTCTCAACTTCTTTCTGGCTGAAAACTGAAAAAAATTAGTTGATAATAAGACAAAGATTCTGATTTTCTTATATTTACAAGTTCTTGTACTGATCTGGTTTGAGACAATTTTATTATCTCAAAGAGAGAAAAACATGCAAAATAAATTTGTGAACTCTGTCTTGAACTGATTTTTCGTAATTTAAATTAATGTACTAGTTTTTGCTCAAAAGGCCACCAGTTTATTCAGTGACTGTTATTAATTGTTGGAATTGAAAATAATTATGCAAACATTGATGCATAATGTTTACTGGTTGATAGTATCACTACATGAACTCTGATACTTCTAAAAATATCCTATTTAAACATGTGATATTACCCATACCAAGTTGATAAACATATACAGTTATGCACACACACACACACAGACACACACACACACACACACACACGTATATATATATACTGTACACCCACACACTCTCTCTCACACACGTTACTATAAAGAAGCTAAGAGGTTGAGGGAACTTGTTAAAAATCTAATGACTTAACAATTCCCTGTTTCTCATTACATATCATGTTATATGATGCCAGTGGACTTCATATTTGATAAAATTACTAGCGCCTAATTAAGGGATAGTGAAAGATGATAATATATGAGAGAGTTACAAATTGTTCTTGTGTCATTTTCTTCTTTCTGCTCCAATGGTTGCAGATTGTTCATTTTAACAAAATTCCACATGAATAAATATATGTTTTGTTAAATAAATGTGAAAATATCTGGTTAAAAGAGCAGCTAAGCTTTGATCTGATTCTTCCTCTCTGGATTTTCTGTTTCATCTTTTTTATAATATTTTTATATGTTTATGTTGTAGTTATGCATAGCAGGATTAAACCTAGTTATGTTTCTGTGTATTTGTTTGTGCATTTGTATGTATCAGACTTCCAACTTCAGTCTCTTGAGAGGCATGTCATTCCAGTTAGCTGCCGCTCCACTTAAATATCTCCAAATGCAATCTGAGTTTTGGTCATCTTTAAGAGAAATTAAGAAAGAGGAAAAAAGATAGTACTGCTGCCAATCCTACTTTTTAAAAAAAAATAAGAGAGAGAGAGATGGGGGGGGGAAATAGGTATGACACTGACTCTTTTCAATAGGCAGCTTTTGCTGTATTACATTAAATTATATTGAGACAACCTCAATAAAATAAACATTTTAATCATGTTTATATTGCCAGAGAAGAGTTGTAAAATCTTATCTCTGGTTACCGTGACCAACCCAAATTTGATTTTGCATCATTATTTGGGACACATATTTTTGGCTTCATTTGTGAATTGTAAAACTATTTGATAAGTTTCTTACAGCATATTTTTCTTTAAAGCAGACTTTGCACTATTTGAGAGACGATGCAGCTTCTTGCACTTCGTTGCGAGATGGAAGTATCCATAAACAAAGATTTTCATGGGTTGGTTTTCATTTCCATTTCATTTGCAGTACAAGATCTTGCTTTAAGAACTATTACTGGTTTACACATATTGTTTTATAGGAAGAATGATCCCAATCCAGTCTGGTTCAGCTTATTCTTCACTGCATGGCAGAGGTTGTCCAGATACAGGATTCAAGATCCAAGGGATGAAATCAGTCACTTTCCATGTATAATATATCTGGAATGCCCTCCCAGCCAAGGGGTTTATCCGATATCCACACTATAAATGTACAGTACTTTTTATATAGGATATTCACAAATTACACACAGTGCTAATAAGAGAAAATAAATCTCTTAAGCAAATTAGATACAGTATGAGTGATTGACTTAACCTATGCTGACCATATTTTTGTGCATGGCTTTTTGAGGGAAGTCACAATTATCTCTAAACGCTACATTAGTTTCATGGGACAATGCATTAGCAGCTTGTTTACCTTGTATAAGTCTGTGTTGTTGACACATTTTATTAATTCAGATTCAAATAGCGATGATAATTCATAGCCATGCCTTCTCTGTTTTAGCTGTTTGTATTTTCTGACATGTTTGTGATTAAGAAATGTGTAAATGATTTTAGATGATACCTCAGAAGATCTATTTATTGTTTGCTCAGGGCTTTATGTCTTGAATGGATAGTGTTTCAACTTCCATGTTGAAGCTCTTAATTCTAAGTATAGTATCTTCTAAACCTACCATTCTTATGTTTGTTGTACAGGTTAAATGGATATAGAACTATGCTGCATTCCATTAATCCCTGTCTTGTTTTAAGCCATTCTGTTCTCAACTCTCATTTGTGATAGCACTTTACTGTTATTATTCCTTAAAGAATAATCATATGAACTGCATACCATCAATATGAATACATTTAATTTTATAGAGTGATCTACAAAATCAGAATTAAATAAAAATAAACATATTTCTTAAATTGTCTTTCTCTGCCTATTATTCATAAATACTAGATAAATCATATTATGCTCCTCTGCCCAGTCATTGGATATTGCTGTCTCATGTTCGTCTTTGTAACAGTTTAAGCATTTTTTTGCTAGAATCAGTATCAGTACAATAGTTTAATAATGTACATATTTTCTTGCATTTTCATTCATTTCCATTCTAGGAATTCATTTAAATTCTAGGCTCTATTATTTGTTAATATAAAACTGTTCACACTTTAACTGCAGCTTGAAATACTTAATTGATATTTTATCTTCATCCTTACAGTTGGATAGCTAGTTTACTAATATCTCTCTTTCCAAATGTTTCTGTCATTTCATGGGTTTTCTTGTAAAGGTTTTCAGTAAGTTAATGAATTAATCTTCCAAAAGGGGTAGCAGAAACATCAGTATTGGACAAAGAATAATAGGCTAAATTATGGATTAATGGAACTTTATTTTGTCTAACTTCTTTTAATGCTTAATTGACAAAATAATAGAGGAAACTTGATAAATTGGTAAAAAGTTGAAGAATCTTAGGGTCTCAAGTTTGAAGCTATATATTTTGCTATGTTGACATCACATTGTTTCTTACTGCAGCTCAGAAGAAGAAAGCCTGTAATGTGAAGGAACAATTTTAGCATAAATTGATATTCCCACATCACTGCCATTACTTTATTGTTGAAATATTCACAGCCATTGTTTCCAACTTGATTCCCATCTCCCCTTGTGGCAAGTAGTAAAAACTGTGAAATGACCCTCATGATAACGCTGTGGACAGCAAAACATTAAAGCAATGTCATTATCTGTTTATATATCCAGTAGGAAGTCCCATATTTCTCAGCACATCAAACAATAAAGGAGAGATATGTAATATGCTACCCAAGGGCCAAATGAAACTTGCTGCTGCATCACATAATGAGGATTACAGCTGCCTGACTCCTTTAAAGAATGAAGACACAGGTGGTACTATATGCGTTTATAGAGCTAACAGGCTAAACCATTGAGTGATTTCTTTTATTTCTGGTAGGTGAGAATATATAATTGCAAAACCTATAACTTCTTACATTTAATTTATCATAACTGCTTAAGAGTAGAAAACAATTAATTGCAAATTAAATTTCATGGCTAACTTAACTGAAAATATTACAAGAAAATGACCAATATGTGAGGCAACAAAATTAAGATATACAGAGTCAGAGGATATTACAAGTGCAATCTTCACACTCTATTCTGAGTCATCAGTAGCAACAAACAATTCAGACCCCCAATTTAATGCTGTTACATTTCCTGACAGAAAAGCCAAGGGTGAACAAGATAGCTTTTTGAGAGAAAAGTTTTCTTGAAAGTAGCAGAAGCATTAAAGAAGTAAAATGATAGAAGGGATTGAACTTGCAGGAACTTCTGTGAGAATGAACATGTCATACTGGAATTCAACATAATGCAGGCAGAAGTAATTGAATGAAGTCAAACTAGTGTCTAAGACTTTAAGAGAACTGACTTCAACAAACTAAGAGAGTGTTTAGAAAGGATTCTACAAAGAAGGGAAAAACAACTCAATACTTTGGAATTGCAAACCAACCTAACATAATACTACAGAGGAATAAAAACAAGAGACAACAGATAACCCTGGTTGCATAAAGAGCTCTTTTAAAAACAGAGAGACAAAAAATGAAAGTATAAAAAAATGGAAAGAGAGACACATAACTAAAACAGAATACAGCAAATAGCCTGAATCTGAAAGAATTGAGTCAGGAATGGTAAGACTCAAAATGAACTAAGACTTGCAACAAATGCCAATAATAATAATAATAATAATAATAATAATAATAATAATAATAATAATAATAATAATAATAATAATAATAATACTCCGCCATTGCCGGTCCCAAGACCGGATGAGAAAGGAGGAAGGTTGGGATCAGGTTGGCATCTGGTCCCGTAAAAAAAACCCCGCCAACCCATACAATATGGTGAAAAAAACAAATAAGAATTCCATACCGCATCGGTCATCATGCGGGTTAACAAGGGCCGCGGCGGATGTTGGGGTCCCTGGACATCCGTCGACAAGTGGGCTACAAGTGGACCAGCCAACAAAACGACAAAAATATAGTGCAGATGAAAACCGTGCCATAATGGCCTGTTACTACAACTCAGAGCCAGAAAAAAGAGGCTATTTAAGCGAATGTATGAATTATGGAAACAACAATATCCAGATTCAAATGTTAGTGAACAACGACTAGCAGATCAAAGGCGATTTATTATACGGAATAAAGTGTTTAGTGAAGTTGAACATGAGGAAATTCAGGCAAATTGCAAAACCCAAAAAACAATATCACAAGCGGAAATAACTGATATTCAAGACACAACTAAAGACATTATAGTAGAACTCCCAGAAGAAGCTCTCGGGGAGGAAATAACATCACCACCACTAGAACCAGTTATCACTGAACCAACTGATGAACTAACTCAAAAACAAAAAGAATTGAAGGATAAGATCATGGAGCATTTTCTGCTTAATGAGGAAAGGCAACGTTTACCATCACTAAAAACTGTGCCTAAGAAAATTTTGGCCCCTATCATGAAAATGGTTAATGCAGTGTTTTCAACAATTGAACCGGGATCCATCTTGGAAACAAACCAGTTAATGTACAGCGCAGCTGTAATAGTCACTAATGAACTAGGCATTAAAATTAAAGTACCTAGTCACACAACAGAAAAAGCATCAAAGCCAAAGTGGAAAATCCGTTTAGAACAAAAAATAAAAAAATTAAGGGCAGATGCTAGTAACTTAAAGAACATGCATGAGCAACGGCTTAAAAACAACAAAATCATAGATCGGCTAATCAGGAGATATAGATTGGATACAAGAAACATCAATGAAGCTGTAGAGATTGTAAAACAGCAGATAACAGCAACAGCTAGAAAATTGAAAGATATGAGGCACGAATCATCCAATATAAACAAAATCAGCAATTTCGATCAGACCAACGGCGTTTTTATCAAAGTCTTAATGTAAATGGTGACACCAAAAGTGAAAAACCAGAAAAACAGGCCACAGTTGAATTCTGGAAATAATTGTGGGAAAATGCAAAGGACTACAACAAGGAAGCAAAGTGGATACATGACTTTGAGAAAAGCATTGGCAACAAACAAATGCAAGTATTAGAAATAACAACTGAGATGGTCAAAAATCGAGTTAAAAAGGTAAAGAATTGGACATCACCTGGAAAGGACCAATTACATGGTTTCTGGCTCAAATATCTGACCAGTTTACATGCAATATTGGCCAGGCAACTGAATGAAATTTTACAAAAGGGCCAAATTGATGAATGGTTGACAACTGGAAAAAACATACTTGATTCAGAAAGATCCAACTAAAGGAACAACACCTGAAAAACTATAGACCAATAACATGCTTGCCAACAACCTTCAAATTACTCACAGGCATTATTGCAGATAACATGATGGATTATTTGGAAACAAACAACATCTTGCCAGTAGAGCAAAAAGGCAACAAAAGAAGGAGCAGGGGCACAAAAGATCAGCTTCTAATTGATAAAATGATATTAGAAAATTGTAAGAACAGAAAAACGAACTTGAATATGGTCTGGATTGATTACAAAAAGGCATTTGACTCACTGCCACATAGTTGGATCATAAAATGCTTAGAAACAACTGGCATTAGCAAAAATATTACATCCTTTACTGAAAAGGCAATGAAACAATGGAGAACTGAGTTGGCAGTAGGGAATGAGATCTACGGAATGGTTAATATCAAGCGAGGAATTTTCCAGGGTGATTCACTTTCACCTCTTCTCTTCATCATCGCAATGATCCCACTATCAGTAATCTTTAAAAAAATGAAATTAGGCTACCAAACAGCCACAGAAGCTGAAAAAATTTCGCATTTACTATATATGGATGATTTGAAACTCTATGGAAAGTCAGAAATAGAAATCCAATCATTGACAAACACAGTCCGAGTATTCAGCACCGATATTTCAATGCAGTTTGGCATGGAAAAATGTGCCACTGTATCCATAAAAAGGGGGCAAAATCACTGCATGTGAGGGAATTGAAATGCCCAATGGCCAATTAATTAAATGCAAAGAAAATGAAGCCTACAAATACTTAGGCATTCTGCAGTTGGATAACATCAGCATGTAGAAGTAAAAAACTATTGTCAGGCGAGAGTACACCAACAGAGTTAGGAAAATTTTGAAATCTAAATTGAATGGTGGAAATACAATCAAGGCCATAAATACCTGGGCAATACCAGTTATAAGATACACAGCTGGTATAGTTAACTGGACACAAGCTGATTTGGACCTTTTGGACCGAAAAACCAGGAAACTAATGACAATGCACTACAGTTTACATCCACGTGGTGATACTGATAGACTCTATCTGCCCCGAAAATCAGGTGGCAGAGGATTATTACAAGTGAAGCAAACAGTTGAAGAAGAAAAACATGCACTGACTGATTATTTAAAAGAAAGTCAAGAACATCTATTAATCGAATCGAAGTAAAGGACAAAAATCTACTGAAGGCCCAACAGACGAAACAAGAATACAGAAAAGATGTGATAAAATCAAGAATGGAGAGTTGGCAGAACAAAGCACTGCATGGCCAATTTCTGGAAAAAATAAAAGATAAAGTGGACAGTGAACAAACTTGGTTATGGTTAACAACAGGTACATTAAAGAAAGAAACAGAGTCACTAACCCTGGCTGCGCAAGAACAAGCTATCCGCACAAATGCCATTAAGGCCAAAATCAAAAAATCCTCTGATGATGCCAAATGCAGACTTTGCAAAGAAGCTGATGAAACTGTTGATCACATACTCAGCTGCTGTAAAAAAATCGCGCAGACTGATTATAAATTGCGGCACAATTCAGTAGCACAAATGATCCATTGGAATTTGTGCAAAAATTATAATATTAAAACAGCAACAAACTGGTGGGAACATCAGCCTGAAAAAGTCACCGAAAATCAGATGGTCAAGATCTTGTGGGATTTCCGTATACAAACCGACAAAATACTGGTGCATAATACACCAGACATCACACTCGTTGAGAAAAATAAGGTCACAATCATAGACATCGCAATACCAGGTGATAGCAGGGTCGCCGAGAAGGAACATGAAAAAATCGCAAGATACCAGGACTTAAAAATCGAAATTCAACGACTATGGCACAAACCAGCAGTGATAATTCCAGTGGTAATTGGCACAGTGGGTGCTATACCAAAAGCAATGGAATTACATTTCAAACAGTTAAAAATTGACAAAATCACCATCAGTCAAATGCAAAATGCCGCACTGCTTGGATCTGCACGCATATTACGAAAATATGTTATGACGTCCTAGGCCCCTGGGTGGGGCCCGACTAGTAACCAATGCCAAATCCGGCGAAACAACTGCCACTGTGATACAATTGTATAATAAATCAAGAATGGAGAGTTGGCAGAACAAAGCACTGCATGGCCAATTTCTGGAAAAAATAAAAGATAGAGTGGACAGTGAACAAACTTGGTTATGGTTAACAACAGGTACATTAAAGAAAGAAACAGAGTCACTAACCCTGGCTGCGCAAGAACAAGCTATCCACACAAATGCCATTAAGATCAAAATCGAAAAATCCTCTGATGATGCCAAATGCAGACTTTGCAAAGAAGCTGATGAAACTGTTGATCACATACTCAGCTGCTGTAAAAAAATCACGCAGACTGTGTCAGCACTCCTTCATTGGATAATCAGGAAAGAAAACCACAAGACACCATTGATAGAAATCAAGTGTACTTTTACTAACTATAATGAACAGAAGCTTAGCAAAGCGAAGACTGATTATTTAGGCACGAAAGCAAATGATATATAGAATAACCCATTCCCCACCCCTTGACAACTAGGGCTTGTCAGGATAATCAGAATAGAACTTGCGGAGCAGTTGGAGGGCCCGGAGATGGGACTTGTCCACCCACTCGGCATGAGACGGGGGAAAATGCTTCCAAACCACCAGGTACTGAATCCGATTCCGGCATTTACGAGAGTCCAAAATTTCTCGCACTTCAAAATGCTGTTCACCATCAATCAATAGGGGGGGCAGGTGGCGGATCCACTTGCGGACGTAAAGATGAAAAACGAACAGGTTTAATGAGATTAACGTGGAAAACAGGATACACACGGTTGAGGTGCTTGGACAGCTGCAAGTGAACCGAAACAGGACTGATGAGTTTGAGTATGGGAAACGGGCCCACATACTTAGGGCCCAACTTCTTCGATTTCTGCGTAGTTTGAAGGAACTTTGTGGATAGATAAACCTGATCACCCACATTGTACTGATAAGGTTGAGCACGTTTCTTATCAGCCTGTTTCTTATGCGCGCGATGCGCAGCATCCAAAGTACGAAGTGCCAAAGGCCAAATATGCCGCAACCGCTCATTCCACTCGGAGATGGATGAAACCTGCGGCTGCTCAAGAGGAACTTCGGGAATAGGAACAAAGTCCTGGCCAAACACAACTCGGAAAGGGGTGAACCCAGTGCTGCTATGTACAGAATTATTATAAGTCACTTCCGCGTGCGGCAACAAGTCCACCCAATCATCTTGCTGGTAATTGATGAAACAACGTAAATATTGTTCCAGAACAGAATTAGTCCTCTCGCAAGCCCCATTAGTCTGAGGGTGGTGGGCGGAGCTTAAGCCCTGGGCGGAGCCAATGCACTTAAGAAATTCTTTCCAGAAGATCGAAGTGAATTGCATGCCCCTATCAGAAATGATGCGATCAGGCACGCCGTGCAACTGGTAAACATGAGAAATGAATAGTTTAGCGAGCACTTTTGCAGAAGGAATCTTTGGGCAAGGTATAAAATGAACTTGCTTGGAGAACAAGTCAGTAACCACCCATATGACAGTGTGCCCCTGGCTCTCAGGAAGTTCGACAATGAAGTCCATAGAAATCTCCTTCCATGGGGCGACAGGGCAAGCTACAGTCTGGAGCAAACCCTGCGGTTTCCCCGGCGGGCATTTAGCGGCCACACAAACGGGACAGCTGGCGACATAAAGTTCAATGTCTTTCTTCAAAGAGGGCCACCAAAACTGCCGTTTCACCAGATGCAGCATCTTCACAAAACCAAAGTGCCCCGCCAACTTGGAATCATGAGCCCGTTGGAGAACAACGAGATGAAGAGAGGCAGGGACGTAAAGTTTTGCTCCAATCCATGGCAAATCATCCCTCATGGTGCATTCACCTTGATGCTGCTGGAACCAATCATCATGAGGAAAGGCCTTCTTGAGGTCAGAAAGAAAATCTTGGGACACGTCCATCTTAGAGCGTGTCTGTTGCCTAGTAACAACAGGAGCAGCGAGGCTTGATGGGGGAACAACGGGCTGGACAATGCTGAGCTTAGAGCAGTTGTATTGAGGGAGTCTGGACAAAGCATCGGCCATGAAGTTCTTCCCCCCCGGGATGTACTTGAGTGTGAAATTAAAATGATTGAAATGCTGAGCCCAGTGCATCTTCTTAGGGGAGAGCCGCCTGGGAGTCCTCAAAGCTTCCAAATTCTTATGGTCAGTCCACAACTCAAACGGGTGCTTAGCGCCCTCCAGGAAGTAGCGCCATGTGGCCAAAGCCCAACATACAGCAAATGCTTCTTTCTCCCAGATCGCCCAATGTCTCTCAGTGTCTGTGAGTTTACAAGAGGTGTAGGCACAAGGTTGTAAATTACCTTGGTCATTGGTCTGAAGCAATACGGCCCCCACCGCCACGTCGCTGGCATCAGCTTGAACGACGAAGGGCTTGTCCATCTCCGGATGCTTCAGAACCGGCTCCTCGGCAAAAAGTCGTTTCAACTTTTCAAAAGCAGCTTGACACTCCATGGTCTAATTCAATGGCTTGCTAGGCTTGGGTTTCGGCCCACCTTTGGACTTCAACAAATTAGTGATGGGAAGTGCAATTTTGGCAAAAGAAGGGATGAACTGACGATAGAAATTGGCAAAACCCAAAAATTTCTGCAGTTGCCTGCATGTACGGGGCGCCTTCCACTCAGTGACCACCTTGACTTTATTTTTTATTTAAAAATTTTTTAATTTTTAATTTAAAACAAGTACAACATCTTTCTTTACATGCTATAAAAAGTGTGTCAGTCAAGAGCCAAGGTGGCGCAGTGGTTAAATGCAGCACTGCAGGCTACTGCTAGATCAGCAGGTCAGCGGTTCAAATCTCACCGGCTCAGGGTTGACTCAGCCTTCCATCCTTCCGAGGTGGGTAAAATGAGGACCCAGATTGTTGGGGGCAATATGCTGACTCTCTGTAAACCGCTTAGAGAGGCCTGAAAGGCCTATGAAGCGGTATATAAGTCTACTGCTATTGTCAGTCACAAATAAACTTTCATGCATCTCCTCCACAGTCAACAAACATAACTCATGTTAACTCGAGCATTTTAACTCAAATATTCATACATATCACCATCATCATATATCCATTTTCATTTGACTGTAATTATTATTTAAAAATATTAATAAAAATAATAATCTTAAACAATACATGCCCACACCAGTGGGAAAAGAAAAAAAAGAAAAAAAAAGGACAAAAAGAACAAAAGACAAGGCAGGGAAGAAAAAGCAAAACAAAAAACAAAAACAAAAAAGAAAAGAACACAGGTATATATTATATATATCTTATAAACATGGTTACAACATGTTTTGGTGCATCTCTTCCATTAATTCATATTAATTCAAATATCTTAACTCAAATGTTTACCATATTAACATCATTATACCTCCACTTTTAGTTGACTACAGTTATTTAAACATCCTTCATCCTTAACTATGCCAAAGAATTAATCCATAACACCTGCTGACATTTCATTTACTTGTTTGTAAAATCCTCTATTAACATCAAATCCTCATATCCTATTTTAGCTGAACATCCATAATATTTAATACCAAAAATTCCATCTTCCATGCAGTATAGTTTATTATCATTCTCCCTTCTTTATGTAGTTATATCATATATCATAACATTTTCCCCATATTAATTAACATTTAACTGTATATATTTTATTTTATTTTTTAATAGTGATAATTATTGTGATTAATAACCTTTGTATATAATCCAAAAGTATTTCCAACCTTCCTTTCTCATATCCAATTATTATTTATCATATCAACTCCACATTATATACATTACTATCAATATCAATTATTATTCAGCTATATCTATTACAAATAAGAGTAATTAGATTTAGCTAATTTTCAATTGTATTCTTCAATCTATCAGCCTATTTCTCTCCAATAGCAAAACTTCCTTAGTCCTATTGCCATTCTTAAAACAGGTTCCCCAAACATTTTTATAAGCAAGTCCAAACAGAAATATCTTTGCACCTTTTTGCTTAGGGTGCCTCTGGTGTAATAACGTTGTCCTTGGCTTGTTCCACTCAATTTGTCTTTGATTTTCAAGGGTGGTATCGAAAATTCTGCAAATAATGTTTCATAAAGTATAGATTCTTTAATGCTTCTCATTCCTCCTGCGATCTGTCTTTTGAGATTAATCTTCTGTATGGCTGCCCCACTTTCAAGCATTGCATCTCTTTCTCTTTCTGCCTCCGAAGTAGACCAGACGCCCGACGTGTCAGCAAGTTGAGAGACTTCCTTTCTGACATTCTTCATTTGAATTTCAGGAGCACTCAAACATTCAACGTTCTCACTCTTTCCTTCATATTTTAATGTTAAAAACAACAGATAGTCCAGTTTTATTTCAGATTTTTCATATGTGTCAAACAACTTTTGAAAAGCGGAAAAAATCATTTGAAACGAATCACTTGAAGCAAGTATAGACGCCATGATGTGACGCAGAAGATATTTGCAAGTAAGGACACGCTGGGAGCTATGCAATCTTATCTGATCTTAGACCAACACAGCCAAGCAGTAAAAATGTCAAGTTATAAGAAGCCAAATTATAGTAAATTGGTTTACAGCCCACTTAAGGTGAGCCTGAGGGAGTGTTGAAGTAAAGTAAACTTTCCTTTATCCACGTAAACAGCATTCAAAACATTTAAGAAATAGGGTAACCACCAGCCATAAATCCATTTAAAAAAAACCAATTTGCTGCTAGATTCTTCTGTTCTTTGGTTTCAATTAGCTTAGATTTTAATGCGGACCATCTCTCTTTGAGTAATAAAATCAGCTTACCAGTTGAAATCACTTCTACCATTCTTAGGGGCTACCTGCAGTTTCGGTTAGCATACAGCTAATCCAGAAAGGGTTGGCAAAAGGGGTTGAATTCCGAGCCCCCCCCCAAGACTTGTGAACGTCTCTGAGGTCACTGGATCTCCCCAAACCTTCACTGTCTCTTCAGGACAGCTAGGATCGAAAACGACCCGTCCAATTCCTCCGGAATAGGGGAATTTCAGGAATGGCCTGAAACTCCGTCTTCTCACTGCTAAGCCCCGCCTTCTTCCTCCGCCTTGACTTTAGTGGGGTCCATCTCCACACCTGCGTGGGAGATACGATAGCCAAGGTAGTCTATCTTCTCCTGGTGAAATTCACATTTGGACAACTTGGCATAAAGCTCCGCGGCTCGGAGTTTCTTTAGGACAGTGCGCACCAACTTGAGGTGTTCATTATGCATCTGCATGTAAATAAGGATATCATCCAAATATACGATAACACCCTTGTAGAGGTGTTCATGCAAAACCTCATTAATTAATTGCATGAAAACTGCAGGCGCCCCCTGCAGGCCAAATGGCATTACACGGAACTGGAAGCAACCTAGGGGGCAGTTGAAAGCAGTCTTTCACTCGTCCCCCTCCTTCATCCGGACCCTATAGTATGCCTCCCGTAAGTCCAGTTTAGTAAAAATGCGGCCTTTCCCCAGATGGCCATCATGTCCTTCATCAGAGGCAAAGGGTAGAGATTGTGGGAAGAGATTGAATTAAGGTTCTTAAAGTTCACGCAGAGCCGAAGAGAGCCATCTTTCTTCTCTCTGAATAGTACAGGGGCAGCCACCTTGGGTCTGGCTGGTTCAATGAAACCCCTTTGCAAGTTCTTGTCAATAAACTTCCTCATTTCCTCCATCTCTCTGGGTGACAGAATATATTTGGGGTTTTGGAAGCAGTACCCCAGGCAGAATCTCGATGGAGCAATCAGTGGGTCTGTGGGGTGGAAGCTTATCGGAAGATTTTTCACTAAAAACTCCTTTCAGGTCCCAATATTCCTTCGGAATCTTCTCTTCTCCCTCAATCCTCTCTTGGTCCCTGGCGGCCAAAGTGGGGCTGGAGCCAGCAGGCTCTGAGGCTGGGGCTGTGCTGGTTCGAATGCGCAGCCACCCCTCCCTCCAGTTAATGCGAGGGTTCCATTTACGAAGCCAGGGGAGTCCCAAAATAAGGGGTCTGTCCATCCAAGGTGCCACAATAAAAGAGATCAATTCTAAATGGGTGCCCATTTTCATTTCTAGAGGTTCAGTGTAAAAATGGGCTGCCCCCCCCCCCCTGCAATGGATCCATCGATCTGGCAAAAAACAATAGGGGTTTTCAAAGTCCTCAATTTCAAGCCCAATTTTTCAACCATTGCTGGACTAATCATACATCTAGAGCAGCCCGAGTCGAGGAGAGCGGAAAGCTGCTCCGTCGCACCAGAAGGTGGCACCCTTAACTCAATTGGGATTAATATGGGGCCTTTATTTGAACTCACCCAACGAGGCGAGGCATCGTCATCGGATTCATCAGAGGAGCTGGTGGTCACGTCTGCTTTCTCCTCAACGCTGGGGGGTATTTTCAGCAGCGTACGCAGCCTCCTTCTTCTTCCCTGGGGCCTTGCTTGCCTTCCCTTCACCCCTGATGCGGAATGGGGCTTTTTGAGCTGGGGGGGGGGGGTTGACCTCTCCGCTTTTTCCTCTTTTGCACGTTGAAGTCTGATCAAATCTAGCTCAACGTCTGCTGCATTTTCATACCAAGCAACAACACGCTTGGGAAGGTGTCTGTTAACGCATTGTTGGTAAATGTCCTTATTTAATCCCAATGCAAACTGATCCAGGAGGGCCTCCTCTGACCACCGCCTCATATACGATGAAAGCTGTTGAAACTCCTGAACATTTTCAGCCACTGGTCTATTTCCCTGCTTTAGGGCCATAAAGTTCACCTTCCCGCATTTCTCAATCAGCGGATCATCAAACCTCCTCTTTAGTGCAGCCATAAAGTCATCAAAATTCCTCAGGAGAGGGGAATTACATTGGTGTAAGCTCACCATCCAATCGGCTGCCTTTTCTTCCAAAGAAAGTAAAACCATTCTCACCTTCATCTCATCGGATTCTAAATCTGGGCCATATATTTCCATGTAGTTCCAAATCTGAATGACGAAAAGGCCCAACCTCTTGGCATCACCGTTATATTTTACTGGTAAAGGAGGGACTTTTGCCATTCTGCATCTTCTGGGGGGGCCCCCTACTCTGGCAGCAGCCCTGGCTGGGGGGGGGAGGCTGTTTCTGGGTTTGCTTTCTCCCATCCCCTCTCGGCCTCTTCACCCTCCCTAAATTTATGCATGGAGTACCTTTGTTCAAATTCTTCCGTTTGCTCCCTCTCCATCGCTCTCCCTCGGGTCTTCCGCTCGGTCATAGCTTCTTCCCAGTCCGCTGGTTTTTTTTTAGTCTCCTTCTGGTAACTCCTGCATCCAATTCCTCAGAATCCTCTTTTTGCCCCACTCCCAAAGTCCATCGGGGGCGAACCGCAGGCTCCTCTACTCTTAGGCCAGCTAGCCTTTCAGGTAAAGATGGTTCTGCAGTTTCCCTTTCAGTCTCCTCTTCATCGCTCGCTCGCAATGACATTTTCTTCATTCCTTCTTGTGAGTACACCCCCCATGGTAGGTTGAAAACTCCTGGTGGGGTGTGAGTGAGTCTTCGGTTACTGTCAGCACTCCTTCATTGGATAATCAGGAAAGAAAACCACAAGACACCATTGATAGAAATCAAATGTACTTTTACTAATTATAAATGAACAGAAGCGTAGCAAAGCGAAGACTGATTATTTAGGCACGAAAGCAAATGATATATAGAATAACCCATTCCCCACCCCTTGGCATCCCAGTCACAGTCCAATCATAATTCTCCCAAATGTCAGGTGCGAGATAATTTCGAAAGGCATCACCAAGATGGAATGTCGGTGCCGTTGGTCTTGGCGGGAAACCTCCTCCGCATGCGCAGTAAGACAGGCAGCAGAAACTCCAGAATCTTCCTCCAGCAGAATTAGTAGTCCCCTCCCAAATACCATGCCCCCCTCCCCGTTTCAATGGCAGCCGAAGCAGCAGCAAAGCAGAGGCTGACAGACTGATTATAAATTGCGGTCCATTGGAATTTGTGCAAAAATTATAATATTAAAACAGCAACAAACTGGTGGGAACATCAGCCTGAAAAAGTCACCGAAAATCAGATGGTCAAGATCTTGTGGGATTTCTGTATACAAATGGACAAAATACTGGCGCATAATACACCAGACATCACACTGGTTGAGAAAAATAAGGTCACAATCATAGACATCGCAATACCAGGTGATAGCAGGGTCGCCGAAAAGGAACATGAAAAAATTGCAAAATACCAAGACTTAAAAATCGAAATTCAATGACTCTGGCACAAACCAGCAGTGGTAATTCCAGTGGTAATTGGCACACTGGGTGCTACTCCAAAAGCACTGGAATTACATTTAAAACAGTTAAAAATTGACAAAATCACCATCAGTCAAATGCAAAAAGCCACACTGGTTGGGACCCGACTAGTAACCAATGCCAAATCCGGTGAATCCAATTGTCATTTGGAGCACAACATACCAGATATGACGGTTGTAGAGGGACGAATTGTACAGTTTATTGATATCGCTGTTCCTGGAGATGCCAGAGTCGAAGAAAAAGAACTAGAAAAAATAATGAAATATCGTGATCTGGTCATCGAAACTACACAGCTATGGATGAAGCATGTAACAGTGATATCCATTATCATAGGGGCACTTGGCACCATGCCCAAGAATTTTACAAGATACATCAACAAATTGCAGCTTCCTGCAATAACACCAGCAGAACTGCAAAAAACTGAGCTACTCGGAACATCTTATATTTTAAGAAGGTACTTGGTTGATACCTAGAACGCTGGCAGCAAACCGTATCAACCATTAACACCAGTCACTGGTATTTGTAATGTTTTTTTGAATGTTCAGTTGGCTGAGTTTTATGTTTAATGAATAAAGTATATATAATAATATTTCTTGTAATGTGTAAGAAGCTGGAAAAAGTCAAGAAAATGATCAGGATAGTATCAAGATCATGTGAAGTGACAGTTTACTTTATACAATATTAGTGAGACCACTCTTGGAATAATGTCTACACTTCTGGTCACCATGATACAAAACAAAGTTTTATATTATTTTATTTTATACTAGCTGTACCCAGCCACGCGTTGCTATGGCCCAGTCTGGTTAAATGGAAAAGGAAGAAAAAAGAAAGCACAAATATGTTTAATTTCACAATGCTTGTGGGTATACAATATTTTTTGTTGTTCCATTTTCTGTGCAGATATAGAGATTGTCTGGTTTGCTGACTCTAGAACACACATCATATAATTGTCCATGTGAGAAACAATTTTCAATTGCTGGAAAAATGTTGGACTGGGCACATTTACCAACAGCATGCAAAGAAAGAAACATTCCCAAGGTGGTTCCCTCTGGCCAGGGTCATGCCATTGCCAGCAGCGGCAAGGTTCGTGAGGGTCTTGCCAACCTGGCGGGCCCTGCCACTCGCTGCACCAGCCACAGCTCCCCCGGCACAGGCAGCCCCTGCATGGAAGTGAGCCATGATGGCCCCTGCAAGAGCTCCCATGGAGGACGCTCCCGCAGGTCCTGGCCTGGTGCCCTCCAAGCTTCCCACGACGGGCAGCCTCTGGAACGACAGGCTGGATGGGGCCCTTCTGGACATGGGCGGGGGAACCCCAGCATGGGATGGCAAATGGGCGCTGCTGTTGGTCAGGCCTCAGGGCTGCTGGGCTAGGCGAGGCTGGTTGGAGGAAACGGTGCTGGGGCTGTCGGCCTCGTGGAAGTAGTTGAGCATCTCCTTGGAGGATCTGTGCTTGGGCTTCCCCAAGTCGGTGGCCCAGGAGAGCGAGACGTCCAGGATCTCGAGAAGGAGAAGTCCTCAGTGTGTGACTCATCCAGGTCATCGTAGCTCTCTGTGTCTTCAGTGATGCTGTTGTTGGAGCTGAGGCTGGACGAGATCTGTGCTGGGGTCACACTGGTGATCTGGAAGCCACTCTTATTCTTCAACTGGGCACCCACCAGACTCCCGCCGCCTCCTCCTCCTCCTCCCTGCAAGAGCAGCACCAGGTTCTGCGGTGGAGGTGCCATGGGAGGGCAGGAGGAGACCGAGATGGAGGTGGAGCTGGGGGCCAGGGAGGTGCTGTCGTCTGGGCCAGCGCGCCGGGCAAGAAGGCTCCAAGCTGGCACCACTGCTGCTGCTGGCCTGCTAAGGCAGCATCGTGGGCTGCACCATCTTCTTCCTCTCCCGCACCTCTGCGGCTGAGTCAGGTTGCTGCTGCTGCTGCTGCTGCTGCTGCATTGCGGCCGGTGGGAGGAAGGTCCAACGCCACCACCGACGATGACGCTGCTGCCCTCAGGCACCGGCTGGGCTGGGCTGAGGAGGAGAGCAGGAGGAGGAGGCTGCTGCCCCCAACCCAGCTTCCCTCAGCGGCGGCGGTGAGAGGAGGCATCTGGCGTCCCCTGAGGAGCAGGAGGAGCAGGAGAAAGAAGGAGCTGCCCCATGCGAATGCGATGCGGATGGGATGCGGATGTGAGGCAGCCCCCACCAGCCATGGCCCCATCCATAGATGCTGCAGCCGCTGCAGCCACCACTTCACAGGGCACCAAGCGGCCGCCCCAGCCCTGCTGCACCTCAGGATGACACCACCACCACCACCCTGTCGGAGCCACCTTGGTGAGGCCATATCTGGCTCTCTGTGAGGGGTGTGAAGAGTGCGTGCAGCCAGCTGACCTGAGGAGATGCTCCACCTCCGCCTCCTCTAGAGCTCTGCTGGGCTGGGTGGGGTGAGGCCAGATTAAGGGCGGGGTGAAGCGGCTGAGGGATGGCGCAGACACTGCCCCACCACAGACAGCAAAGGCCCAGCAGGAGGGGAGGAGAGAGAGGGGAGGGGGAGGCTGAAGGGCTTCGGCTCCCCTTGGCGGAAATGGCCGAAGCTCATTGGAGGAGGGGTGGAAAGGGGAAATGGTGTGGCCGCAGCCCAGCCACACATATAAAGGGACTGTTGGGACGAAGCTGGAGAGAGGTCGAACTGTTCTGGGCGCATACTCCCCAGGATCCTGTCCCCTTCCTCAGGAGCAACAGGGTCAAACCATGCCCAAATAACAGGGCAAAACCTAGCACAGGGGAAGCCAGACCAGCAACCATGCTGGCATTTAACTGGTGTTGCTGAAACCCTAGGAAGAGTGCAGAGAAGAACAACAAAGATCACAGGGGGCCTGAAGGCTAAAGGTTGATCAAAAGGTCAAGGGAACTAGGTATTTCTTATCTAATGATGAGGAGAGTTGAGGTGACATGAAAGCAATCTTTCAGTAGTTGAGGGGCTGTCACATAGAAGAAGATATCAACTTATTCTCCAAAGCAACAAAGGGCAGGACAAGAAGTAAGGGGTGAAAGATCATAAAAGAATGATCTAACCCAGAACTAAAAAGAAAGTTTGTAACACAGAGAACAATTACTCAGTGGAACTGCTTGCCTCCAGAGGTTGTGAGTCCTCTAATACTGGAGGTTTTCAAGAAGTGATTGGACAACAGTTTGTTTGGAATGGTAGAGAGTTGGAGCAGGAGGTTGGGCTAGAAGATCTCCAAGATCCTTTCCCATCCTGTTATTCTATGTTCTAAATAATGTTGGTGATAGGAAACAGGAAACCATCTGTGTGCTATATATCCAAATACTTGTTTTGCTCACTCCTTGAATTTTATTTGTATCACACTCATACCTTTGTTCCATTCTGTTTGGGTTCTATATTCTACAGACGTTCTTAACTCATAGACTGAGAGATTATTATTATTATTTTTTTTACTAATGTCTGTTGTGAATAGATTTGCTTGGTCCTTCATTTGACTGACTTCATTATTCTCTCCTTTCTTGAATGTTGTAGGACAGATGATCTACCAATACATAGTCTGGGTTCTACATTAAGTAACTCTCTTCCCCCCACTGGCCAAGATTAAAAACTGCAATGTTTCCAAAAGCCCTGTTTCACATTTGTCAATTTGTGATAGCTGATGGCAATTGAGACATGATTTATGCAAATAAATATTGAAAAAGACAATTTAAATTGTCTGGTATCTAACAATTTAATGACATCTATTTTTCATCTCTTGAGTGGCCATTATTTGTTGTTCTGGCATGAGAACAACCTTGTACAATCTGCATAGCACTAGAGAAAAGTCTTCACACATTTCATTTATAGTTTTCTTTCCCAGATAGTGTAATTGCCAAATACCCTTCAGCTAAATTGTGTAATGTAACACATAGTAAAGATTTAGTTAGCTTGATAAACTATGGAATAAAAATATATATGTTTGCAAATATATGCGACATGAATGAATGGCAAAGATTAAATTATAAAGAAAATCCTCTATGTGTTCAGTCACGAAGAAAATATTGAAACCGTATATATTTGTACTCATTCAGCTTAACATTTCTACTCCATTTATGATCTTGAGTTTGATCTGTTTGTGACCTAATAAATATTTAAATATCTGAGTAAAATTGTTCAAGAATCACATTTTTCCTTTTTTTCCTTTTTAAGACATATCTTTTTATATTTGGAAGTGTAAATTTGTGATTTGGCATTTATAACTCATATCACATTTCTTTCTTGCATTTAGGCTCTTGATAATTTCTGTTTTTTCTTTCTTTTCCTATCTGTTAGACTTGGGAAACTAACTTTTGGTGAGTGCTATTTTGTGACAGGCCACAACCTACAACCTAGGACAAAATTGCAAATTGAAGCCACATATCTAATTTTACTATCAGTAGCTCTACAGCAGGTTTGACAAAAAAATATCATCCACCATTCAATTTTTTTTAATTAGAAGTGCCAAGGACTGAAACCTAAATAATCTGCATACAAAAATTACCTTTATTTCTGAATTGTAGTAATCATGGCCTTGAATCATGACTACCTTCACTAGCGAAAGATACTACAAACTAGTTTTCAGAAGGAATTAAGGAGGGTTCCCCCCCTCCCATAGTGTCCACTATTTATTTAGCTCTACAAGAAAAAGAATATGGAACTACCACTTGGATATAATCTCACTAAAAAGAAGGATTCATGAAGAAAAAAAAATATGATATAGAATTGTGGTATTGATTCCTTTAAATCTAAGCTTCCAACTTTATTAAATATCAGCAAAATATCTACACTACACCACCATCAAGGGCATTGCTAACAGAAGCTGTACAGACTTGAGCTATTTTCTCTCCAGCTGTTTCATAGTATTCATAGTATTTTCAATTTTGCAAAGCCAGGCTTCTACCACATAAAATAGATTTTTTTGTTGCTTATTATTCAAACTGCTTTTGAGATATGTGTTTCCACAAAGGAGGAAGGAAAGTGTTGTGAGATAGTGTTCCCAATCTGGTGCCATCCAAATGTATAGGGTTACAGATTTCATTGCATAAGTAACATTGGCCATAAAAACTGCAAACAGAGGGACTTGTTGGAAGACCAGAAGCATGAAATGAGACTGTTGTAAATGCTGAGTGAGGGTTCTTATTTTCATTTCATCCTACCCTTTTCCTTTAAAAATGGAACCAAAAGTAAACAACTCTATAAATTAATAACGTTGAACATGAACATTATTCAGACCCATTATTTTTGTTCTATTGTTTTAGGGCTTCTCTGTGACTCTTGCTGGGTATTACTTAATATAGAAGTCAATGTTCTGGAAGCTCTAGACCAAAGTGCAAACTATTTATTTGATTCCTCTGGCCTTTAATTAAATATTTTGACAGGACTTACAGTTCACTGCGTTAAAGTGATGCCTCCGAGCAAGAAATTAATTTATGCTTATTTTAATAGCTGGATTCCATTACAAAAATTGCTGCATAAAAGCTGGATTCCATTACAAAAATTGCTGCATAAAAACAAAAACAAAATACAGTACATAAATAAAATATGAGTTCAAACAAATGTGTAATAATGACTATATCAGCTTAAAGGCAAATGGTGTTTAATATAAGAGGATATTTAAAATTTTCAAATTAAATCAGATTTATACTTCTGAGACAATTTTGAATATATTGGTTTTTGTGCATGTACAAAATCATTTTTATACATATTACTGTATTCTTGATTATATGTTCTCCAGATTTTTTGTGTATACTTTTCATATTTATGAGATGTCTGCTTTAATATCAAAGCATCCTAAAGGCAAGTATATTTATTTCCACCAATTTAAGTTTAAGTTTTTTCTTAATTCTCCAAAGGATTTGTTTAATTTTCCATGCAGATATCACATACTATGTGCATAATCCATCTCCTACTTGGAGTATTTTAACATGTTAATTTAATTTCCAGCTAGCAAGCAGAACAATTGAGGCAATTATATAAAATTAAATATGAGACCCTCCTAAGTCTTTTTCCAATATTAGAAAAGAAGGGGAAAGAATTGAATTTGGTGGTATAATTTTAATTTATCTTTATCCTCCCATTTGTTTTTACTGGGTGTAACCTAGAGCCGAGGTGGCGCAGTGGTTAGAGTGCAGTACTGCAGGCCACTTCAGCTGACTGCTATCTTAGCTAACTGCTAAGTTCGGCATTTCAAATCTCACTGGCTCAAGGTTGACTCAGTCTTCCATCCTTCCGAGGTGGGTGAAATGAGGACCCAGACTGTGGGGGCAATATGCTGACTCTGTAAATTGCTTAGAGAGGGCTGAAAGCCCTATGAAGTGGTATATAAGTCTAACTGCTATGATTGCAATAGATTGAGAAAAATAAAAAGATTTGGAGACATGCAACTTTTGCAGACATGCAAAAGTTGCTAGTAGAAATAAGAATGTTAATTTGAATAGTAGAGATTTGATCACAGAAGTCTTTATCTGAAAAAGCAGAGTAAATACCATTCCTTGGCATAGTAAGATAATAGACCTAAAGGCTAAATAAATGATAAAGTGGCTGTCAGATACTAAAAGGGAGGCCATCTGTGCTAAACAGAAAAGAGATGGGGGGAAAATCTTAAGAGACCAGAAAGGTATATAGCTGTGGTGCTGTATAGCTAGGTGCATATGGACAAATTGACACAGACAGACCAACTTACACTCAGTAGGATAAGAGAAGCATATGTTTATCTTAGAGTCACGCCTAGGAAAAAGAATTTAGATGAATATAAAATGAAGCACCTTACAAGAATGAAAGAAAATAAGAAATAAGTTTTAACTGGCAGAGTAAGAACACTTGTAAATAAGAAATCAGCAAAAATATGTTTCTCTCTGCGGCACTTTGTTCAAGTGAGATTCCACTTCTTGAAGCTAACAAGCAAAGAAATTGTGGTTGTGGGGCAGGTACCAAGGACTCAAGCCTGTAAGTTCCTCACTTGGCCATCAAGAGATGAGAAAAGAAGGAAAATTTCACCCAGAACAAATCATTCAGTGGATCATCTATGAAATTTTAAAGACTTGAAGCATTAAGAGGCAGACAAGTGGACTAGATTCAGATTGGAAGAGATCAAAACCCCAAAATGTGATTTAGCATCCATAAAATCAATTACATAAATGGTTTTGCACAGATGGCTGCGTGCTATGATAATAAAGTTTACTAAATAAGACAGTTTATTTAAATATACATTGAGCTACTCAACTATAATACAGAACAGAACAGAATAGACTTCTTTATTGGCCATGTCTGGTTGGACCCACAAGGAATTTGTCTTGGGTGCATAGGTTTCAGTGTACATACAAACAACAAAGCAATAGTTATAGATAATAAATCATAAGATACAATCCTAAATCATAAGATGCAACAACAATTGATAAAACATATTATACCAAGAAGAGAAGATGAGAGGTGAGAAAGATGAGAAGATGACAAAGATGAGAAGATGATAAGGATAATAGCAATGCAATGTACTACATGACTAAATATATTTGGGCAGAAGGCAATGCTGTAGGAGTTATATTTAACAGAGTGATAGCATGCAGTGAAGAAACTATCTTTGTGCCTAGTTTAGTATGCAGGGCACTATAACAGCATCTTGAGGGGGACAAGTTGAAACTGTTTAGAAGGTTGTTCATGCATTGTACTGTATATGCCTTTCAACTTTCTGCCACAAGGACAGTTACCCCTTTGAATTCAACAGCTTGAATTATTCGTATGATTTGTTTAACTATATTTATATATTATTATGTACTCTTTGGGTACAATGACTTTTATTTTCCGATATTGTCTATGGGTCCTAATAAACAGGGTGCTAGAAAATTGTATTTAATGTTGTAATAATACATCAACTTCCTTTACTCAGGGCACACATGAACTTGTTACTTCCTCAGGTACTGGATAAAAATATAGAGTATTGTTGTAACTCAGCAGAAGTTTGCTGTGAGTTGAGTCGGGATGCAGGAATAACAATACAGCTGGGGCTCGTTAGTGTCGTCTTCTGGAGATAAAAGGACTGATGGTTCCACGCCCTGGTTGCAGAAGTCAATGTTCATTCATTCATTCGTGGTTCGTCATTCGTTTATGGAGAATTCAGTTCTGTTCCTGTTTGAGTTTTTGAGACACTTGGATAAGTGATTTTGCTTCCTGAAACCTTGTGCAGTTTTGTTTCTGCATTCTGCTGTGTAACCCTTGTTGCCAGAGACTTTATCTATGTTTATTTTGGGCTTGCAGCCAGCGTGAGCCGAGACTGATAAAGACTTTCTTTTAGCCAGCTTTGTGTGACTTTTGTTTTGGAATAGGCTAAGTGGGGGCCAGAACAGAGTATCATATATAAACCTAGATCCCAGATACAAGTCATAAAATTATCAGATTGAAATCTGACATTTGAAAAGATTACTCTATAAAAATGTCATGCCATATAACCATAGAAATATGGCAGTGATTGCTGTTTTAATGGTGAAAGTTTCTTTGCATTAAATTGAAAGTCCTACTATGATTTCCCCCCAGTGATTATAACTGTATGTTAATTATTCTACTTTAAAATGAATTGTCATATTAAATTCAGCTACTGTAGGATATCAACTGGTTCTGCATCTGTATTCATGATTAAAGATGACGGTATGCATTAATGGATTCCTTTAGCTTAACAAACTTTGAATTAAATGCAATCCACAAAGCAAGCATTTATCATTGGAGATGCAACTGAATGCTAGTTCTGTTAAGGAATGTATCGTTTTAACCATTAACAGTCCAATCTGGAAGGGATCAAGATTAGGCAGCAAGAATACAGACTCCGCGCTTTTGCGGATGATTTGGTCATAATATTGGAACAACCGCAGGAATCCAGTATGGTTTTAATGAACACGATTAATCAATATGGTCAAGTGTCTGGTTTTAAAATAAATTAGGAAAAACCAAAATATTAGCTATAAATATGAATACTAAACAAAGGAAGAGCTAGGAGGGATGCTAGGATGTGAGGTAGTTAAAAAAAGTCAAATATCTTGGGGTCAATATTTTAGCCTCAAATGGGAAACTATATAGCATAATTATGAACCACTTTGGCGGAGTATACAGATAGAGATGAAAAAATGGAGAAATTGCACTTATCTTTGCTGGGGAGGATAGCGGCAGTGAAAATGAACATTTTACCAAAATTTTATTTCTTTTTCAAATGCTACCTATACTTAAAAAAGATGCGAATCTTTTAGAATGGCAGAAGAGTATCAACAATTTGTATGGGCTGGAAAGAAGCCGAGGGTAAAGATGAAAATAATGCAAGATGTACGCGAGAGAGGAGGCTTGAAATACCTAACCTAAAATTATATTATGAGGCAGTGGCCCTATCCGCAATTAGTGATTGGACCCATTTAACCAATGATAGAATACTGAATATCGACGGACATGATCTGGTATATGGTTGGCATGCTTACTTGTTATTCAACAAAAAATTGGATAAGAACTTTAAAACTCATATCTTAAGAAATGCTTTATTGCGGGTCTGGAAAAAATATCAACATAAACTAAATGATAAGTTACCCATGTGGGCAATTCCTAGACATGCAATTGAAAATATGAATATAGACAAAAACACGATAGAACCACTCTTACAGACAACTTCTCACTTTAGAAAGGGGGGTTCTACAATTAAAATCTTTAGAGGTACTGAAAAAGGAGAAGGTAGTTCAAACATGGTTTCCAGTATGGCCAATTACAGGCCAGGTGGAAAAATAGACCAAAAAACTGGTTTTGTCAAAGTTGAGGATAATTTGTTTAAACAAATAAGAGATCAAAGCTTAATGCATATAAAGAGGATATATAATGTACTAATACAGATGGATTCGGAAACGGAATTGGTTAAAGATTGTATGATAAAGTTGGCTCAGAATATTGAAGAACAATAATGCTGGACACGTGGGAAAGAATATGGGGTAAGAAATGTGAAATTTTCACAAGCACAAAACCTGAGAGAAAATTTTTATAAGATGTTTTATAGATGGCATTTAGATCCTAAAAAGCTGGCTTCTATGTATCTGAATGTACAGCCTAAATGTTGGAGATGTGGTTCTCTCGATGCTACATATTTTCATATATGGTGGACTTGTCGAAGGTTAAGGCAATTTGGATAAAAATGTGGTGGATCATGCCAAAATATCTTTAAAAGAAGGAATAAAATTCACTCCTCAGTTATTTTTACTAGGTATATGTACTGACTTTACCGCGGTAGAGACCAATTTGGTTCTGCACCTAATAACGGCAGCAAGACTGTTGGTGGCGCAATACTGGAAGAAGGAAGACGTGCCTACAACTCAAGAATGGACATTGAAAGTTACAAACCTAGCCGAGATGGCTAAAATATCGGCATATCTTAAAGACCACTCAAATGAGAGATATAAACGAGACTGGAAAAAATGGATTGACTATACACAAAACAAATATGGGACTAAGAAATTCCAGATAGCCTATGCTTAAGATTAGGAATAAGGTTAAACTGCTTAAAGTTTGTGTAACAGCAAGAAGCTGAGTTCAACGTAGAGATCTTATTGACTTTCTTTCTTTTTTTTTAATCTCCTTTTGTTTTAATATATTTTAGACTGTGTTTGTTAAAAGGCTACACCGTGTACGGGCTCTGGGAAGTCGGGGGGGGAGGGAGGTGGGGTCTTAGGGGGGAGGGGGGAAATATAGTATGTGCTAGATTTTAAAGTAACACGATGCACCTTGTATACTGTTGCTCTTTAATTCTAGTATAAAAATAGGACAAGCTGAATATATTGATAGATAGTAGAAATACACCGAAGGGAGGAGTAGAGGGAAAGAAGAAAGAGGGGTAGAGAGGGTGGGAGAGAGGATTGGAGGGAGGGCGAGAAGGAAGGGAGGGAGTGTATTGGGAGAGAGGAGTGATAGAGGGGGAGGGGAAGTAGAGTAGAGGGGAATGTTGGAGGGAAGAAGGAAAGTTGGAGGGGGGCGAAAGAAAGGGTGTATGGAGGGTCGAAGTGGTATATTGGGTTTGTATTTTGGGGGGTATTGTTGACAAGAGGGATGGCTGTGTTTATTGTTTAATGTTATATGGCCCCGGTTATGCACAGTATATATGTGACTGTACAAAATGAAATGGAAAATAAAACATATTTACAAAGAAGCAGTGCTTTTTCTAGCTTTGCAATAATCCCATTTCAGGGTGATACATTACATTCTTCTTTTGACTCATGTCATCAGTCTGTGCAGTGCTCTGTAACACCAAACAAACAAGGTGCCTGTGAATCTTGTAGGGAGGAAACCCCAGTAGGGGAGATGATGTATCATGTGTCATTCCAAAGTACAGCATCTGAAGTACTAGTGTGCTTGAGTGTGATGTGGCATTTCATTTTTTTAAAAAAGCTATTTAGTTATACTAAAGCCCTTGCACTGGTTAGTTAGCCTCTTAAATTATGTTAAGAAGTTGTATTTTTCAGTTTTACAGGTAATCCTTGACTTACAACCACAACTTAGCCTAAAAGTTATGTTGCTAAGCAAGACAGTGTGTCAGGCCTGCAATTATATTCCTTTTAGAATTTTGGCCTGCCACACTTTCTCTTATTTCATTATGTTGTTTCATTAGCATAGTTGATGGGAGGGGGAATAGACAGGAGTGAGATTGTGTAATGTATTGTTATCATTCTTTTCTAGAAGCTCAAGGTCATCTTTTGTCTCCGTACTTTCACGCCTGACCGGAAGCAGCTGGGTGTGGATGGCAGCGTGGAAGAAGAAGATTGGACCACGTGATGGATTGTGGGTGTGGGGACAAGATCATGAACTTTTAACTGGGTGGAATTCTGATATCATTTCCAATATTGGGATTTCATAGCACAATGCCAAGATGTCTGTTTTATTAAATTGGAACTTTAAGGATAAAAAAAAACACAGTCCAATCTGATTACAGGATACAATCTGTTTTTTTGTGGAAGTCACTGCAAGCACAACAGCATCATTATCATCTGTGTACTCAACAGAGACTTCATATCTGAGTACTTAGCATTTCAAAAAATCCTACATATGTTGATAATGCATTATTCATTTAGTGACTGCCACAGCTGTGTTCTTTCAGTGCCTTTTAAAGCAATATGTCCTCCGACTCTAATTTGAACACCATGGAGAGGAGTACAATAATGAAGCTTATAAGAGGGGTAGATTTCAGTGAAAGCCAGTACAGAAAATTAAAACCTTAGCGGAACAAAGGATATATCCAGACTTACTTTACTTTTCATATTCTATTTGTAGTTTGATTACCAAAAAATCTGCATCATAATCTTGCAATGTTCTGTGTATGCATTACTGGGCATCTGAAGTAATAGAAAAAACAGGAGAAGAAATCAAAGATGAAACAAGTGAAAAAGAGAGGAGTTATCCATAAAGTAAGTTGCAGTTTTAAACATCTTTCTTTTACTCATTTATTGCCTTCTTTCCACTATTAATGGAGCAGTTGAATCACAGCTACCCTCACTTGAATGTTCAAGGTTGAACTAATTTCTGACTGCAAAATTTAATTAAACAAAATTGACTTTACATGTTTTAGAGAAAAATGCAAGAGAGATAAGCCATGTTGTGTTTTAATTTTTTGTTTTTTTAAGAATAAGTTTAGATTGCTTGCCAAGAATATATATGTATATATATGTGTGTGTGTGTGTGTGTGTGTGTGTGTATCTCCCACTGATCATCCTGAGGCTGGTGTCTTCGGCCTCGTGCCTATGCAAGCAAAGCTTTGCTCACACAGGCTTGAGGCCCGAAGACACTAGCCTGAGGATGATGAGTGGGACCTTGTCGAAACATCGTCGAAACATCAGCAAGATACTCTCAATCTTACATGAGAAAAGACATGAATACACCAAATCCTGCATACATGTACCCATGAAAATCTATGAAAACAAATTATATATCATATATCATATATCATATATCATATATCATATATCATATATCATATATCATATATCATATATCATATATCTATATCTATATCTATATCTATATCTATATCTATATCTATATCTATATCTATATCTATCTATCTATCTATCTATCTATCTATCTATCTATCTATCTATCTATCTATCTATCTATATATATATATATATATATATATATATATATATAAATATATATATATATATATATAAATCTAATAGATACCTTTCACCCTGGCTTCGCTGATAACGGATAAGAGCCTGTGGCCTAATGGCTAAGAAGTTTGCCTAGGATGTAATATAGCCCAGGTTCAAATCCCAGTAAGGGTATGGCTAGCTGATGAGAGCTAAATAGCTTGAAATAGATCTATACTAGTCTCCCTTTATTTATTTATCAGCACAAATAAAAAAAAACAAACACAAAATATAGCAAAGGCAACAGTAAAAATATTGGGTTTCTGTCGTGATGGACTCTTGTGACGAGCCGATAGACAGATGTCACAAGTTCTTCTCTCTTATCAGCTGACCCAAGGAAACAAGTAAGCGTTATGTCCCTTTTGCCTTTCAGCTGCACCCTAGGAGCCATTTTTGTATTGCATTTGTGTTGATAAATAAATAAATAAATAAATAAAATGCAACAAAATGCACAAATGCAAGACAAAAATGGTTTCCTGCCTGGAAGGCTCCTAAGGTGGAGCTGAAAGGCAAAATGGAAGCAGTATGCTCCCTCCCATATTTGGGCATATCAGGAACTCACTAAAATACAGGTAGTCTTTGACTTACAATCATTTGCTTAGTGTCCATTCAAATTTACAAAGGCACTAAAAAAATGACTTATGATCATTTTCTATTCTTACAACCATTGCAGCAACCCCATGGTCACAGGAACAAAATTCAGATGCTTGGGAATTGGTATTTATGACAGTTGCAGTGACCCAGGGTGATGTGATCAACTTTTGCGATCTTCTGACAAACAAAGTCACTAGGAAAGTCAGATTCATTTAACAATTGTGTTACTGACTAAACAATTGCAGTTATTCACATAACATCTGTAGTAAGAAATGGGTCAAAACTCACTTAACAACTGTCTTGGTTAGCAACAGAAATTTTGGTCACACCTGTGATGATAAGCCGAGGACTACCTGTGGAATAAATGTGGATAAAACTGATATTGATACCCTTAGCCTCAACCTATGTACATTTGTTTGAATTAGTAACGCATGTGTAAGGTCCTGAAGAACATGGTAACTTAATCGACAGAAAAAACCAGCCTTCCATCCATGTGTTCAACACCGCTATAAAAAAATTCTAAGTTTCTGTAAAGTCCAGACATGGCTCTTTCAATATTCTGTTCTATTAAATGTTCTAATAGTCAAAGAAAAATAGACATTGGAATGCTTATTCAACTCCTTATTATTCTTTGTAGCCTCATATTTTTTTACTTGTAAGTGTTCCTTGGATAATGAGCTTCTTGTCAAATGAAAAAAGAGCTATGGACTTTGCCAAATAGGTTCAGAGGTTTATTTTTTTTCTTTATTAAGGAGTTGCTGATTTCAAGATGAATTTGACAAGATTGTGGCTCCTTCTTTTACTCTCCATTCTTAACTTCTGTAGGAGAGTGAGAAAGTGATTGACTAGCTAGTACTTAAGTTTATGCTTTTAATATATTTTCAAACATTTAAAGAGGACAACACAGGATGAAATATATATGGAAGGTAGGAGCACATTTCCAAAATCTTAATGAAATCTATGTTCCTTTTAGATCCATCACCTAAAACAAAGCAGAGAACTTGTTATGGTTGTGAAACAAACAAGAAAACTTGGTAATTTATTAGGCACAAATAATGAATTCAAGATATACAGAACCTAACATATGACAGGATTTCTTCTAATTGAAAAACCATTTCTCCTTTGTAATGCCAGCAATTTTGTCATTTCATAAATAATGTTTCTGAATTGTCATGCCTTGTTAACAGCAGAAATAAGTCCTGTATTTTCATTTAATTATATATCAGCTTTTTAAAAAGAATATTCCTATTGTTAGAGTAAATTAAACTATGTCTTAGTATGCTAGCATTTCACCTCTTGAAATAAGAGTCACAAATGAAATGTGTGCAGTATCATCATTACTTTTATAGGCTATTGGTTAAATCAAGAAACAAAAGAAAGCCCTTTTGGTTAGGAACATTAACACAATTAATAGCCTTATTTGAGTTAAATGTCAAGGCTAGAATGACAATAAAATTTTATTGATAGGCAAATAGAATTGGATGGTAAAATATGTGATGTGGAACTTATCTGGAAGGTTCCTTTGCACAAGGATGTCAAACTCACATCGTCATGGCAGCATCATGTGACGTATGTGATTTTTTCTTTCTTCGCAAAACCGGGTGTGGGCGTGGCCAGTGTGTGATGGTTCCAGCCTGCTGCCCACAAGTTTAACAGCCCTGCTCTAGCAGTTTCTTCACTCTGGAATAAGATTGTACCTGAGATTTCAAAAACCCCTCCCTCAAATTGATGTTTTAAAAGGGCCTGAATACATCTTTGTCCAAGCTTTATAGCAAGGATGACTGACACCCCTTCTTTCATTTTCATTGTTCCCCTCTGGGTTAGTTTTCATTTTCTGCCAATTTTTGTTCTTTTGTTGGTTTTTGTATTACGCTTTGTTTTTAAATGATGTTAATGGTTTGTAAATAATGTATTTTTGTTATAGTTGGACGCACAATCAGCCAGATGTTTAGATCGGATTTGATATTTTTTTTATTCACCTATTAAGTCTTTCCCATGCATCTGAGATAGGCATGTGTTGTTGTTTGAAAGTGTTAAAAGTATTGTCACAAGATATAGGCTGTTCCAAGTAAAGGTAGGGGGGGGGTTGTTTGTTTTTTGCAATTGACTGGTAGTGGTTTTGTCAATGTCAATGGAGTTCAAGTGGTGCTCTAGTTGTTTGGTAAGGTGACCAGATTTTCAGATTGGTAAAGAGGGACACCTTTGACCGGGGGGGGGGGGTTGATTAAAAATTTTATACGGAGCAACAAAAATTTTCATACAACGCAAAAATAGCATTGTAATGTTTTTTTTAATTTCAACATAACTACAATTTACAAATATAAATTGTAACTGTTGCCAAACATCCGAATTTTGATCACGTGACCATGATGATGCTGCAACGGTCGCTAAGTGTGAAAATGGTCGCTAAGTGTGAAAGATGGTCATCAGTCACTTTTTTCAATGCCATTGTAACTTTGGTCACTATACCACCTTTCTTGCCACAGTTCTTAAGTGAATCTTAAGTGAAGATGTTATATCTTAAGTGAATCTTAAGTCTTAAGTGAAGATGTTATACAGTAGAACCTCTGATCACGAACGCTTCTGACCAAAATATTCACATTCTCCCCCCTCCCCCCCGCTGCTGATTTCCCCTTCTGCACCATTTTTTTTGTAAGCGCCAAATTTCCAAAATTAGGTTTGATTCATGACCAAATCAGTTTGCGACCAATGTTATGGAACAAATTATGGTTGTGACCAGAGGTTCTACTGTATTCATGCCTTTACATACTCTATATCACCTCAAAATGTTGCACAGCCTTCATAAGTTTCTAATACAGATAAAATTAAATACAACATCAAAACCATAAAAAAGTAAAATTAACCTGGCTGGAAAATCCTATGCCTGTCTTGCTATTATTACTGACACACTTGCTGCAGTATTTGATGGCTAAAGGAAAAAAAAAATATTGTTAAAGTGTGTATTATGTTCACTCCCCTGTCTTGTCTGCTGCGTTGATTTGAATTCATTAAAAGAGCTTATTTACATCAAATCCCTCTCATATTATTTCTCCTATGTTCAATAACTCTAAGAGACAGCATACTATACATGAAATTCCTGTAACTGTATATTTAGTAAATTGTGGAGCTGAGTTTATCCAATTAACTCAGTTTTTGGACTTGAGTAATCACATACAATAAAGGAAATAAAACTATTTAGAATGAAGTGTAGTTGGCTATTTGTGATTAAGGGTGTCATGCAGAAACAATTATAGTTTTGATCAGGAAAATACCCCCAAAAAATCCTTTTGTTCTTTCAGGTTTTTTTTTTAATGATTTTTCCATGGCACATCACATATTGTTTTTAATAAAAAAACAGCAGCTGCACATTTTTAAAAACCTACATTATTTTAAAATGCATTAAAAAATAAAAGAAAAAAACTCAGCACACTTACCAGCAGGCAGAAACTCCAAGTTTCAAAGAAACTTTCCCACCATTTTGGAGGAGTCCTCCAACCTCCGTGCCCCTCCCCTCTGGAAAATCCAGGAAGTAACACTGGCGACCTCTCTAGCCATTTCCTGCAGCTCTATGGTACTAGATCATTTTTTTCTTATAAAATGAGGTGAACGCGACCGGCGTGCGGGGGGGGGAGGTGCGTTTTGTTGCTTTAATGTTTTAATATCTTCAATGAAAGTACTGAGACAGAGAGAGAGAGGGATTAGACAGGGTGTCTTTTGTCTTGCCCCGGTTAGGATTTCTTAAGCAAATCCACTGGGCTTTCAACATGAAGCCAGAAAATTGGGACTTTTTTAAAAGGCGGAGGGACGCGGGAAAAATTGTTATAAAGCGTGCTTGTCACGCTGAAATTGGTACATCTGGTCACCCTATGTTTGGGGATTGTACCCAAGGCGCCTATTACTATTGGCACTATATTTGCCTTTTTTGCCACATTAATTTTATTTCTATTTTCATGTCTTTGTTACAAGTAAACACCTTTTCTTCCAATAGTTCTACAACTCCTGTCTCTGGTTTCTCAGCCATTAGTCCTGAGTCCTATAATCCTTGGACCAGATGTCACCAGATGTCTGGGAATTTCCACAAGTTAGCACAGGCCATGTTGACTCAGGTGATGATCAATCTGATATGTTAACCTGCTTTCTTTCAAATATTTTTCAACTACATGTCCTCAACAGTTTTTCAATACTGGAATATGATAATTTTTATACATGTTTCTGGGAATCATTTCGACAACAGTTTCACGTTGTTGTTTCTGGTCAGTTTGCATGAACTTCTTGCACAAGTGAGTATATGATCTACTGTTTCCTCTGCTTCTTTGCCCAGTCTGAACTTTCTATCATTTAATAATTTTTCAATTCTTACCATAATTGCACTGGATAGTTTCTTTTGAGCAGCGAAAATAAAGCTGTTAGGTTTTTTTTTTAACATACTAGGTATGAACCTTTAACTTTTTTATCTTTATCCACTTTCCTATCAATCTTTTGTAAAAATTAACAATTCATGATTTTCCTTTCCAGCATTCTGTTCATGTTTTTTATTACATTATTTCAATATTCACTTTTTGTTTCCTGAACATTTATTACATTCCAATTTTCAATTTTTATCAACAGTTGTTCTTAACTATCTTTTAATGCATGCTCTGATATCTATGATTTCTTATTTGGCTTGAAGAAGTAAACCTTTGCCTCCATTTAATCAAAGAATTTGAACAATGTTTATTTAGTGAACATTTGATGGCACTGAAAAAAGTGACATGACCATTTTTCACACTTATGACCTTTGTATCATCAAATTCAGATGCTTGGCAACTGACTCATATTTATAATTACCGTATTTTTCAGAGTATAAGACGCACCAAGGTTTTGAAGAAGCAAATTAAAAAAAAGTAGGTAGGTAGGCAGAGGGATAGAGAGGGAGAGAAAGAGAGAGAAATACAGTAGGTAGGGAGGGAGAGAGAGAGAAGGTAGGTTGGTAGGTAGAGGGCTAGAGAGAGAGAAATAGAGAGAGAGAGAAATACAGTACCTAGGTAGGTAGGGAGAGAGAGAGTACGTACGTAGGTACATAGGTAGCTAGAGGGGAGAGAGAGAGAAATACAGTAGATAGGTAGGGAGAGAGAGAGTAGGTAGGTATGTAGGTAGATAGAGGGGGAGGGAGAGAGAAAGAGAGAGAGAGAGAAATACAGTAGGTAGGGAGGGAGAGAGAGAGAGTTGGTAGGTAGGTAGATGTTTGCAAGTGTATTTATCCATGTGCTGGAGAAGGAAATCACTGACAATCTGCAGCACCTAAGACTTTGTTTCTGCTGGTACAGCACTTGATCAATGTAATTCTCATCAATCAGTTAAAGAGATTTCCAAAGGGGGGGGGGAGTTACTGCACTCTTTTTTTGTGAAAATGGGCCCATTTTTTTTTTTTTAAAAAGGCATGAATAGCCTGGGGGGGGCTTGCAGAGTGCTCCTGGGGGATGGGAGGCCAAAAATGAGCAAAAAACAGCTCATTTTTTTGCAAAAACGGGCCTGTTTTTTGTAAAAAAAAATTGCATGCATAGCCTTATGGAGGCTTATAGGTGCCGCTGGGGCCTGGGGGGGGGGGGGAGGCAAAAAATAATCCGGTTTTTGCTCATTTTTGCCCTCCCAGGCCCCCAGGAGCTCTCTGAAAGCCTCCATAAGGCTATGCAGGACCATTTTGGTGAAGGGGCGGGGCTTTGGGAAGCAAAAAATGCTGTATTCAATGTATAAGATGAACCCAGATTTTCAGCCTCTTTTTTAAGGAAAAAAGGTGTGTCTTATACTCCAAAAAATACGGTATTACTGCCAAGGTTTTGCCAGCTTTTGACAAGCAAAGTCAATGGGAATGTCAGGGTCACTTAATATCCGGGTTACTAACTTATCAATTGTGGTGATTCACTTAACAATAGTGGCAAAAAGGTCATAAAATAGGGAAAAACTCAAAAATGTTTTGCTTAACAACAGAAACGTTGGGCTCAAATGCGGTCATACCTAATCAACTTTTAAAATCAAATTGCAAGTGCAAATGAGATATTTCTTATTTATTCATATCCCACTACAATCAAACCTGACTGTTACATGGACACAAAATTAATCATGTGAATTCATTGTAACACTTACATTTCTTTTTATGGAAATCTAGGCTATGCTCCTATAACTTATTATTCTACATTGTATTGTGAATGATATGAAGTTTCTAAGCTTTTTATTATTCCTGTAAAAGCATCAAAAGATTACTTAGCATTTTCAGAGAGATTAGAGAACATCATCTTCTTTTACCTTCTATTGAAAAAATGGGAGGTTTAAGCTATGTTTTAACATAAGACTATTTTTATTGTACAGAATTCTTCTACTTGTCTTTAATTTAAATGGCAGGCATAGTAGTCCTGAGCAGATTAGATTTTGCATTTTTAAGACATATTGAAGAAATACATTATTTAAGTACATAGACATGGTTGCATAATTGATAATTGCAAATGGCATGCCAAAAGTATATACATCTCTGGAAGTCTAGAACATAATTCTTTGCTCACTCATATTGACTGACTTAGTACAGAATGTTCACAGGGATAAATATGTTGATATCTTACAAATGGCTAAAAACGTCCTAGAGACGCTAAACCAATGTACAGAGAGTGTATGCATATTAACTGGAAATAGCTATTGGGTGGGGGTTATTTTTCAGTGTTTAATAAAAATATAAATTTCAAATCTATGCATCTAAAATGAAACTGAAATAAAATAACTTTCTAATAGGTCCTTCTTAAATATAATTTCAGGTTTTAATATGAGTTTCTGAAGTAAAGCCTCCAAAACTTGGTCATGCTCTAGATCCTTGATGGGAAACCTATGACACTTGTGCCACAGGTGGCACATGGTGCCATCTCTGCGGGCACACAAGCCGTTGCACTATGTCAGCTCCAGCATGCATGTACATGCAGGCCAACTGATTTTTGGCCTCTCTGGAGGGCCGGAGGAGACTGTTTTCATCTTCCCCAGGCTCCAGGAAAGCCTCCGGAAGTTTGGAGATGGACTGTTTCCAGCTTCTGGAGAGTCTCCAGGGAGGTGGGGGAGGCCGTTTTCACCCTCCCTAGGTTCTAGGACAGCCTCTAGAGCCTGGGAGGGCAAAAAAATGAAACTTCTGAAAGTCCCATTTTTTCCTTCCTGGACTCTGAGGAGGGTGAAAACAGCCTCCCTTGACCCACCCCAAAGGTCCTCTGAAAACAGGAAACAGTCTGTTTCTGTATTTCTGGTAGGTCCGGAAGTTCTGTTTTTCACCCTCCCTATTCACCCTTTCAGAAGTGTCACGATGTTTTTTTTTGTTTTGCCAGATGTGCTTATATTCTAAGACATATGGTAGGCTGAATCTTCTCTGTGAGCCTACTACGCATGTCTCTTTTGCTTTCTTCTCTCTCTTTCTGTTTTGCCTGCCATGAGGACGTAGGCTAGGAACTTTACCAGAATGTAGTTATTAGCCAGTAAGTTTGTTTGTTATTTATTTTACAATCAAAATGTGTTTTCTTAGAATCTACCTTGGGTTTATTTTGCTTAATCATACAGTATACTTCAAGGGAAAACCACGATTCACCCCTCATCAAACACAGGGCTGAATTTACAACCCTCACATGGCAGCAGAGGATGTTTGTAGGAGATTATGGTTTTTTCCTTGCTTGTTACTTTAATGATAAGAGTTTAGGTTAATTAGATAGATGATTACTTTAGTGACTGAGCAACTCTGATGTAAATCACTCCTAAGAATGCCTAAAAAGAAAAAAACAAGAAAGCATTCTGCAACAACTTTAAATATCTCTGATGAACAAATAAAAAGTATTTTACAAAGGCTCCAAGAAGAAGATTGCAAAGAGGCTGCTATTAAAGGCAATGTGATGAGCCGAGGTGGCAGCACTGCAGGCTACTGTTCAAATCTCACCGGCTCAGGGTTGACTCAGCCTTCCATCCTTCTGAGGTGGGTAAAATGAGGACCTGGATGTTGGGGCAATATGCTGACTCTGTAAAACCGCTAGAGGGGGCTGAAAGCCCTATGAAGCGGTATATAAGTCTAACTGTTATTGCTATTGCTATAAGTATGCATGCTCTCAACAGGTTTTTCAAGAACCTTCAGAGTTTGAAACACATGATACAAGGCAAAAGTTTTCACAGGAGCCTTTTCACTCCTACACAGAGAGAGAACTAATCATTCTCCTCAGAGTTCTGAGCAAGCTATAAAAGGCTATCATGATCAAATAGAAATTCTTTGACGTGAACTGTTCCAGGCCAAATGGCCTTATCTACCACTTGAGTTAAATAAGATGGACTCTCCTGTTGTTAAAACCTCTGAAAACACAAATTTTGGCTTCTTCTCCACAGCCCAAGGACACTCCCCTGGTGGATACTGTGTCAGGCCAATCAGAACAGAGATTTTTTTCTTCTCAATTTATACATGCCACGCAGGCAGAAAGTTTAACTGAGAAGCCTAAAGCTGAGACTCCAGCGCCATCTCCTGGCCAAAGTAATTCCTCAGAAACCCTAACCTGCATTTTGAATTCTTAAAGCAATTACAGATATTGCAACAAATGTTATCAAACATATCCTTAACTCACTCAGCTATTCAAGCTGCAATGCAACAAGTGCCTCCACAGGTCCAATCTTCAGCACCCCCTGGTGGTGCTGGTGCCTTTTTAAATGGAGCACAACAATACTTAATGCAGCAAGGGGAAATGGCTGCATCTTCAGCAGGCCATGTTAATATTGCAGCTCAAGCACAGCCAGCATTCCAAATGCACATTCCTCAACAGGCATCTTATGTTGCTCCATTGACTGGTGAGTCAAAATTTAAAATGTCAAGACAGAATTATAAGGCCTGGGTCAGTGAGGTTACACTTTTGCTTCGCAGAGAAGGTACCCATTATATGGTGTTTAATCCTCCTGCCCAGCCATGGACTCCTGCAATAAGAGACCCAGAGACTAAGGCTTGCACAACATTATTGATGTCCATGGATACTGAATTGCAAGTTATTTTTCCCCCGATGCAAGAGCCCCACAAATTTGGGTCCAATTTGAGAATTGCTACAGGCCCATCTCAATTGAATCTTCATGTTTGCTCATGTCTGAGTTCCATGGTTCGAGATTGAGACCTGGTGAACAATTTATTTATTTATTTATTTATTAGACTTCTATACCGCTTAATAGGGCTTTCAGCCCTCTCTAAGCAGTTTACAGATTTTTAGCAAATTGAGTCAGCAAATTGCCCCCACAGTCTGGGTCCTCATTTCACCCACCTCGGAAGGATGGAAGGCTGAGTCGACCTTGAGCCGGTGAGATTTGAACCGCTGAACTGCAGATCACAGTCAGCTGAAGTGGCCTGCAGTACTGCACCCTAACCACTCGGCTCTCAATTGGAGGACTTTTAACCAAACTGAAAGGAATGAGGAAAAGAATTGAGAGAGAAAGAAGAGATTTTGCATTGATAATATGCAAGTGGTCAGCATTATCATTAACTCATTGAATTATGAATGGAAAAATGTTATTGCAAGATTAACCAAGTCCCTATTGCTCAACGCACAGTGGACAATGTTTGCAGATTTTTAATTGAAGAAGAAGCAGTCATGTTAGCCACGCCACATTTGCAAAGACCACCCGCATCAAGACCTCCAGCGAGGAGTACTTTCCAAGGAAGAGCCTATGTTCCAAGGATGCCAAGATGCTACAACTGTGACCGTATGGGACATGCCACCCAGGATTGTCTCCAACGAGTTCCGGCTCCCGCCACATACCAGCCAGAGGAACAGATTCTGGAGGCAGAGGCAGAAGGCAAAGTCATCGTGGTCCAAGGCATGATTTACAAGCTCCACCTGCCACATTGGCCTTAACCAACGAACCACAACCACATCCAGGATATGATAAATGGCCTTTGTGGACTTTAGACAGTGGTGCAGCGTTGCATGTTACCTATAGAAAGGAATTGTTCACAGAGATGCACGAGTCTGAACCTGAAACTGTGTGACTTTATTCTTTCTCCAATCCTCCTTGTAAGGTTATAGGAAAGGAACTTTATGTTGAGAAGCTCGATGCGTTCATCCCTGATGTCTATTACATACCTACAACAAGTAGTAATTTGCTTAGTCAGAGTCACTTGTCTAGAGTGTTAAAGTACCAGGTTCACCATCTTGAAAAAGCAAGTTACATAGTTAAAAATGGAGATATTGTTGCTGAAACTATGCTAATTGGTGGTGTCTATTACATAAAACCAAAGTCTAAAACACAGGCAAGTATGCAAACTCCAAAAAGGGAAAGCACAGGCCCAGAGAGAGATGTTCCAGTGAGAGATCCTGTAGCTACTCCAAAGGCTCCTAAAGCCAAAAAAAAAAAAAAAAGAAAAAAAAAAGGTTGCTCAGAGCAAGCCTGAGGTTCCTCACAGAACTGTTAATGTTGCAAATTCACTAACTGGTAAACCTTTGCATTCCAGGTGTATCCATAAGTGGCATAGAAGATTGGGGCAGGCCACTTTCCGTGTTCTTAACAAAATGCCAGGGTTCACAAAAGGTTTGGATCTGAAGGGGTGTAAGGTGTTTTTGGATTGTGCTGTCTGCAAGAAGGCCAAATCCAAAGCAGCAGCCAATTCCCAAACATGCTACCGCCTGTCAACACACATTTTGATTTGGTACACACTGACGTAGTAGGTCCTTTTCCGCCAACACTTGGTGGTAGAATATATTTTCTAACAATTGTTGATAATTACTTTAGATATGGATATGTATATCCTATGAAAGAGAAATCTGATACCTTTCAGATCTTTAAAGACTTTGCATCTCTTGTTTCTACCCACACCAGAATACAGAGTGTCTGTAGTGCCGAATTCTTGTCTCAGTGTTTTCCAGGATCGGATGCGTAAGAATGGAATTCTTCATCAGACATCGGCCCCATACACACCGGCTCATAATGGAGTCCGCAGAATGAAGACGAAGGGGTCCTACAAACCATGATGCGTTTTCTCTTAGAAGACGCCAACCTCAGTAATCCATACTGGGGGTCAAGCTATCAAATATGCAAATTACATTGTCAACCCTATTTGGAGCAGTGTAATAAATCAGACTCCTTTCTTCATGATGTATGGCTACAAGCCCGATCTCAAGAACCTCCATATTTTTGGTTCATACGCTATGGTAAACCTTCTCTTAGCTCAAAGAAGAGAAGGAGGTCCAGTAGCAAAGAGACTGAGATTTATGGGTATTGATGATATTTCAAAATGGAGCAAATTTATTGACTCTAGACATGTAATTGTGATTTCCCAATCTGCTAATTTTGAGGAAGATGTTGACTGTTTCATTCCAATGATCCTGGTGTGTTTTTTTCCTAGAGATGATGATGTAGATGCCACGCAGCCTTATGACCAAGATTCACAGGCAGATATTCCATCCACTAGTTCTTCTCAACCTGATGTTCTGTCTTCGTGAGCTGCAGAAGCTGATGCTAGAGACGAATGTGAGAACGAGGACGAAGCAGAAGAAGAATGGACTGTTGTTCTGAGACATTCCAAGAGGGCCACAAAGAGAATCCCTCCACAGCGATATTCATGGCAATTGTCAAAAACACCCTTGCCTTTGATTTGCAATGTTACACTTCCTCCTGATACGTTCACACAAATCAAGCATCTTCCTGATCCAGAGCAAGAGAAGTGGTATGAGGCAATGCAGAATGAAATGGACAGTCTAAAGAAACTTAAGGTATTTACACCTGCAAAACTCCAGCAAACAAAAAAAAGTCATTGGCACTTGATGGGTCTATAGAATCAAAAAGAAGCCAAATGGTGAGTCATTGTACAAGGCCAGACTTGTAGCTCAGGGTTTCACTCAACGTTATCCTGAGGACTATACAAATACTTACTCACCGACAGTCAGAACTGAGAGTGTAAAAATTGCTTTAGCCACTGCAACTATGTTTGGTTTAGAAGTTTTCCAGTTTGATGTTGACATGGCTTACCTACATGCTGACCTAAATGAAGAAATCTACGTGAGAGGCCCTCCAGGATTCCGACAGCAAGAAGGAGATACCTGGTTTTTAAACAAAAGTCTTTATGGTCTGAAACAGTCAGGTTTAATGTGGTACTTATGTCTTACTGACAAACTAAATTCAATGGGCTTTATTAAGTCCGAAACTGATGAGTGCGTGTTCACAAAAGGATCTAACAATACATATGAGATCATTCTTGTTTATGTTGATGATATTGTTTATATTGGTCCAAATAAGAAAATGAGTGAGATTTTTGCTAAAGCTTTGCAAAGATATTTCACATTGAAATCTTTAGGTTATATTAACACTTACTTAGGTGTTCAGGTTGACAAAACACAGAAGTGGTTTAGTTTTTCACAAGAGGATAAAATTGAACCCGAGCATCTGCGTAAGATGATGTGTCTTATTTGATAATGTACCTGGTGTTTGCTCAACTGGCAAAAAGAAGGGGTGTCACAATGTTTTTTTTGTTTTGCCAACTGTGCTTATATTCTAAGACATACGGTAGGCTGAATCTTCTCTGTGAGCCTACTATGCATGTCTCTTTTGCTTTCTTCTCTCTCTTTCTGTTTTGCCTGCCACGGAGAGGTAGGCTAGGAACTTTAGCAAGTAAGTTTGTTTGTTATTTATTTTACAATAAAAATGTGTTTTCTTAGAATCTACCTTGGGTTTATTTTGCTTAATCATACAGTATACTTAAGGTGACCAGACGTCCCGATTTCAACGGGATGATCACGCTTTATAACAATTTATCCCGTGTCCCGGGCCGTTTTAAAAAAGTCCTGATTTTCTGGCTTCATGTTGAAAGCCCAATGGATTTGCTTAAGAAATCCTAACCGGGGCAAGACAAAAGACACCCTGTCTAATCCCTCTCTCTCTCTCTCTGTCTCAGTACTTTCATTGAAGATATTAAAACGTTAAAGCAACAAAACGGACCCCCCCGTGCCCCTTTTACTCACTTTTATAAGAAAAAATGACCAAATACCATAGAGCTCCAGGAAGCACGTGGTTAGAGAGGTCGGGAGTGTTACTTCCTGGATTTTCCGGAGGGGAGGGGCACGGAAGTTGGATGTCTGCTCCAAAATGGTAGCAAAGTTTCTTTGAAAAATATTTCCCTGACTAATTTCACCGTTTCAATTTGCTCAGTTCTTTGTATTAACATCTACATCATTCTGGGTTGACTTGTAGTGCAAGCCTGCTGATAAGTGAGCTGGGTTTTTTTCTTTTATTTTTTAAATGTATTTTAAAATAATATTTTATTTATTGCGCATAGGATTTTTTAAAATTCTGTGTGGATTCTTTTTTTAAATTGTCTTAGACTATTTAAAAAAAGATTCTATCCAAAATAAATTGAAGAGAAACCATGTTTAAAAATTCTATGCACAATACTTTGAAATATATTGTGCATAGAAAGAATAGTTTGAAATGTTTTACTTCAATTTATTCTGTGTGGATTCTTTTTTTAAATTGTCTTAGGCTATTTAAAAAAAGATTCTATCCAAAATACAAAATACCAGCTGCAGTTATTCACTTAAGAACTGTGGCAAGAAAGGTGGTATAATGGGCTTAGTGACCAAAGTTACAATGGCATTGAAAAAAGTGACTGATGACCATTTGTCACACTTAGCGACCATTTTCACACTTAGCAACCGTTGCAGCATCCTCATGGTCACGCGATCAAAATTTTGATGTTTGGCGACAGATTCGTATTTATGATGGTTTCAGTGTCCTGGGGTCATATCTTTTGACAAAGTCAAATGGGGAAACCAGATTCACTTACGTTACTAACTTATCAGCTGCAGTTATTCACTTAAGAACTGTGGTCACAAAGGTGGTATAATGGGCTTAGTGACCAAAGTTACAATGGCATTGAAAAAAGTGACTGATGACCATTTTTCACATTTAGCTACCATTTTCACACTTAGCGACCATTGCAGCATCCTCATGGTCACGCAATCAAAATTTTGATGTTTGGCAACAGTTACAATTTATATTTGTAAATGGTAGTTATGTTGAAATAAAAAAAATATTACAATACTATTTTTGCGTTGTATGAAAATTTTTGTTGCTCCGTATAAAATTTTTAATCAAACCTCCTCCCCCCCCCGGTCAAAGGTGTCCCTCTTTACCAATCTGAAAATCTGGTCACCTTAAATATACTCCAAGGAAAAACCACGATTCACCCCTCATCAAACACAGGGCTGAATTTACAACCCTCACAAGGAGGGAAAGCCAGAATAATTATTTAGTGTATGCTTGGCATACATTATTTGTCAGCATTTGTTAGGTTTGTGTATTATGAAAAGTTCTTAATAATACCATCAATTTAAAACATATAACTAAGCAAATCCAGCCCAAAAGCAATCAACATTTTTTTCCTTTCCAAACTTTTCTTATTTTGTCTATTCTTGTCACTATTTGAAATTCCAGGTTTCTTTATTGTCAGAATTACAGTGTATGCTACATTTTATTCAGAATCATAAACCAACATAGATAACATTTCTCCTCACAATGTGGGTAAATTAATCTGAGAGTGACTGGCCCAAAGTTACCTAGTGGTTTAAGATGAACTTTAATCCAGATCCTCCAAGTGTTAATTTAACCATTATGTCACACTGGTCTAGATATATTATCTTAAGATATTGATATGTTTCAGAATAATATGCACTGGGGTGGAGACTCTTTGCACTCCAGATGTTGCCAAAGTAGAATTCAGTTTAGAATTCCTCTGGGAGGGCAAAAACTGCCTCTCCCAGGCTCCAGAGGACCTCCGGCGTTTGGAAACAGATGTGTCTCCAGACCCTGGGAAGGCTGTTTTCGTCCTTCTGGAGGCTTTAGGAAAGGCTCCAGAGCCTGAGGAGGGTGAAAACTCCCCCCTCCAGTGCAGGGAGGGGGTAGCGTACACATGCATGGGACGGGCCATGTACGAATGCACAGGTGTGTGGGGTACATTGCATTGTAGATGTGGGGCACCTGCATGTGCACTATTGTGCACACACACACAATTTTGGCATGCCAGGGCAGAAAGGTTCACCATCACTGCTGATTTCTTTCAATCTTATAGTTCCATGACTGTGGATTTGTACAATTTCAGTGAAAGGTTGCTACATTTCTCCAGTTTAATATGTCACTGGACTCAATAGACAATTGCCTGTGTTTTGCCTTTTTCTATAATTAACTATCATGATCTTAGCAACAGTACTGTTAAAAGACAAAAGTCAAATTGTCACTTTTTGCCTGAGTTTTTGCAAACTCACGCTAGAAAACAATTTACTTAATTCATGTTTCTTCAGTAATTGATTATGCAAATATTATTTATTGTGCCGCTGCAAGTACATCTTTGCATAAATTGGATATGTTTTGTCATTCTATGTTGCACTTTATTTAGAAATATTCCATTCTCTGCTCATCAAAGATGACTTTGTTCCATGGTAAACTAGTCTTCATTAGACAGTTTCTAGGTATTAGCATTTATCAGTAAGGAAATTTAGAGAAAAACCCAACAATGCATTCATCTTAATCACACTCCTTTTTCCATTAAATGCTTTCTCAAATCCCCAGGCAGACTTTACTATTTTTCTGAATGTTAAATTTTAATATACAAAATATCCCTTCTCCCCACTTCTGCTTTCTCATACATTTGTTATTGTTAAAAGTAGCATTAAAGTTTCAAATAAGCTATTTCAAATAAGCCAATTAAATTAAAGCAACACAGTTTATTTTAGATGTGGGTACAATTTGTTTTGAAACAAACTTGATTATATCATTCTTGTTAAGGAGACATATATTTGTCAATATAGTAATTTATTTGCTGAAGTGTGCATTGGATTAACTATTTATTCTCATATGTATCTATTCATCTACAGTATTTGCCACTTATGGTATTAGCGACCCTACATTATCTATCTGAGAGGGTTCTTATTTTAAGAGAATCAGATCTTTTGAACAATTTTATGAAAGAAAAGCAAGAGATGAAATCAAAAGAATATTATATTAACAATGGACATAAAGAGACAAAGATGTGAATCCTATCCATTGAATGTCAAGATACTTGGGTACTGAGCTCAGGGTTTTGTTGACATCCTATTAGTATTTTAATATATCTATACAGTATATAATATATATTTTGGAGATCATCTTTCGAATAACCAGGTCCTATGTTATAAAGGGCATTATAGCAGCAGCCAGCATCTTGAATCAAATTCAGAAGCAATTGATGACAAGTGCAGCATGCAAAACAGAGGTATTACCTGGATATTTGGGGTGAGGTTAATAGTAGACAGTTTAAGGTTAAAGATTTCGGGATTTGAAGATGCAACAACAGAGTGTATTCCAGGCATTGATCACTTTGTTGTATCCCGAAGCATGCCCATCACTGCATTCTGGAATGGTTGAAACTACTGGGTAGTGTTCAAGAACAGCCCTATAAACAGTGCTTTGCAGTAGTCAAGTAATGAGATGACCAGAACATGAATGACTATTTGAAAGGTCCCCTAATCTAGAAGAGGATGCAATAGGCACATAGATGAAACTAGACAAAATTCTTCTAACTACAGCTGCCTTCTGTTCATAGAGTGATTCGGAAAGAACCCACCTCCCCAATTTCACAACATTCAAGATCATAGCTGGAACATTCCCAGATCTTGATTGTCCAAACATCCTCAGAAACTTAATAGGAAATGGTTCCTCCCCAGTGAAACTAGCACAGCCTTCAGGGATAGAACTTCAACAGCTTCACTTCTGTGGCTCAGGGTCACAAGATATAATTGAGTGCCATATACTGATGATACTGTACCCCAAACTAGTAAATGACATCACCTGGTTGTTCATGTAGAAATCGAAAAGCAGGGGAAACAGAATACAACCTGTGCCATGCCACCAGTGAGAGGTTTAGGGGACAATCTTTCCCCACTACCAATATCAAAAAATTAGTCATTGCTAGTTACATTTACATATCAGAGAAGTGTGTCATGGGGTCTGCTTTCCAAGCTTTATTAAACAGCATTATAATAATGAAAGGCCTAGATTGACTTGGGATTGGTCTATTATTCAGAGTATTTCCACTTAATTAGCTTCTCTAGTCTCATATAATAAATGCAGGAGCTGTGCCTTAGGTTAAAGCTATATGGTGTTTATATGTGGCAAGTTATAGTTTTTCCTTGTGGGTATCCCAACCTCCCAGATACTTATGGATGTCATAGCTATATGAATCCACATTCTGCTATTTTGTTCTGCTATTTTCTTGCAGTGAGCTTAATCTTAGTCTTTTTTTGAAGGTAATTTTGAAATTAAACCTGGTAGAAAAACAGAAATACTTCTCATACCTTAAGATGGATAGCATATGTTATCAGGGTACAGTGTACAGTATTTCTCTGTTGTGATATCCCAACTTTGCTTTTCCCATGAAGGCCAGCAACACAGCCAATAGTGAAGACACTTTTTTCCCTTTATCCTTACATCCAGGACTTACCAACAGCAGATTGGCTTCATTCTATTATCATTTATCAGAATCAGATAATAATTTGGTTTTAGCTGTCTTAAATGGTTTAAGTATCAAATATGATATCAAACTTAAGTGAAGGACTCACAGTTCCACATAATTATTCACTTTCTCAAGATGTATAGGCTCAAAATCTTTTTACAAATCGACTTCCTGGGGGCGTGGCCTGTTGCCGAGGAGGGCTCCACCGAGCTCCTCAGAGATCTGGTCTGTATATCTAAATAAGATCATAGATAGCACCCCTTTTTGGCTAAGAAAGGGGCAGGGAGTAGCTCTGTAGGCTAGGGTCTATTCGTAAGCCACAGCCTTTTTCTTTTTTTTGGCTGTGGATAGAGATTAGATCCAGCCGGAGCGGAGCTTTTATCTCCAGCCAGTTCTTCTCAGCTGCCTTTTTTTTTGGCAGCCCCAGACAGGCTAGCCCCCCCCCAGGACAAAACAAAGTTTTTTTTCAAGCTAGAATTGATACGGGCGGGTCCCACCCCTGTGAGATTTATGTTTTTATTACTATCTTAAATACCAGCACCATTTGTCTTAGAGACTTCTTTGTCTAAATGGATTTCAAAATGGCGATTTCTCTCCGTGGATGATTGATAGTGGATATACTTAGCCGGTTTTACCTTCCTGCAGACCGCTCCTTAACAAAATAAACTCTTCTTCTTTGGAAACAGAGGGGAGCAAAGCGCTGCTTACTTGTTTATTTATTATGGCACCCAGGTCAAAGAAGCGCCTTGCTACAAATGTGTCTAAAGAATTTAAAGAATTTTTACTGGAACCACAGCCTTTGTCTCCTATGCCTTCTACTGGAGAACTTTTAACACAGGAATATTTCTTTAAAATGTTTAATGATTTTAAACAAGAAATTAAGGAATTTGTATTGGAACTATATGATGATTTAAAGTCTAAAGTTAATCAAATGAAGGCGAATACGTTTGCAGCCGTGTCTGCCCTGTCAGATTATTCTGCTGAAATAGAGAACAAATTGGAAAGTTTGGAGAAGGCTAATTTTAATTTGACTACCAATATTCAAATTTTACAACAAAAAATTAGAGACACTGAACAACAGCTTATGATGATAAATTTTAATAGGAAGGCATTTGCAATAAGAGTCAGAGGATTCTGTGAAAAGGAGCAAGAGAATCTGAAACAGACCTTTGCTGAAGCCTTCAGCCATGCGGTGGGAAGCCCGGGACTTAATTTTGATTGGCAGATTCGGAAAATCTATCGCCAGAACTCATTGATAGCGGAACAGCGACAGCTCCCGAGGGACATAATTATACATTTCTCTACAAAAGAATCTAGAAACGCGATTGTGCAAAAGTTTCATAACAACAGTCTCCGAGTTGATGACCAGGACCTGATTGTCTTCAAAGATATACCTTTCCAGATGTTGAAAGCAAGAAGGGACTACACCTTTTTAACTAAAGAGCTTAGGAGTCAACAGATTCGATACAGATGGGAGGCCCCTGCCGGCATCACGGTTACATTTGAGAATCAAAGATTTCGTCTTAACTCTGTTTCGGAGGCTCAAGATTTCTACTGTAGGACTTTGAAGGCGGGACTTCCTGACTCACTTGGAAGAGAGGAGAGACAAGCGGAAGGAGAAGGCAAGCGGCAGGCCATGTGGCTGCAAGATGGAGGGGGTAGCCTTTCCTCCCTTGGAGAAACAGAAAAACAGAGATCGAGAATTTAGACATTTCAAAATATTCGCCAAAGTTAAGGACTGAATGGGGGTTTGAGACCTCTCTCCGGTAGAAAAAGCGGACTAATTCTTATCAGAAGGGAAAGCTGGGTGAAACTACTTTGAGCTAGATTTTAAATTAACGTTAGCATAAATTTGATAGTGGTAAACATTAGACAAGCAAGGGATGAGGGTAAAATATATGTGGAATGATTTACGTTGTTTAAAGCTTATTAGAACAGAAAGCCGGTTGGGATTATCTTAAGATAGGTGTAAAAAGAATGCGGAATGATTTATGTTGTTTAAACTTTGTTAGAAGGGACTATTTTAAAACAGAAGGTTAACTGACTCTTGCTGAAAGTATTATTTGAATATGTGGAATGATCCATGCTATTTAACTTTTATTAGAAGGGAAAGTTGGTTGAAATTGCTTTGAGTTAGATTTTAAACAAATGTTAGCATAAATTTGGTAGTGGTAAATATTAGACAAGTAAGGGATGAGGGTAAAATGCATGTGGAATGAACTACGTTATTTAAATCCTATTAGAAGAGAAAGTCGGTTGGAATTATCTTAAGATACAAGTTGATTTCTGTGTAAAGTAATATTTGATCTACGCTGCTTAATTTTACTAAGAAGGGGAAGCTTGGCTAGATTATTTTGAATTACTGTTTGAAAAGGAGGTTAAGAAAGATCATTTACGCTGTTTAAATTTTACTAGAAGGGAATGCTTGATTACTCTTCTGCAAAGTAATCTGAATATGTGGCATGAACCACGTTGTTTAAATTTTATCGGAAGGGATCATAAGGTTTAGGAAGAGGAACGGGAGAGTCTACAGAAGGTTGGGGTAAATAGCAAAGAAGTAAGAGACGAGAATAAAATATAGATAGAATGATTTATACTATTTAAGCATAGATAAAGATGGGGGGCTGAGATCAACACAAAGAGTGGTTTCTTTTTTTTCTTTTTTTCTTTTCTTTTTTCTTTTCTCTCTTCTTTTTTTCTGTTTTTCTTTCTTTTGACATATTACTTTTATTTTTTAATCCATATGTATACAAGATATTTTAGACAGAAGGTAGTGCCAGGTGTGGGCCCTGGGAAGTCGGGAGGATTAGGGATGGGGATTTGTGGGGGGGGGGGTGGGGGGTGTTAACATAGTCTTAATAAGAACAAGAATGTATTTATATACGGTGGTTCTTTTTTTTCTTTCTTTTTTTTTTCCTTTCCTTGGTTCATTTTACTTTTATCAGATCAAACAACACTCGAATAAAGGCATACACCAAGGAGGGAGGTAGAGGGAAAGAAGAGGGAGGAGTAAGGAAGGAGTAAGGGGAATGTAAGGAGGGTGTGTGGGGAGTAAGGGGAGAAGGAAGGCTTGAGGGGAAAGGGAAGTAGGAGGGGAGTGTTAGAGGGAGAAAGGAAAGTTGGAGGGGGTAGATGGGGTGTATGGAGGATGGAAGGGTTAGGTGGAGTTGCGAATGATGAGTTGTGTTTCCTTTTTTTGTTCGTTTTATCTCCTTTTTTTTTCTTTTCTTATAGTAAATACCCTGTATATAAGTGATTGCAAATGGAATGTGAAAAATGAATAAAATATATTTAAAAAAAAAATCTTTTTACAAATCATCACATGCTATTACTCCTTTCATTTCAGATTTTATCTATCTGGATTCCAACTCAGAATAAAAACAAATTATTTTATTCACAAAATGTTTTCAGATGATCACAATTTATACTAATTGATTTTTCTGCCAACATTTTTCAGATGCAATAATGACAGAAGAGCAATTCTACTTCTTTCAGCAGTTCCAAGGAGGCCTCATAGCCATTTGCACTACTCCACTGACTCTGACAATACAGATAAAGCTCCAGGTGACCTTAACAACTCACTAAAAATGCAAATGACCAGCTGTCTGCAAGGAATATAAATCCTTCCGTTTTCCGCCATCCAGTCAGAGTTGAAGAAGCTTCTTCGATGAGAAATGAAACATCTTCAAAGAAAAACATGAAAGTCCAGTTGCCTCTTGAAAAGCACCTTTGGGACACTATATGGTAATTCAGACTTAAATTTCAACCCATATATGGTCAAACTAACTTCTCATTTTACTAAGGTGACCAGATTTTCAGATTGGTAAAGAGGGACACCTTTGACCGGGGGGGCGGGGGTTGATTAAAAATGTTATACGGAGCAACAAAAATTTTCATACAACGCAAAAATAGTATTGCAATGTTTTTTTTTAATTTCAACATAACTACAATTTACAAATATAAATTGTAACTGTTGCCAAACATCAAAATTTTGATCACGTGACCATGAGGATGCTGCAACAGTCGCTAAGTGTGAAAATGGTCGCTAAGTATGAAAAATGGTCATCAGTCACTTTTTTCAATGCCATTGTAACTTTGGTCACTATATCACCTTTCTTGCCACAGTTTTTAAGTGAATAAATGCAGCTGATAAGTTAGTAACATAAGTGAATCTGGTTTCCCCATTTGACTTTGTCAAAAGGTGATTATATGACCCCAGGACATTGAAACCATCATAAATACGAATCTGTTGCCAAACATCAAAATTTTGATCGTGTGACCATGAGGATGCTGCAATGGTCACTAAGTGTGAAAATGGTCACTAAGTGTGAAAAATAGTCATCAGTCACTTTTTTCAATGCCATTGTAACTTTGGTCACTATACCACCTTTCTTGCCACAGTTCTTAAGTGAATAAATGCAGCTGATAAGTTATTAACATAAGTGAATCTGGTTTCCCCATTTGACTTTGTCAAAAGGCAATTACATGACCCCAGGACACTGAAACCATCATAAATACGAATCTGTTGCCAAACATCAAAATTTTCATCGTGTGACCATGAGGATGCTGCAATGGTCGCTAAGTGTGAAAATGGTTGCTAAGTGTGAAAAATGGTAATCAGTCACTTTTTTCAATGCCATTGTAACTTTGGTCACTAAATGTTTTCCCCCTCCTCGAGACACCTCACTTCTTCCTTCATTCCTCTTGCTTATCTACCTTCACCTTATCCGTCTTCTGCTCTTTTCTTCTCTTCCTTCCTTTCTCCTTCCATCCTCTCTTCTTTCCTCACTCACTCCCTTCCTCCTTTTCTCTTCCTTCCTCCTTCCATTCTTTCAACTTCCTTTCTTTTGCCTATCTACCTTCTCTGTCTTTCTGCTCTTTCCATTTCTCTCTTCTTCTTCGTTTCTGTTCCTTCCTTCTTCCATCCTTTCACCTTCCCTCCTTCCTATTTCTTCCTTCCTTCTGCCTATCTACCTTCACCTTCTGTCTTTCTGCTCTTTCCCTGTCTTCCTCTTTCCTCCCTCCCTTCTTTCCTTTCTAGTTCCATCTTTTCTTCTTTCCTCTCTCCCTCCCTTTTTCTTTCTTCCTTCCTTCCTCCTTCCTCTTGCCTATCAACTTCATCCTCCTCGTCTTTCTGCTCTTTCCCTCTCTTCCCCTTTTCTTCCCACCTCCTTCCCTCTTTTCTCCCTCCCTTCTTCTTTTTCTTCCTTTCTTCTTCCATCTTCCTCCTTCTCCTTCCTCCTTCTATTCTTTCTCCTTCCTTCCATGTTTTCTCCTTCCATCTTCTCCCTCCCTCCCTTCTTCTTTTCCTTCCCCCCTCCCTCCTTCCTTCCTCTCCCTCCCACTCTCTCCTTGGGAGGGGTGGGGGGTGGGGGGCAGCAGAGACCAAATAAAGTCAGAAAATCTTATTAAAACTTTCCTATTTGTTGGATTGCCTTGCTGCGAACTTATAAACCAAATCAGGGGAACATTTTGCAACCGAGGGTGCTGCAAGGAGAGGCAGTCCTGCCCCAGTTTTGCAAGGAATGAGAAACGGTGCTTTAAAACGAAGCAACTGCAATCGGAACCGCAGACAGGGAAAGAAAGAAAGAAAGATCCTTGTAGCACAAAACCCACCTTTCCATGGTTGTGAGAACATAAACAAAACAAAAAAAGGCACAGCGTCTCTCCGCCCTCTGAATGGGACTCAGCGTGACTCCGAGCCGGGCGGGGAGATAAGCACCTTCATTTGCATTCTCTGCGACCATGATGCTTTGCAAGGAACATTTCCCTGGGCTTTTTGCAGATTTTTCCTTTCTTGCTTAAATAAAAAGAACGGGACTTCTTTAAAACGCCACAGCTCTTTCAGCCTAACAAAAATGCAAGTTCTTCCTTCGTCCTTCTCCGTCACTAACAGCTGGGGGCTCAGAAATCGGAGTGCAAAGCCAGTCCTCCATCTCTTCCCTCTTCCCTCTTCCCGAATTCACTCCGAAGTTTTAAATCTCCCTTCTGTGCATAAACACTCCCTCCCTTTCTCTCTCTCTCTCTCTCTCTCCCCCTCCCTCTCTCTCTCTCTCTCTCTCTTTGTCTCTCACTCTCTGTGTGGCTCTTTGCCTCTATCTCCCTCCCTCCCTCTCTCTGTCTCTCTGTCATTCTCTGTGTGTGTCTGTCTCTCTCTCTCTGTCTCTCCTCCCTCCCTGTGTGTGTGTGTATGTGTGTGGGGGATCCCTGCCACCGCGGATGGGCTCCGGACTAGTGGAGCCTCCTCTTCCTCCTTTTTAACCAGGCTATCTTCGGCTGCTGCACAATCCCAAGGTTTGCTAAATCCGGCGCGGTTTCAGAGAAAGAAGGCGTGCGAGAAAGCCCCCCCCCCATCCCCGCTGCCTGAACATTTGAATGAAGGAGGCTGCAGGCTCCTTTGTCCTCGGCTATGCAATTTTCTTTCGTTCTCTGCTGCCCGAACGAGTGAACGAGGCAGAGGGAGAATGAAAGGAGGTTGCATCCCTTCTGTCTCCCCGTTGCTCAGAAAAGCAACTGCGGGAAGGTCCTTTGGTGGCGGCAGGCGTTCTAGAACCTGCCTGCTAGCAAAGGACCTTCCCAGAGTTGCTTTTCTGAGCAACGGGGAGACAGAAGGGACAAAATACCGGCTGGCTGGGATGGGTATACACAATGATGCCAGACCAAGATTCCTCCATGATCCCCAGGAAGAGGCAGAGAAGCGAAAAGCAGCCACAGCATCGGCGCAGAGAGAGGAAAGGAAGCTGCAGCCGAAGGGGGAGATGCTCGCTATGGTTCCCTGCTAGAAGCCGCCAAGGGCTGCGTCCACCGCTCATGGCTTCCAGGTGCCGTTTGGCAATGGGAGGCCAGCAACCACCGCTTCCCTAAATCCCTAAAGTCTCCGCTTCGCGGGAGCCAGTACTGTTGCCCGCTTTCCTTCTCTCTCCGTTGTGCTCCGAGCTCCACCTACCACACAACACTGTGACCTTTCCTCTGACAGAAATGTAAATTTTTAGGGAAGGAAGCACGGAGTGATAGTCTAGGCCGATCGGACCTTCCTGGCCGCCTTTGCCGTTTCCAGCCTTGGTGCAGGGGTAAATGCGGTGCCCTTGCGGGGGCTCCTCCACCCCGCTGCCCTTCCCCCACCTGCAGCCCCCCCCCGGCCTTGGGGTGGGTGTCTCCCGTGGGAGCCCGGCTCGTTTCTCCCGTGCAGGAGTTGTCGGCGGGCGCGGATGTGCTTTGTTTGCAGCGGGCATGTGGCGCTCTTGCTTCACTGGGCTCCTGGTTCCCTCCCTTCAACCCCGTTCAGAGCAGCTCTTTGGCTGCGCCCACATTTGCTTTGATAGAAATCACTGCAGCCCCAAGTGCACCGATCTCGGCGTTTTTCGCATCGGGGTGTGCTGCAAGAAGAGGGAGTGAGTGAAGACCTTTTCTAGCCGATGCAAAGGACTTCCCAAGACTTGCTTTGCAGCAATCCAGATTCACTCCCTCCCTCTTGCAGCCCGCCCCATGCGAATTCCCCCCCCTCCCCGCATCTTCTACCGGGTTTCTCAGGGTAGGGAGGCCGCGGGCTGGTAGTAGCCGCTGCAGGCTGGCTTTCCCTCCCCGCCCCGCCTCCTCCACTAGCCTTTGTCCCTCCACAGTAGGGTGGCTGGGGGAGGAGATGGCCCCGCCCAACTCCGCAAAGGGGGAGAAGGAGAGGAGGGCCGTCTCTTCCCCCAGCTGCCCTACTGTGGAGGGACAAAGGCTAGTGGAGGAGGCGGGGTGGGGGGGGGAAAGCCAGACTCCCTAGGGAAGGCCTTCCCTTGTTAAAGGCCACCGCCGCCCACCCGAGGCGGCGAAGCTTTCCGATTCCCACCGGTTGCTCACCAGTGAAGCAGCAAAAGCAAACGGCGAAGGCGAAATGAAATGGAGACTCGTGTGGCGTGCTTAAGTGGACTCCAGCCAATCAGTGAGCTGGCTGGGATGCCGCGTGCTTAAAGTTTTCCATCCCAGCCAGCTCACTGATTGGCTGGAGTCCAGGCCAATCAGTGAGCAGCAGGCTGGGCTGGCTTAGATTTTAAGTGTAGAATAGAATAGATGGGGGAACGGAACGAGTGAGCTAGCGGCAGCTGATGGGCGGGGGAGCCAGTGAGCTCCAAAATAAAGCGGGGTTTTTTGAGAACCAGGCGGGACGCGGGAAAAATGATGAAAATGCATGCCTGTCCCGCCAGATGCGGGACGCCTGGTCACCCTACATTTTACACATCTTCTACAAAAGCAACTATTTAGACACGGTTGGGAAGAAGGAGAACACCTCAGGAATAATTTTGTTATGGGATCTCTTAGTTTCAGACATTAGAAAAATCTTAAAGTGCACTCAGCTATCTAGAAACTTTTTTTGGAACCACAAGAGTAAACTAGCTTAATTAGGTCTTCTTTCTGTGGCATTTTAGAGCTCACGTTAACCTCATAAAAGAAGGGAGTGAAATGTCATTGTAAGGGATTAAATATTGCTCAGAACCAGGATGTGTAGTCAGGGGAGGCAGGGGAGGCAGAGCCTCACTACTGTCATCATGAAAAGAAAAAAAATGTAAAAGGAAGAAGGCTGAGCTAGTTGCTGTCAGAGTCACAATGGATGACTCTGCTTAGTGTTTAAACTGTTTTAAAAAGCCTCTAAAAAAGTGCCATCTACAGGAGGAGGCAGGAGAACCACGTGCCTCATTTAGTCTATCTTTATGATCACTCGAGCAGAGTTAAGCAAGGGTTAAAAGCCAAAAAATCCTGATGTAATGAGGCACGTCATTCTCCTGCCTCCTGTAGAGGGCACTTTTTAGAGGCTTTTTAAAACAGTTAAGCAGAGTCATCCACACAGTGACTCTGTCAGCAACTAGCTCAGCCTTCAGCTCTTGTCTTTTTCCTTTTCCTTCTTTTTTCTTTTCATGATACGCTTCAAAGTGCTAGTCGTAACTTATAAAGCCCTTCATGGTATTGGACCTGGGTACTTGAGAGACCGCCTGCTGCCAATTACCTCCCAAAGACCCGTCAGATCACACTAATCTGTGTGCTAATCTGGTTCCGTCCACCAGCCAATGCCATCTGGCTACTACCCGGGGGAGGGCCTTCTCTGTAGCAGCTCCGGCCCTTTGGAATGAACTCCCCGCGGAGATCCGGACCCTCACCTCTCTCCAGGCCTTCCAGAAAGCTGTCAAAACCTGGCTGTGCCGGCAGGCCTGGGGTTGATGAGTTCCCCTCCCCTCTCGACTGGTATGGCTGTGTGATTTTCGTGTATTTTAATTATGTGTACTGTTGTTTATGTTCCCTTTCCCCTTTGAGTTGTTCACCGCCCTGAGTCCCTCCTGGAGAAAGGCGGCATACAAATAAACCCAATAAATAAATAAATAAATAAATAAATAAATAAATAAATAATAAATAAATAATGGCAGGCAAGAGCAGAGTTGAAATCCGCTCTGAAACAGCTGTAAAAGGTACGTGACTGCATGCAGAGCTAGATTGCCTTCTCTCTCTCTCTCTCTCTCTCTCACTCTCTCTCTCACACACACACACACACACCTACCTGGATAAAAGTATATAAGCCCAGCTTCACTGATTACAAGTTTGAAAAGGCAATGTGACTCCACCTGCAATCAAAGGCTCGGATCGGAAGGCAGCAGGGGAATGGGGGGGGGGGTATGGCAGAGGAGCTGCTTTCAAGCCATTGGAAAATATATCCAATCCAACTTCTGTGTTTGTGTTTGTTTGAGAGTGAGTGAGTGAGAGAGGGATCCAACTTCTCTGTGTGCGTGTGTCTGTTTGAGAGAGGGAGGAGGGAGGGAGAGCGGGAGGAAGGAGGGGGAGGGACAAGAAAAAGAATGAAGGAAAAAATTTTCACAAAGGAGAAAAACAAATGCTGTTGCTTTAAATCAGAACTGAGCATGCCTGGCTGTGGAATTCTGGGAGTTGAAGTCCACAAGTCTAAAAAAATTTGAAACCCCTGTTTCAGTGCCTCACCAGCCATAAACCTCACTGCACGTCACTGCTCAGAACCCTATTACGTTTTATATTATATGAGATAAATCCAGTTCTGAAATGTGGCTACCACACAATCCTATGGTAGTCTTGACAGCAATGAACTCTCAAGATGATTTTGTACCCAGAGAGAATAAGTTAAAATTACCCACTATAAACAATGTGGGCACTTCATAATGCTCCTGCAATAAGAAAGCAGCTTGGTTAAGATGGGAATATTGTATAATAGAAACAACATCAGCTTGTATTTATGGCTTATTCTCATTAATCTGGCATAACATCTAGTAACCAGCAGTATCTGGTAACCTCGTATTGGCTAGGGCTTCCTAGTCTACTGTAGTTATAGCACATTTCCTGACCTACAGCATCTTGATAATGATGCCAGTCACATTTTCTATCCCAAAGTTGAAATATATTTATTTCTGCTAGAATATTTTAATGTTCTTCACCGCGCTACAGAGAACTAATTTTACTACTACTTTTTAATTTGCATATTTAGAATCACAAATGTACAGATCCTTATTATGCTCACGAATTATACCAGCTGATCTTATTGCATGGGAATTGGTAGAGGTTGTGAACTTACCCTCACATCACTTCATCCAATACAGACAATGAAAGGCAGAGCTTAAGAAAAAAATAAATCAGGGCTATGGAATGAGACCCAAGGTTTAAGTATTTTAAAAATGATGGCATAGGCATATGCTGTTGAAGTGGAATCTCTTGTGAACAGCTTGCTGCAGTTATATTTTAATGAATATTGAAAGCTTAAGTGCCATCGTTTCCCATATCACTTTTTTTCTGTCAAATGATTTATTGACCACTTATATATGATACATTCTCCTGTCATGGATAGCACACTATATATTTGTTTTCATGAATAATGGGAACCATTTTAATTGATAGTTCAGACGGAGGAATAGATTTATTTCTACAAAGAATAAAACTGCTCACGATATATAGTGGATATAAATTATTTTACCACTTATTCTAGTTTTCCTTTTACAACTCAAAATGCTGCTAAAGTCTTAACAAAAATCAATCAAACAACTATAATACATTGCTATCCAGACATTTCTGTGAAGCACACGAAAACATTTTTTTCCATAATGCTTTCAAAATGTGTGTTAAATGATCTTGCCAAGAGCCTTTGTTGAGCCAAGGAACTTCTGATGGATCTGTCTGTGAAGTAGCTGTGTTCTGTTGCTTTTAGTTTATTTGTCTTTCTATGACACCCTACCTGCCTACCTCCCTAAGATTCATTTATAACAGAAGTATGCACAAGTTACAGCCTTATCATTAAAAGTACACAGACATTTCATCTCTCAAGAAATAAAGTTAAAATTCATTCATGAAGTCTGATAACTTCATATCAAATGCAATTGTTTGTATACACCTGAGGGAGGAAATTCTATGATGTTTTTTCTAGTTATGAAAGAAGATTAGTGATAAAAGTGAATTATTCTTAGCTCAGGGCTCAGAATGAATTTTGTGACCTTTAAATGTATCTTTTAAAAGTATTATGAATTTTATAAGAATGTATTTCTTCTCCCATTTGAATTAAAGTCTATTACTCTAGCTCTGAGGGACTGATGCTAAAGCCCAGAATTTTTTTTAGTCTGTTCATATTATTCTGGAGAAGTATAACCCAACTTAATGCTAAATTCTAGACAAAACAAAAATAATGGAATTTTATTTTCATGTAGACTATTTCCTTGCATAGTAACAATGCAGATGGCTGTGCCTTCCTCCTCCACACTACTTCCTGTGAAATGCAGGATGTGCCTCTGTGTGCATGCATTTGAATATACAATATATTACAGTACTGTTATCTGAGAAGAGAAATGATGAATTGGGAATGACAACAGTTTTTGTGATAAGGAATATGGAATTATCACGTGATTTTCTATATATTGATTGATGAAGGTTAATATGTATGTATGTATGTATGTATGTATGTATGTATGCATGCTGGTCTTGTTGTATTCGGGTCTTTTCCCGTGTAAGATTGAGATTGTCTTGGCAACATTTCGGCGAGGTCTCACTCATCATCCTCAGGCTGGTGTTTTGGCTTAAAGCGTGGCCAGAGCTGCTTTAAGCCAAAAACACCAGCTTGAGGATGGTGAGTGAGACCCGCCGAAACGTTGCCAAGACAATCTCAATCTTACACGGGAAAGACCCGAATACAACAAAACCAGCATACCTACACCTGTGAAAATCTACAAACACACACACACACACACACACACACACACACACACACACACGAGATATATGAAATATAACAGATTAATGGTTTTTAGAGAAAATAATCAGTTGTTGGGATTAATCATTTAGTTAATATGGAGCACAGATTATCATATGAGGCACCTAAGAATTCTTTTTAACTATAAAAATCTCTCCATTCTCTAACTCACTGTGATATAATTTTATTTATTTATTTATTTATTTATTTATTTTATTTATTTATTTATAAATAAAATAAATGGTAGCAAACAACTACTATTTAATGGTAGTTGTTTGCTACCATTGTGGCAAAACTGTTGAAGGAAAACTTAAATGGTATAGACACATTGTACAAGGTAAAGAAGACTCAGTGGTGACATAGCTATGCATTTGGACCCTGATGGCTGACAAGCCCATGGTAGACCCAAGAAACAGTGGATGGATCATATCAATGAGGACATGATATGTGCGTTGCCCCTGAAAATGCCCTGGATCTAGAAAAATGGAGATGGATATGCTGATAAGCAGACCCTGCCATAGTACAGGAATAATGCTAGGAAGGAGAATTTGTTAGTTAGTTTGTTTGCTTGCTTGCTTGCTCGCCTGTGCAGGTTGCTATTTGCAACCTAATTTTAGAGTAGATCTCTATGTACTTGGACTGGATAGTATTAATTCAATTTAAAATCTTTGTTGCAAGTGGGTATGCCAACCATAGAAGTCACTAGAAATTTTCAACAATGACATAGGTTTGCTGATTCAAAGTTGCCATTTGCTGATTCAAATGGTAATTGCCATTGATCAGACTTCTCAAATGGCAATTATCACATAGCAATTTAGGGAAATTCAAAGCTGAACAGCACTGTTTTCTCATTGCTTTCTCACCTCTCTTTTTCTCTTACCTTTCTCAAGGTAACTAGGAAGGTACAGTACCTGTGTCTAATTATGCTACCAGGAATATGTTCAATTTCCCCCTTTTCTTGGGAGACAATATAGTTACTATGGTTAGTTTGGGTTAGTACAGGAAAGAGTAAACACAGAAAGTTCATTCTGAATAACAAGTCAAGCAGAATTAATTATTCCCCTTATCAAATTTAATTCACTCAAATGTTTCCCTCTCATATTTTCTTACTTCCATGGTGCTTGGATGAAAATAATTTGCTATTAAAGGGATGGATCACAAGACTATTGTATTATGCATCCAGGGGGGATTAGCTACGAGTAATATCACAGCAGAACTTTAATAGTCTATTAGCATGTTACATAAATGCTGTTGAAAAGGAATGTTTTATACTGCCCTCCATAGGACTCTAAAGGTAGTGCATCTACCTAGCCAAGATCTTTCAGCGGTTGTTCCAAAGGTGCTTTTCAAAAGGCAACATTTTTATTTTTTTCAGGAAAATCTCAGAACTGAAGAAGCTTCTTGGATGAGAAGTGAAACATTTTCAAGAAGAAAATAAGAAAGTCCGAGTTGCTCTTTGAAAAGCACTGTTGGGGATAACCAAGATGAAGGTCTGCTGAAATTTCAGAATTAGAATTAAGGAGAGATAAGATAATGTTGAGGCAGATACATGAATGGTTGGGGTTAAATACTAGGCTTAAATTGGCTTGTAAATGAATATTCCAGTTGTGTTGCTTAAGATGATTCCTGGCATTTTTAAATGTAATGGCAAGGAGTTTTCTAACGAAAAATCTAAGAGTTTCCTATGAGGTTTTATTACTCAGATTGATTTAAAACAGTCTCTGAGAACCAATGAAGCCAATCCCACTGGGAAAAATCATTTTTATCCAGAAATTAAGGAAATAAAGCCAGTTTTCTGGCACCTACAGATACTGAACCTGTCTTTAATTATAAGAAGTCATTCTTGTTGCAATTTGGAACTGTGAGTATAGGTCTTATAAATTTGTCTTGGATAACTTCCAGCATATTAATCTTTGTAGAAGTACAAATCTGAATACCATAAAGATGCTGAAAACCCTTAGCAAAAAAAAGACTTACCATCTGCAGGAATGAAATATGCCCCTTTTGAATGGAAGCCTCTTAAGAGAGCCAATAAAAGAAATGTATGCTGCAAGGTAAGGAAGCCCGGAACTGCATCCCAATCAGTGACGTGCAGTCAGGGGAGGCATGGGAGGCAGAGCCTTACCACTGTCATCATGAAAAGAAAAAAAATGTAAAAGGAAAAAGGCTGAGCTAGTTGCTTCCCGAGTCACAGTGGATGACTCTGCTTAGTGCTTAACTGTTTAAAAAGTGCCCTCTACAGGAAGAGACGGGAGAACCACGTGCCTCATTTAGTCTGACTTTATGATCACTCGGGCAGAGTTAAGCAAGAGTTAAAAGCCGAAAAATTCCTTATGTAGATGAGGCACGTGGTTCTCTTGCCTCCTCCTGTAGAGGGCGTTTTTTTAGAGGCTTTTTTAAACAGTTAAGCAGAGTCATCCATTGGGGATTCTGGCAGCAGCTAACCCAGCCTGACCTCAGCAGCTCTTGCCTTTTTCCTTTTATATTTTTACATTTTCATCATGGCAGACAAGAGTAGAGTTGAAATCCTCTGTGATTGTGAAACTGGAAAAGGTATGTGGGTCGGAGGGAGGGGGAGGAATTCAAAATTAAAGTAATTTGTAAGTAATTGTAAGTAGTGTGTGTGTGTGTTTGTGTTTGTGCACTTTTCTTCACACAGAGGGAGAGGCAGGGAGGGCAGCCCACCAGTTTCTTTCTCTGTGTCGGGGAAGCCCGCCAGCAGAGGCGGGTCTTTTAACCACCTCTGCTGGCGGGCTGGCACTTTCTTTCTTTCTTTCTTTCTTTCTTTCTTTCTTTCTTTCTTTCTTTCTTTCTTTCTTTCTTTCTTTCTTTTCTTTCTAGAAAGTGGGTTTTGGCCGCCCCGGCACTATGTCCGACATAGAGGCAGGATGCCTCTATGTCAGACATAGCAGGAGGGTGGCTTTTGCCCACATTCAAGAAAGCGGGCAAAAGCCACTTTCAAGAAAGCTTTCTTGAAAGTGGGCAAAAGCCGCCCTGCCACTATGTCCGACATAGAGGCGCCTCACCTCTATGTTGGACATAGCGCCGGGGTGGCCAAAAGCCGCTTCTTTTCTTTTTGCCTCACCAGCCATAAACCTCACTGCACGTCACTGATCCCAATATATATAAAAGTATATACCTGCTATATTGAAGTCTCATTTATGCAGACACTACTACTTTTTTGATAATTTACTACAAGTTCTTTCAGGAAAAAGGAAGCCAGTGCCCTTCTCATTCCCATTGGGAGATGATAAAACTACTACATTATTGGTATATAGAATTGCATGATTTGCTAACATTGAACAGCGATTACGTTAAGAGAAGCTGAATTATTGACATGATATACAAATTAAAAAGTAAAATGGCTAGAATAAAACCTTGCCTATTTCATTGGAACAGCTCCAGGAAAATGCCCACCAGGGGCCATCTGACTATTAATGAGCTGTTAGAATAAACAGTATGGATAAGAAGCTGAAATCTTTTATCTACTGAGAATCTATCCATTTTTTTCCATAGCATCTCCCTTGGAATCAAAAGCTGATTTGAAAACTTCAAAATTTGCAAAAAGGGTTCCTTTGGGTGGTAAAGATGTATTTTTCAAGTAAATGATGCAGGATCAAAAGTTGTCTACTAACTGTTCCTCAGTGAGTATATTTTCACTCTGAACCCAATCTAGTAGTTTTGAGTAAAATTAAAACTACTTTAACTACTTTAATTTAGTATAGCTCAGTTATTGAACAAAGCAAGGTAATAATAAGCAGGTCTATCTCCTGAACTGTTACAAAGTGTTTTGTTTTGCTTTTGTTTTGTTGTTTTGGCAAAGCTGCATATCAAGACCCAAAGAAATGCAAAGCCTTCATGATGGCCTCTAATAAGAATGAAAAGGTTCAGATCTAGCTATATATTTCTTACATAAATGAAAATTCTCTTTCAAATTTCCCTATTTCATCACTTGACCTAGTTTTGACACATTTGATATACAGCTGCAATTAAAATAAAAATGGGAAAAGAACTTATTGTTTGTTAAGCAAACTTTTGCTTTTATATATTTAAATTTTATAATGAGCAACTTACTATACTGCCAGGTATGCCATCTAAACATTGTGTGATGTTATCCTGTCCTCATCTACCTGCTATAATCTCACTGCTACTAGATAAATAAAATAATAAAATAATTTGATGTCACTTAGAAGCGTCAAATTGATTCAGAGTAATTTTGAATTTCAGAAAATTCATATTTCTTTAACATATAGTATTCTGATATTGATATCATTACTTAAGGTGGAATGTTGGGGGAGGGAAGGACATGTTAGAGAACTGCTAGGGTTGAACTGCTAGGGGTGAACAAATTATGTCTGGCTGTGCTCAAAAAAGGATGTATACTTTTACTACAGTGTGAAAGATAAGAGCCATTACAGAACAAGCAGTTGATAATGGGGCATTTTGTAGTAACGTTCCAAGATGTGATAGTCATATAGAATTCATATTCCATATAGAGCAGAAGAAGGAATCCATGAGGTCCCTAGGTAGGCAGAATGGTGTCAGTGTATCGATAAGTATTGGAAAAAGAATATTCTAGCTAGTTGTATTTAAAAAAATATTACTTGAATCTCTCACTTTATAAATACACAAGTTTGTCTATAGCTGTGATGGCGAACCTATGGCACGCGGAGGGATTGGTCAGGGCACACAAGGCATTGCCCAGTCAGTTGACCAGCGCTTCAGCATTCTCTTGAGGCCATTTTTTGCCTCCGGAGGCCTCAAACTGTACTTCTGGTTTGCTCATAGGGTCGGTTTTAGCCCTCTGGAGCCTTCAGGAGGTGAAGGCCCCTGAAGGCTCCGGAGGGCTAAAACCGGCCCTACAAGCAAACTGGAAGTCCATTCCCAAACTTCCGGTTTGCATAGGGCCATTTTTTCACACTTTGGAGACTTCAGGGAAGCTCCTGAAGCCTTTGGAGGGCCTTCAGAGAGGGCGGGGGAGGCTGTTTTCGCCCTCCCAAAGCTTCTATAAAGCCCCTGGAGCCTGGAGAGGGCAAAAAAGCACGCCAAAAATGGGTGTGTGCGCTGGTCATGCACACATGCATACTGTGGTCATGCACATAGCATTATGGGTGTGTCACGTCCATGCATGACCCCCCCCTGCACTCCCCCCGCTTTTGCATGTGAGCCAAAAAAGGTTCACCATCACTGGTCTAGAGTTTTGTGACCAGGGAATTACTGCCTTCATAAATGCCGGATATTACCAGCATAAATGGCTCTACTAAAATGATCTTAGTGACTCTATTTTGATGGAATTTTGAATCCCATATTCAAAGAAGCTGGACAATATGAAGTTATTGCCACAGAAGAAATAGAAAGTTGTTCCAAGAAATATTAAGCATCCAGCAGAATATAATCATTGTTGCTTATCATTTGTTTTGTCCCACCACACCACTCAGTTTTACAATATTAGTAGATACTAATAGGACAAGCAGTATTATTACACCTCTTGCAATTCCTTGGTATCTAAACAAGTAAAGCAGGAAATATTCGTGAAAATAAATCTTCCTCTCTTGGACTACCCTAACCAGAATCTGCATACTGGATCATAATAATTATTCATTGCCCTTTTTATCACCTTTTATGCATATATTCAGGCCTGATGGTACATTTCAGGCTTTGGGCAGCCATAGACACCTTCAACTTATAAATTTGATTAATTTTATGTTACTCGCTGCTCTAAGATCGGCAAAAAGAACATACATTGCCTCCTTGGTAGCGTCCGCCGAGTCCCGCCCAGCCGCCCTGTTTAGGATAACCCGCTCCCTCCTAAATAGGAGGGAGACGGGGGACCCCTTACAGGGTAAGGCTGAGGAGTATGTTCAGTTCTTGGCGGACAAAGTTGCCCGGTTTCGAGCGGACCTGGACTCCACTCTTGCAGAGCCAGCTGAGACACAGGGGAAAGACTTGGCAAACCATCTCTGGGTTGAGTTTCAGGAAGTTGCCTCTGGGGATGTGGACAAGGCTATGCGAGCTGTGAGTACCTCCACTTGTGTACTGGACCCGTGTCCCTCCTGGCTGGTTGCCAACAGCAGTGAGGTGACACGAGGCTGGATCCAAGCGGTTGCTGTGGCATCTCTTCGGGAGGGGCATTTTCCCACCGAGCTTAAGGCAGCGGTGGTGAGACCCCTTCTGAAGAAACCGTCTCTGGATCCAGCTATTCTTAATAACTACCGTCCAGTCTCCAACCTTCCCTATGTGGGGAAGGTTGTTGAGAAAGTGGTGGCCCTCCACTTCAGCGTACCTTGGAGGAAGCAAACTATCTTGACCCCTTCCAGTCCGCTTCCGACCAGGTTACAGCACAGAAACTGCTTTGGTCCCATTGACCGATGATCTCTGGAGAGCTAGGGATGGAGGCTTTGCGTCCATCCTGGTTCTCCTTGACCTCTCAGCGGCTTTCGATACCATCGACCATGGTATCCTTCTGCGACGACTGCGGGAGGTGGGAGTGGGCGGCACTGTTTTGCAGTGGTTCTCCTCCTACCTTCTCGGACAGGTCGCAGTCGGTGTTGGTGGGTGGGCAGAGATCGTCCCCGAGGCCCCTAACATTGGGGTGCCACAGGGGTCGGTCTTGTCCCCCCTCCTATTTAACATATACATGAAACCGCTGGGCGGATCATTCGGAGGCACGGGATAAAGTATCACCAATATGCGGACGATACTCAACTGTATCTGTCCGCCCCGTGCCAACTCAATGAAGCGGTGGACGTGATGGAACAGGGTCTGGAAGCTGTTAAAGACTGGATGAGAGCAAACAAACTGGTGCTCAACCCAGACAAGACCGAGTGGCTGTTGTGTTTTCCTCCCAATAATTTGACCACCGTACCATCAATCAGGCTGGGGGGACAAAATTTATACCCCTCAGATAGGGTCCGCAACTTGGGAGTCCTCCTGGATCCCAGCTGAGTTTTGATCACCATCTATCGGCTGTGACCAGGGGGGCATTTGCCCAGGTTCGCCTGGTGCGCCAGTTGCGGCCCTACCTGAATCGGGAGGCTCTCACGACAGTCACTCGAGCCCTTGTGATCTCTAAGCTGGAATACTGCAACGTGCTCTACATGGGGCTGCCCTTGAAGAGCACCCGGAGACTTCAGGCTAGTACAGAACGCGGCCGCGCGAGTGATTGTGGGCGCACCTTGGTTCGCCCACATAACACCTATCCTCCGCGAGCTGCGCTGGCTGCCTGTGGATCTCCGGGTGCAATTCAAGGTCTTACTTACCAACCATAAAGCGCTCCATGGTAGTGGATCTGATTATTTGAGAGACCGCCTTCTGCCAATAACCTCCCTGCGTCCCATCAGATCGCATAGAGCGGGCCCTCCTCCGTATTCCATCCGCCAGTCAGTGCCGACTGGCGACTACCCGGAGGAGAGCCTTCTCAGTTGCTGCTTCCGACGCTATGGAACAATCTCCCCGTGGAGATTCGTACCCTGACCACAGTCCAGGCCTTCCGTACAGCCCTCAAGATCTGGCTAGCCCGTCAGGCCTGGGGATAAACTCTTCCGCCCCTCCCGAATGCTGAGAGAATGTTGTGTTTTTAGTATTTTTCAGTTATTGCACATTCTTTTTATGTTTTGTCTTCACTCCCCTTCCTTGTTATTGTAAGCCGCCCTGAGTCCCCTCAGGGAAAAGGGCGGCCTATAAATGCTATTAAAAAAAAAAAAAAAATCTAAAATATCCTTGCTGCTGCTGCTATCTATCTAGTTCTTTTTTAGTACTATGTAAGTATTAATACATCTTGCAAGGTCAAACTTTTTTTAAAACTCTGTTTGCTTGAGGTTTCAATATCAGCACTGGGTTGTAGAGCTATAAAACTGGAGGTTATTACTCCAATGTTTACTGCTCCTGAGAACCCTAAGGGTTTATAAACTGTCACTCCTGCTAGTTTACCCTTTAGAAAGATAAGAGAAGAAAGGCATGAAAATGTATTCGGTCTCCCTAAACATATATTTTCTGATTGTTGTAAGAGTTGGGCATATGATTGAGCCTGAATGTCTCCAAATGAGTATTGCATTAAAATACCAAAGTTGCAAATGGAGTTGGGGGAAGGGACTAATCTTACAGTACAAAGCTGCTTACCTTTAAAAGTAACATCTCTGTGTTTGTTCTCCCACTTGAGCTGTTGGTCTCTCTCTCTCTTTGGCCACCTGGCTGGCACTCTCTCTACTCTGAGCTGCATTTTCTGTGATTGCGCCCTCTGCAGTTTTGATAACTTCTGCAGAAATCTAAGAATTGCAGTATAAATTTAGCAGCTTAGACACCTAGAATAAGGTTTCTTAAAATAAAAGAAAAGTGTTTTCAGCTGGGGTATCGTGTGTGTGTGTGTAATGATGTGGTTGTGAGTGTAAGGCTGTCTATGCATATGGTATGTTGTGTCAGAATAGAGACACTAAATTAGCAAGACTACATCTGATTTATTTTCGCCAATGTCAATGATGCATATTCATTGGAGAGGTAAATGAGGTTATGGAAGCAAGAAGGGCCAAGCAAATAATCGTACTGGCTTGATACTAGTGGTGGGTGCAGGCGGGTATGCATTGGTACGGGCGTACCGGAGGAGCCTGCACCAGAGCACATGGTTTACTGTTTCCGTTACAGTGCTACCGAGGGGCCCGCCTGCACTCCTTACCTGTCTTTAAAGCCTTCGGCGCTTCCGCGTACGTGCATGGCACATACAGCGCCTGCGTGATGCTTCACCGAGCAGTTGGAGCTGCTTGCAGAGGCATAGCTGGAAGGTAATACCCATACATGTGCTAGGTGCATGTGCGCACACATTGCACACGTTCATGTGGAGTACCCCACCACTGCTTGATAACATCAAAACTGATACAAAGCCAACAGCTGAAATATGTCATTGGCAGGATAGCAACGAAACCACTTGCCTATAAAGTTGCCAAGAATTGGACATAACTAAATGGTTGTATCCCTTTTTTTTTTTTTTAATTCAATCTGGATTCAAAACATATTAAATCAAAATCTTTTATCCTCAATTTCAAAGCACAAAGAAGGACATGATATTTTGACATTCTGAATGTTTTAGAATGAAGTAGAGTAGATGTAATGCATGTGTCTTCACAGATTGAGATGACATTCCCTTTCCTAGGCTTAGCCTGATATAATAGATTGCCTTCAGCAGTCCTACTGGAAAAGAAAAAAACGATACCATACCCTTTACAAGTATGCCCTTGTGACTCAGGGCATGTAGAAACAACTGGACATGTTTTTCTGTACTGGGTAGTTTTATGAAACATCCCAAATGCTTTAATTGTTTTAATTGCCCCACTCCTGGCTAATAAAACAGGATACAGTGACCAGCAATGCAATCAACCCTTACTTTCTGATATTAATCCTGAAATAATAACATTTAAGATTGACAGGTTCTGGGCAATAGCATACAAAATTAGACAAAGAATAATTAAGAGCAATTGAATTTCTTTGAGCAGAGAATGGCTCAGCTTCAACATTATCCACTGGTCTTTTTTTAAAAAAAATCCCAGCTACTATATAATCCCTTCCCCAGGGGGCTCTATATGGTCAGGGGCTCTATAATTCTAGATTTTAAGTTGTTTAACTAATACAAATAATGCTTTTAGCATATTTAATGTACATATACTTTTATTTATTATTGAATGTTAAATGATTTTCAAGAAACTATATGTGATTGCGGCTGCGCAGGGAAGATGGCTGCCTGAGTTTTTCGCTCCGGCTGGAAGAGAGCTGAAATTGCCTCAAAACTGAGCCCCCGCTGAACGCCAGACCCTGGCAGAGCGGAATTCGTGAGGAGAAATTGAAACGATCTCGGAGGGGTGATTATCTTGGGAAACGCTGCCCTGGCAGCTTGGGGACGGGCTTTGACGTTCTCGGACAGTCTCGAGCGGCCCTCGGCATTGTTGGGCGGCGTCCCCCCCTCCTCCATGGACGGCGGCTCCCAGCTGGTAACGAGCTGGGGACAGTCCTGGCTGAATTTGGGCTGGCGTTAGCTGAGTTAGACGGGGCTTTGCTTGTTGCCCTCGGAAAGTGCTTGAAGATGCTTGGAAAGTGCTGCTGTGGCTTGAACGATCTTGCGGCTTGAGCAATCTTGCTGCGTGGGTGGCCGGCGCCCCCCCCTTTTTATGAACGGCTATCATCAAACCTGACTGTTTTTGGGGGTGGCACTACCTGAGTTTGGCCGCGAAGGGACACCGTGCTTGGGGGCAGTACTCTGACGGCTGTGGTAGGGTTGGGAATTTACTACTCTGCACTATGGATCCATGTGACTGGCTTTCTCATCGTTGCCGTGGTTGATCCTAGTGCACCCCCCCCTCCTCCAGCATGGCTTCTGACTTTAATTACCATCTAATTATTGCTACCTCAGACCGGCTTTTACAATCTTGGCTTGTGATCCCTGTGGCCGACTTCTTTGCCTCCGACTCCCATTACTGCTACTGCAACCATCTGTGACTGTTCTTGGCTCGCCTTCCCAGACAACGATGCCTCCCTGAACTGCTCCCACCACTCACATCCCCTGCAACTCTGGCTGCTTACTGCTCGGCCATGGAGTTCTTTGATCTCCGTTTTCACCGAGAGCTGTGTATGCCACCCTGTATTTACAACTTTTGCAGAAAAGGAAAGTGGAGGACAAAGAGGACGTGGGTAGGGAATTTGCTCTCTCCCCTTGTGACCGGGATTAACCCCACACCTACTTTAAAACTGTAGAACTTTGTCCCTTCTATTTGATCCAGCGGAAGAGGAGCTCCTGGGCGTAAAGACTGTCCTCTCTTGCCTATTACTATTATCTCTAACTGCGCCAATCGCAATTTTTTCCGTGTTTTATGTATGAGGTGTGACTGGTATGTTTGATGGATGACTGTACCCACTTTTTAACCCCATTATTATTGTTGTATTTTCTGTGTTTTTAATTGACCTGTGTGGGGAATGCATGGATGAACGGCTGTGTTTGCGTGAGAGGATGACTGATTCGAAGGGCCTGTCCGGAAATGCGGGGCCCACAGGGGTGGTTGGAGGGACTACGGACACGGGAGTGGGCCGGAGCATTACGGTCTTAACAGGGAGGGGCAGATATGGTGGGGACTTTAGGGATGGCCATTACCGGCGAAGGAGGGTTCGCTACGTCACAGAGATCCTTCCTTCCGGCCCTACGAGTCCCACTCCAAGGCCAGGTGGTGTGAGTAATCAGGACCCTGGCCTCAGGCTGCTGGCACTAAATGCAGGTCTGTAGTTCATAAAGCTCCTCTCGTTCGGGACTTAATTTTAGACGAGAGGGCAGACCGGGCATGTATTACTGAGACCTGGCTGGGCCCAGAGGGAGGAGTCCCCCTCATAGAGATGTGCCCAGAGGGTTTTCAGGTGGTTCCATCAGCCGAGAGCTCAGGGAAGGGGTGGGGGTGGGGCCATTGTTATCCGAGAGTCTCTAGCACCTCGTAGGATCCCTGCTCCGGAGCTTGTCGGGGTGTGAGTCCCTGCTGGTGAAGTTGGACCTCAAGGGTCAAGTGGGTTTGCTGCTAACGTACCTGCCTCCTAACTGCGTTGCAGCAGCCCTCCCCTTGCTCCTCAAGTCGATAGCCGAGCTGGCAGTTAAGTTCCCCAGGCTTATGGTTCTGGGGGATTTCAATTTGCCTTCGCTCGGCAAGCACTCTGATGGAGCGCAGGAGTTCATGGCTTCCATGACAACCATGGGCTTGACCCAAGTAATCCGAGGACCAACCCACTCAGCGGGTCACACGCTTGACCTCGTATTCCTCTTGGAGCAGTGGAGTTGTGATCTTGGTCTGAGGGGTACGAGATCTTGCCCCTGTCATGGTCAGACCACTACCTATTGAGGCTTGACTTTCGGAGACCAAACCCCCACTGTAGGGAGAGGAGCCGATCAGGTGGTTCCGCCCCAGGCGACTTATGGACCCTTTGGGTTCCAGACGGAGCTTGGGGTTATTCCTGATACTCTTGCCCGCAGTCTGGCGGAGACCCTAGTTGCTGCCTGGAACTTGGCAGCGACGAAATCTCTTAACCGATTGTGCCTCTACGGCCGCTCCGAGGCAGTGGATCCCGGAGGGCTCCTTGGTTCACTGAGGAACTCCGGGAGAGGAAGCGCCAAAGGAGACGCCTAGAGCACTTATGGAGGACCAGTAAATCCGAATCGAACCGAGCACGTTTAACAACCTGCACCAGAGAATACATTCGAGCAATTAGGACGGCTAAAAGAACACATATTGCCTCTCTGGTTGCGTCTGCTGAGTCGCGCCCAGCCGCCCTGTTTAGGATAGCCCGTTCCCTCCTAATAGGAGGGATACGGGCGATCCGCTGCAGGGCAGGGCTGAGGATTACGTCCAATTCCTCGCAGACAAGGTTGCTCGGTTCCGGGCGGACCTGGACTCCAATTCTGCAGAACCAGCTGAGGCACTAGGGGATGATCTGGTAAGCCATCGCTGGGTTGAGTTTCAAGCTGTTACCCCTGAGGATGTGGACAAGGCGATGAGAGCTGTAGGAGCCTCCACATGTGTGCTGGACCCGTGCCCCTCCTGGCTGGTTGTAAACAGCAGAGAGGTGACACGAGGCTGGATCCAGGCGGTTGTTACCGCCTCTTTACGGGAGGGGTCTTTCCCCCCGCTTTCTGTCCTTCTGCGACGACTGCGGGAGGTGGGGATGGGAGGCGCTGTTTTACAGTGGTTCTCCTCTTACCTCTCGGACTGGTCGCAGTCGGTGTTAGTTGGGGGGCAGAGATCGACCCCTAGGCCCCTAACGTATGGGGTGCCGCAGGGTTCGGTCCTGTCCCCCCTTCTTTTCAACATCTACATGAAACCGCTGGGTGAGATCATTCGACGGCACGGGATAAAATACCACCAGTATGCGGACGATACTCAGTTGTTTCTGTCCGCCCCGTGCCAACTCAACGAAGCGATGGATGTGATGAGCCAGGGTCTTGAGGCTGTTAAAGACTGGATGGGGGTCAACAAACTTGTGCTCAATCCAGAAAAGACCGAGTGGCTGTTGTGTTTCCCTCCCATGAATTGGCCAAGTGTTCCATCTCTCAGGCTGGGGGGTCAAACTGTACGCCCCTCAGACAGGGTTCACAACTTGGGAGTCCTCCTGGACCCACAGCTGACCTTTGAACATCACTTGTCAGCTGTGACCAGGGGGGGCATTTGCCCAGGTTCGCCTGGTGCACCAGTTGCGTCCCTACCTGAACTGGGAGGCCCTCACAACAGTCACTCGTGCCCTTGTGACCTCTAGGCTGGAATACTGCAATGTGCTCTACATGGGGCTGCCCTTGAAGAGCATTCGGCGACTTCAGCTAGTCCAGAATGCGGCCACGTGAGCGATCATGGGTGCACCTCGCTTCACCCACGTAACACCTATCCTCCGCGAGCTGCACTGGCTGCCTGTTGATCTCCGGGTGCGATTCAAGGTGCTACTTATCACCTATAAAGCCCTTCATGGTATTGGGACCTGGGTACTTGAGAGACCGCCTACTGCCAATTACCTCCACTAGACTGATACGATCGCATAGATTAGGCCTCCTCCGAATTCCATCATCTAGCCAGTGTAGACTGGCAACTACCCGGAGGAGAGCCTTCTCGGTGGCTGCTCCGACCCTCTGGAATGAACTCCCTGTGGAGATTCGGACCCTCACCACCCTCCAGTCCTTCCGCGCTGCCTTAAAGATCTGGCTGTCCCGGCTGGCCTGGGGTTAAGATTCTAACCCCACTCGAATTGTGTGACTGTTGCGTTTTTAATAATGATGTATTGTCTGTATGTTAGAAATTGTTTGTCCTCCCCCCCCTTTTTTTGAACTGTGAGCCACCCTGAGTCCCCCCAGGGAAAAGGGCGGCATACAAATAAAGGGAAATACAAATACAAATATTTTCTTCCCTTTTTTCAATACTAGACCTAATATACTTTCTTCTAATCCACTTTTCCTTAGAGAAGACTAAAACCATACCCTATCTCTGAAACAGAGAAAGAGTAAGTGATAAATGACCTTCAGACAATTTCTTTTTTCCAGGGCTATTCCAGAAAATAGCTTTGAAAATATGGCATATTTATTCCTGTAAATAGATTTGAAAATATAATGTATTTATAAGACACACATTCATTCATTTTGTCTCTGTGTGTTTATTTTGGTGTTACATGTTCTAAAGATTCATTAATAAAAGTTCTTCATAGTTTTATATTGACATTCTTTTTCATTGCAAGTTATAGTTATGGTTATAGTTATAGTTTATTAAACTTGTATGCCACCCTATTCCCAAGTGGACTCAGGGTGGCTAACAAACCATAATGGGAAGGGGGGCAACACAAAGCAAACAAACAGACAAAACAAAATACAAAGACAAATTTAAAAATTCATCAATTGAATTTTTAAATTGAGTGGGGCTGGGAACTCATCAGCCCCAGGCCTGCCGGAACAGCCAGGTCTTGACGGCTTTGCGGAAAGCCTGAAGGGTGGTGAGGGTCCGAATCTCCACGGGGAGATCATTCCAGAGGGCCGGAGTAGCCACAGAGAAGGCCCTCCCCTGGGGGGTTGACAATCGACACTGGCTAGTTGATGGAATCCGGAGGAGGCCTAATCTGTGGGATCTAATTGGTCGTAGGGAGGTAATTGGCAGAAGGCGGTCTCTCAAGTACCAGGTCCCGATACCATGTAGGGCTTTAAAAGTAACGACTAGCACCTTGAAGCGCGTCCGGAGTCCAATAGGCAGTCAGGCAGCTCGCGGAGGATAGGTGTAATATGGGTGTACCGGGGTGCACCCACAATCGCTCCTGCGGCTGCATTCTGGACAAGCTGAAGTCTCCGAATGCTCTTCAAGGACTGCCCCATGTAGAGCACATTACAGTAGTCCAGTCTTCAGGTCACAAGGGTGTGAGTGACTGTTCTGACTGCCTCCCGGTTCAGGTAGGGACGCAATTGGTGCACCAGGAGGACCTGGGCAAATGTCCCCCTGGTCACAGCTGACAAATGGTGTTCTAGAAGTCAGCTGTGGATCCAGGAGGACTCCCAAATTGCGAACCCTGTATGAGGGGCATATAATTTCAGCCCCCAGCTGAGAGTTGGAATACAAGGCCAATTATTGGGAGGGAAAAACACAAGCCACTCTGTCTTGTCGGGATTGAGTGCAAGCTTGTTCACACCCATCCAGACCCTAACAGCCTCCAGGCACTGACACATCACGTCAACCGCTTCACTGAGTTGGCACGGGGCAGACAGATACAGCTGTGTATCATCCACATATGGTGGTATTTTATCCCGTGCCGCCGAATGATCTCACCCAGTGGCTTCATGTAGATGTTAAACAGGAGGGGGGAAGAACGGTGCCTCCCACTCCCACTTCCCGCAACCGCCGCAAAAGGATACCATGGTCGATGGTATCGAAGGCTGCTGAGAGGTAAACGAGCACTAGGACGGAGGCATGACCCCTGTCCCTGGTTTCTCCAGAGATTATCGATCAGCGTGACCAAAGCAGTTTCCATGCTGTAGCCAGGCCTGAATCCAGACTGAAAGGAATCTAGATAATTGGTTTCATCCAAGGACCGCCGGAGCTGAGAGGCCACCACTTTCTCAAAAACCTTCCCAACGAAGGGGAGGTTGGAGGCTGGACGGTAGTTACTTAGAATGGCTGGATCCAAAGATGGCTTCTTCAGGAGGGGTCTCACCACCACCGCCTTAGGAGGGGCGGGAAGGTCCCCCTCCCAAAGAGAGGTGGTAACTATCGTCTGGATCCAGCCCCGTGTCACCTCCCTGCTGGTCGCAACCAGCCAGGAGGGGCACGGGTCCAGCATGCACGTGGAGGCACTCACTGCTCCCATGGCCCTGTCCACTTCCTCAGGTGTGACAAGTTGAAAATCAATCCATAAATTCCGCTCAAGACCCTCCCCCGGTACCTCGGCTGGCTCTGAGCAATTGGAGTCCAGGTCCGTCTGAAGCTGAGCAACTTTGTCCATGAGAAATTGGACAAAATCCTCAGCCCTACCTTGTAAAGGGTTGCCCTCATCCCTCCCTTCAAGAGGGAGCAGGTTATTCTGAACAAGGCGGCTGGGCGCAACTCACGGAAGCAATCAGAGCGGCAAAATATGCGTTTTTTGTTGTACGAATTGCCAGAAGGTAGGCTCTGATGCAGGTTTTCAACAGTGCTTGGTCTGACTCGGAGTTACTGCCATCAAGCGGTGCTCTAGGCGTCTCTTTTGGTGTTTCATCTCCTGGAGTTCCTCAGTGACACCAAGGAGCCCTCCTGGATCAGCTACCTCGGAGATGGCCGGTAAAGGAGCAATCCGGTTTAAGAGCCTCCGATGCCGCTGAGTTCCAAAACAGCGACCAAGGCCTCCACCGGACTGTGGACGAGAGTATCAGGTATAACACCAAGCGCCGTCTGAAAGCCCGGAGGGTCCATAAGGGCGCCTGGGGTGGAACCACCTAATCGGTTTCTCCTCCCTACAGTGGGGGATTGGCCTCCGAAAGTCAGCCTCAGTAGGAAGTGTCTGACCATGACAGGGGCAAGATCTCCATACCCCTCAAACAAGATCACAACTCCACTGCTCCGAGCGAATACAAGGTCGAGCGTGGTGACCCACTGAGTGAGTCGGGCCCCGAATTACTTGGGTCAAGCTCATGGCTGTCATGGAAGCCATGAACTCCTGCGCTCCATCAGAGTGCTTGCCGAGCAAAGGGAAATTGAAATCCCCAGCACCATAAGCCTGGGGAACTCAACTGCCAGCTCGGCTACTGACTCGAGGAGCGAGGGGAGGGCTGTTGCAACACTGTTGGGAGGCAGGTACATTAACAACAAGCCTGCTTTACCCTCAAGGTCCAACTCACCAGTAGGACTCACACCCGACAAGCTCCAGAGCAGGGATCCTACGAGGAACTAGAGACCCTCGATAATGATGAAGCACCTGAAAACCCTCTGGGCACATCTCAGTGAGGGGGACTCCTCCCTCCGGGCACAGCCAGGTTTCAGTAATACATGCCAGGTCTGCCCTCTCGTCTAAAATTAGGTCCCGGATGAGGGGAGCCTTGTGAACCACAGACCTGGCATTTAGCGACAGCAGCCTGAGACCAGTGCCCTGACTACTCACGCCATCTGGCCTTGGAGGGGAACTAATAGGGCCGGAAGGAGGGATCTCTGTGACGTATCGAATCCTCCTTCCCCGTAATAGCTAGCCCTAAAGTCCCCGCCATATCTGTCCCCTCCCTGTTATGACCATAATGTTCCGGCCCACTCCCATGTCCAAGGTCCCGACACCCTCCCCCTTGGCCACCGTGTTCCCGGCAGGGGAATCATACATCCTAAGGCTGGGATTAGGCCTGGGCCCCCCTGACACTTCTGCACAGCACTCAGTGCAGGAGGTACCACGCTGTGGTCCCAGCCTTCTCAAACATACACACTCATACAATCAAATAATAAGTTATCTTACGTGGCATGAAAAGCTATATGTCATTGTTTCGCTCAGAATGCTTCTTCTACATAATACAGGAAATGCAATAATTCACATTTCTGTACTAGTATTAAAATATACATGGTTTTTCTGATTCAATTTTAAATTTCGATGCCACAAATAATAATGTAGAATGTTACTTGTGGAGACTAAAACTAACGAAGTAATATTGAACAATTTCCTTCCAATGCACTGATCCAGACATTACTGTAATGTTGACTTGCCATAATATTAGGCATACTGTAAATTGTTTGATATTGCATGTAAATAATGTGTGGCTCTATAGTCAATAAAAATTTCTTGTCATCTTGCATTAGCTGTCCCCGAATTCCTGGTTACGTACCTGTTTAGATGATCATCCATCTGACATCTTAACAGGTTTTCTTATCCTTCAGGCAAGAAGGAAGAAGAACTGTTTTGCTGGCAAATGCCCTTCGATTTTTGCAGCTTTTGTGACTGCAGAGAGAGGGGGGCCAGCCGAAAGCAGAACGGCGTCCGTGCTGGGAACTTCAAACTGCCTTGCGCAGTACAAAGTAAGATCTCTCCCACTTAGTTCACCGTTTGATTTATTTGATTTTAATGCGAGCTGAATCCGTTTACGAGGACATTAATTGTTTACCAAGATCCTAGCTTCTTTTTTTTACAAGATCTTCTTCTGAAAATCTATTTACTTAGAGGCTTTTAAAATGGCACCGAGCCGGCTGGATTCTCCTGTAACAATGATTATTTTCTTAATCTCCTTGTTAAATGCTACAGAACTTTAAAACTTCACAGGAGACAGGAGTGACTCATCACCCTGCCTTACAATCGGCCAGCAGAAATTTTTAATTAGTTTCATTTTTACAGGACTTCCTTTCTCTCCATTAATTTTGCTTATCTGGAATTTAAATGGTGATGAATCTGCTGAACTGTCTTGTTACAATGCTTATTTTCTGAAATCCTTGGTAAAGCCTTGCCAAGCCTCAAATTTCAAAACAAAGGGAGAAATCAGCATCTCTTCCTATAGCTGCACAGTCGGCCAGTAGAGTTTTATTAACTGCTTGAAGATAAAATTTGGAATGGCCTCAAAACCAATCCTAATTTGAAACCATCGCCCTCTATTCCCAGGGGCACATCCCCAGTGCCTGGCACAAGATCGCAGCCTCCGCTCCCTACACCCCCTGCTGGAGACTTGTTAACGAAAGAATTCTCTTGAGTGAATTAAGTGTGGCTCTCAATGCTCATGACAATTAAAATGGAAGATAAACTTAGAGATCTTAAAGAGGAGATAAAACGGGAGATAAAACAGGAGGGAAAAGAAGAAATAAAGAAATAAAAGGGGAAATAAAAGAACTTAAACAGGAGTTGTATGATAAAATTGATTCCAGTGGTTCTTAAAATTAAGATGAAATGCTGGGACTTGTAACTGTATTGGACAGAACATGTTTCCGGAATTGAAGATAGTCTAGAGGATCTTAATGAGGCTAATACCAACTTGACATCGAAAACAGAGGTGGTGCAACAAAAAGTTGAAATGCTGAAAAAGAAATTAATATTATGATACAGTATAGACAAATGGAACTGGCATTAAGAGTAAGGGGGCTGCGTGAGGAGACACAGGAGAACCTGAAACAGATTCTATCAGAAACCTTTGAGCGTCTGGTGGGAAGACCAGGGACTAAGCTCGACTGGCAGATCGACAAAGTTTATCGCGTTACTCCTGGGTGGCAAAGCAGAAACAGCTTCCTCGAGACATCATTATATACTTCACTACAAGAGAGCTCAGAAACATGATACTACAAGAGTCTTATAACACTAGCTCCAAATTGGCAGTCAAGACCTGATTGTTTTGAAAGAGATTACCACCTCAAATGTTAAGAGCCAGAGAGACTATGCTTTTTTAGGTGAAGAACTCAGAAACCATCAGATACAGTATAGATGGGACGCACCATTTGGTATTATACTGACATTTGATAGACAAAGATATTGCCTCAACTCCGTATGGAAAGCCCCGAGATTTTTACCATAATATTTTGAAGGCTGGACATCCTGCATCATCTGGACCTGGTAGAAAGACCACAAGAAGGACAGGACAGACAGCAAACTACACAACTATCAGATAAGATGGAGCATCTCTCTCTCCTAGAAGCGCAAGGGTTATGGAACAAAGACCTAGCCATATGATTACTAGACGAATGGGAGAAACAAGCTAAAAGGCAACAACCTCAACATCACCGGCCATCAATCAAGGAGCTACAGTAACAAGTACAGAAGCAGTGGGAGAACTAGGCCTAAGGTTAAACAGGCCATGCAGGAAGCTCTAAAAAAGCTTCAGCCAACCAAAGATGACAACTAAGATCTTAACATGGAATGTCAATGGATTGAATTCTCCCAGAGAAGAGAAAGAAAATACTTCATTATCTTAAACAGTTTAAGAATGACATAATTTGTTTGCAAGAAACTCATATCAAATCAACTGATCAAAAATATCTGATTAACTCAAAACTTGGTCAACATTTTGTAGCTTCTGCTATGGAAAAGAAAAATGGTATAGTTGTATACTTAAGAAAAGACATGAAAGCTGAATTAATTGAAGCAGATCCCTTCGGAAGATATATCGCGTTAGATCTACTCCTAGAAGGGAAAAAGACATTACTTTTGGGAATTTATGCTCCTAATCACAGCAAGACGGATTCTATAGAAATCTTCATGCCAAATTAGTACAGTGGGACTATAGGTCCTGTATACTATTGGGTGATTGGAATGGTGTGATAGACACTAAAAGAGTAAGAAGACTTCTCGCCCAAATACTAAGATGTGAGCAAAGCTACCCAAACCTTTTTTTGACATGATGGACGACTTTGAATTGAGAGATATTTGGCGAGAAAGAAACGCAGAGGAATATGATTTCCCTTTCTTCTCTGATAGACATCAATCCCTTTTCAAGGATTGATTTTATACTAATCACTAATGATTTGCTTTCTAGGGTCAAGAAGACAAAGATTGCGGCTAGGGTCCTTTCGGATCATAACCCAGTTTGGATGGAATTGGGAAGGGTAGTGCAGGCAAGAAGGTCTTGGAGATTGAATGAAAACTTATTTAGATATGAAAAGTATATTAATGATTGTAAAAAATTGTTATCTGAATATTTTGTTTTGAATATGAATAAGGGTACATCTATGGAATTCGTATGGGATCCAAGCGAGAGGAGTGCTGATGAATATAAATAAAACACCAATTACCTCCACTAGACGATTAGATCCCACAGATTAGGCCTCCTCCGAATTCCATCCACCGGCCAGTGTCGACTGGCGACTACCAGGAGGAGAGCCTTCTCTGTGACTGCTCGACCCTCTGGAACGAACTCCCCGTGGAGATTCAGAACCCTTACCACCCTCCAGGCCTTCCGCAAAGCCCTCAAAACCTGGCTGTTCCGACAGGCCTGGGCTAAAGAGCTGTTGCCCCGTCTCGAATGGTATGACTGTTGTGAGTTTTAAATTATATATTGTTATGCTTGCTGTTTTTAAAATTCTCTGTCTGTATCCCCCTTCCCCGGTTCGAGTTGTGAGCTGCCCTGAGTCCCCTTCGGGGGAAAAGGGCGGCATATAAATATAATAAACTGAACTGAACTGAACTGAACACATAGATATAAACAAGGCTAAAATGAACAGAATTGGAAGAGGAATTAAGAGAAAAGAGTTGGAGTTAACAATGAATCCAGGTGATACAAAGGTTAAGGAAGCTATCACCATATTAAATCTCAATTTGACATGTTGATCTCTGACCAGGTAGCCACTAATTTATTATATGCAAAACACAATACTTTTTGTAACGCAAACAAACCTGGCAGATGGTTAGCTTATCAGACTAGGAAAAAAAGAAAAACTCGAAATATATCTAAACTGATTTACAGAGGGAAGGAGGTGTTTCAACAGGAAGAGATTGAAAAGGCATTTCGGGAATTTTTTACAGAATTGTATAAAGGGGATAAAATTAATGGTTTAGATATAGACAAATATTTAGATAAAGAGAAAATACCCTCAGTTAGAGAAGAGCACAGGCAAAAATTGAATCAACCAATAACCTCGGGGGAAAATTTGCAGGTAATTAAGCAATTAAAGTTAGGGAAAGCACCAGGTACAGACGGTTTGACAGCAGTTTACTATAAAAAAGTTACAGTTAAAAATGGTAGAACCTCTTAGAGAATTATTTAATAAGATTCAAACGGAAGGTAAAGTGCCTCCATCTTGGAAGACAGCATTTATATCTTTGATACCCAAAGAAGATCAAGATACTACCCAACCAAAAAATTATAGACCTATCTCATTACTTAATGTAGATTATAAAATTTACTAAAATACTAGCAAATAGGTTAATGCTAGTTATTCAACAATTGATACACACCGACCAAACAGGTTTTATACAGGGTCTCCCCTGTAGATGAAAAGTAATGTCAGATTAATTATTAATGCATTAGAATATTTGGGAAAGAACAAGCAAATCCCTGCTGCGTTTATATTTTTGGATGGTGAGAAGGCCTTTGATCGAGTTAACTGGCAATTCTGTTGAAGATATTGCAAAAAATGCAGATAGGAGATAATTTTTTACAGTCAATTAAAGCAATATACCAACAGCAAACAGCACAAATCATAGTCAATGGAAGTTTAACAGACTCTTTTCAAATTGGAAAAGGTACAAGACAGGGCTGTCCTTTGTCCCCATTATTGTTTATTATAACTTTGGAAGTATTGTTGAATAAAATACGGGGCTTGGATGGTCTAAAAGGGATCAAGATTAGGCAGCAAGAATACAGAGTCCATGCTTTTGCGGATGATTTGGTCATAATATTGGAACAACCGCAGGAATCCAGTATGGTTTTAATGAATATGATTAATCAATATGGTCAAGTGTCTGGTTTTAAAATAAATTTAGGAAAAACAAAAATATAAGCTATAAAAATGAATACTAAACAAAAGGAAGAACTAGGAGTGATGCTAGGCTGTGAGGTAGTTAAAAAAGTCAAATATCTTGGAGTTAACATCTTAACTTCAAATGGGAAACTATATAAGCATAATTATGAACCACTTTGGCATAGTATACAGACAGAGATGAAAAAATGGGAGAAATTGCACTTATCTTTGTTCGGTAGGATAGCGGCAGTGAAAATGAACATCTTACCAAAAATTTTATTTCTCTTCCAAATGTTACCTATACTTAAAAAAGATGTGAATCTTTTAGAATGGCAGAAGGGTATCAACAAATTTGTATGGGCAGGAAAGAAGCTGAGGGTAAAGATGAAAATAATGCAAGATGTACGCAAGAGAGGAGGCTTGAAACTACCTAACTTAAAACTATATTATGATGCAGTGGCACTACCTGTAATTAGTGATTGGACTCATTTAACTAATGATAGAATATTGAATATTGAGGGACACGATCTGGTATATGGTTGGCATGCTTACCTGTTATTCAACAAAAAATTGGACAAGAATTTTAAAAGTCATATTTTAAGAAATGCTTTACTGCGGGTCTGGAAAAAATACCAATATAAATTAAATGACAAAATACCCATGTGGGCAATTCCTAGACACGCAATTGAAAATATGAATATAGCACAAAAACAGGATAGAACTACCTACAGACAGCTTCTTATCTTGGAAAGGGGGGTACTATAATTAAAATCCTTAGAGGTATTAAAAGAGGAGAAGGTAGTTCAAACATGGTTCCAGTATGGGCAATTACAGGCTAGGTGAAAAATAGTTAAAAAAATTGGTTTTATTCATGTTGAGGATAATCTGTTTAAACAAATAAGAGATCAAAGCTTAATGCATATAAAGAGGATATATAATGTATTAATACAGATGGATTCTGAAACAGAATTAGTTAAAGATTGTATGATAAAGTGGGCTCAAAACATTGAAGAACCAATAATGCTGGATACATGGGAAAAAATCTGGGTAAGAAATGTGAAATTTACACAAGCTCAAAACCTGAGAGAAAATTTTTATAAGATGTTCTATAGATGGCATTTAGATCCTAAAATGCTGGCTTCTATGTATCCGAATTTACAGCCTAAATGTTGGAGATGTGGCTCTCTCGATGCTACATATTTTCATATATGGTGGACCTGCCAAAGGTTAAGGCATTTTGGATAAAATATGGTGGATTATGCAAAAGAAGGATAAAGTTTACTCCTCAGTTATTTTTACTAGGTATAAGTATTAACTTTACAGTGGTAGAGACTAACTTGATTCTGCACCTAATATGGCAGCAAGACTGTTGGTGGTGCAATACTAGAAGAAGGAAGACTTGCCTACAATTCAAGAATGGACATTGAAAGTTACAAACTTAGCCGAGATGGCTAAAATATCGGCATATCTTAAAGATCACTCAAATGAGAGATATAAACGAGACTGGAAAAAATGGATTGACTATATACAAAATAAATACGGGACAAGAAATTCCAGTTAGCCTATGCTTAAGATCAGAAATGATTTAAATTGTTTAAAGTTAGCTCAGCAAGAAGAAGCTAACATCAATGTAGAGATGTCATTAATTTCTTTATTTCTTTTTTCTCAATAGATTTTAGACTGTGTTTGTTAAAAATCCATACCGTGTACGGGTTCTGGGAAGTCGGGGGGGGAGGAGGAAGGGGGTTGGGGGAGGGGGGAGGGAGGGAGGGGTATACATTAGGCTAGACAAGCATTTGGTGGTAAACTAGAACTATTTGACATACAAAAAAATTGTACTCCGATGTCTCACTGATTGAGGAATGATGAAATGTTTGTTTTAAAAGAAAATAAAACTTTTGAAACACGAAAATGGTTGTCTTGGCATATTCAAGACATTTCTGTTCCTTTCATACCAAACTTTCTTTCTTGCAGAAAAGTTAAGGTAGTTTCAATGATCCTGTTTTCCATAAATGGCTTCCTTAAGGGTCCAGTCCCAGCAAAGCATTTGAGTCAGGAATTAGAAGATGATGTTGGCCATTAAGAAAATGAAACTGGATAAAGGTAGAATGAATCAAATAGATAGGCCGCAATATATTGATGAATCTTCTTTCACTTTCAAGAGCTAAAGGCCAATATTGATGGATACTATTATGAAAGGTCAAATTATTGTGGATCTATGTGGTACTTCTCATTCTATGTATTTGGGGTATTTACTTCTCCCAAATGTCAAATAAAGGGATCTTGTTAAGAGTTACAATGATTCTCCTTAACATCCCTATATGGTTTTGCTTTGATTTTTCTCATTTCTAGGTTTTACTCTCAAAATAAACAACAAATGGGTGTCAGAATCACTTCATTCAGTAATCAGGAAAGAAAACCACTGGACTCCATTTGTATTGAAATAAAGTGTACTTTTACTAATTATAAATGGTTGCAAAGCTAAGCTGAGTGTGGTTAATTAGGCGAGAAAACTAATAATATAATGTATAATTCATTCCCCTCCCCGTGGCATCCCCGTGCACAGTCCAATCACATTTTCCCCAAATGTCAGGTGTGAGATAACTTCGAAAGGCATCACCAGGATGAAATGCTGGACCGTTGGCCTTGGTGGGAAACACCCCTCCTCCATATGCGCAGTAAGGTGGTCAGTTCAGCGTCTAGAAACTTCCTCCAGCATATCAATGATTCCCCTCCCAAATACCATGCCCCCCTCCCCGTTTCAATGGCAGCTGAAGCAGTAGCAAAGCAGAGGCTGACATCCGGCCCTCCTCCAGAAAAGTGTGGTCAGACCTGCAGAAACGAGAAAACACAAACAAACAGACGAACAACAAGATATGAAAGGGGAAAGGGGGAGAGGAAGAGAGAGAAAGAGAGAGAGAAGAGAGAATTTTTTTTAGGAGATGGCCAAATCAGGGCTTGTCAGGATAAGTAGAATAGAACTTGCGGAGCAGATGAGGGGCCCGAACATGGGACCCGTCAACCCATTCGGTGTGAGAGGGGGGAAAATGCTTCCAAGCCACCAGGTACTGGACACGGTTCCGGCGTTTACGAGAGTCCAAAATCTTGCGAACTTCGAAATGTTGCTCACCCTCAATCAAAAGTGGAGCGGGTGGAGGAGGGATAGGCGGATGCAACGATGAAGTGCAGACAGGTTTCAGGAGGTTAACATGAAAAACAGGGTAAACCCGGTTGAGGTGTTTAGGCAGCTACAGCCAGACAGAAACAGGGTTGATGACCTTGACAATGGGAAACGGGCCAACATACTTAGGCCCCAACTTCTTCGACTTCTGGGGAGTTTGAAGAAATCTGGTGGACAAATAAACTTGATCACCAACTTTGTAATCACACGACTTAGTTCGCTTCTTATCAGCCTGTTTCTTATGAGCGCAATGCGCAGCATCCAAAGTTTGGAGAGCTAAAAGCCAAATGCGCCGAAGGCGGTCACTCCACTTGGACAGTGATGACACTTGGGGCTGCTCATGAGGAACCTCAGGAATGGGTACAAAATCCTGGCCAAACACTACACGGAAAGGGGTGAACCCAGTGCTGCTATGCACAGAATTATTATAAGCCACCTCCGCATGCGGCAACAAATCCACCCAATCATCTTGCTGGTAGTTGATGAAACAATGTAAATATTGTTCTAGTACAGAATTAGTCCTCTCACAAGCCCCATTATTCTGAGGGTGGTGGGCAGAGCTTAATCCCTGGGCGGAGCCAATCCGTTTCAGAAATTCCTTCCAGAAAACGGAGGTGAATTGCACACCTCTGTCCGAAATGATGCGGTCGGGCACCCCATGTAAGCAGTAAATGTGGGAGATGAACATCTTAGCAAGAGCCTTAGCAGAAGGAATCTTGGAGCAAGGGATGAAATGGACCTGCTTGGAGAACAAGTCAGTAACAACCCAGATAACAGTGTGTCCCTGACTCTCAGGAAGTTCGACAATGAAATCCATAGAGATCTCGTTCAAGGGGCGACTGGGCGAGCTACAGCTTGGAGCAATCCCTGCAGCTTTCCCAGCGGGCGTTTAGCAGCAGCACAAACGGGAGAACTGGCAACATATCGTTCAATGTCCTTTTTCAAAGAAGGCCACCAAAACTGTCTCTTGACGAGATGGAGCGTTTTAACGAAACCAAAATGTCCTGCCATTCGGGAAACATGAGCCTGCTGAAGAACAATGAGTCTAAGAGACGCAGGAACGTATAGTTTCGCCCCAATCCAGGGCAATTCATCTCTCATAGTGCATTCACTCACGTGCTGCCGGAACCAATCATCATCAGGGAGGGCTTTTTTCAGGTTGGAAAGAAAGTCCTGAGACATCGCTACTTTAGAATGCGCTTGATTCCTAGTAACAACAGGAGCAGCGATGCTTGTCATGGGAATGACTGGCTGGACCACACTGAGTTTAGAGCAGTTGTATTGAGGAAGCCTGGATAAAGCATCAGCCATAAAAAAATTTCCCCCTGGAATGTATTTCAGGCTGAAATTAAACCGATTGAAATGCTGAGCCCAGCCCATCTGTTTAGGAGAAAGTTTTCTGGGAGTCCTCAAAGCTTCCAAATTCTTGGTTTTTAAAATGTATTTTATTTCCTTTTCATAACACACACTCACATGTATACTATACATCAGTGTTTTTCAACCTTTTTTGTGCAAAGGCACACTTTTTTCATGAAAAAAATAACGAGGCACACCACCATTAGAAAATGTTAAAAAAATTTAACTCTGTGCCTATATTGACTATATATAAAGTAATTCTCTTGAATAGGAATCAAATAAACAAAAGAAATTATTTTATAATTGTTCATATTTCTGTTTACTTACTCAGTGCGAAACCTGGGCCTGTTTTTCTGAACACAAAGCTGATATTCTGGCAGGAATAGAAGAAAGACACACACGTAGCTCTTCATCAACAGCTCTCAGTCTCTCTCTGTCTTTAGTTTTTATAGCAGTCAGGCTTGAAAAGCTCATCTCACACAGATATGTAGTGGAAAATGGGAGCAATGTCAAAATAGCTTTGTTTGCCAGAACGGGGAACTCCTTGGCAGTATCCAACCAAAAACTGTCCAAAGGTAGATCAGCAAATCTTAGCTTGAAACCACGATTTTGTCTCAGTTCAGTTAGTTCCTCCTGCTCCTGTAAAGTCATGTCCTTTCCACCAATTGATGCTAAGCTAAAAGGGTCCCTAACCCAGTCAAGGCATTCAGTGGAGACTGAAGAGAAATAAAATGACAACTTCTCCTGTAAACAGGTTTTCATTTCAGCCTTGCATTCGTGTGTTCAGTTCATTCAGATGATGAAAAATATCTGCCAGGTATGCCAGCCTTGCACACCACTCATCCCTTGCAAGCAGCTTTGCGTAATCTGACCTGTCATTTGTGAGAAACACTTTAAGTTCCTCCCGCAGCTCATACACACGAACCAAGACCTTGCCACGCGACAACCACCGGACCTCCGTATGAAACAGCAAGGTTTTATGCTTCGCTCCCATCTCCTCACACAAAGCTGCAAATATGCGACTTTGCACGGGTGGTGACTTTACAAAGTTTACCATGAGCACAACATCATCCAACACAGGAACTAGGTCTGCTAGTAAAGTCTTGCTTACGACGGCCTCACGGTGTAAAAAACAATGTGTAACAATCACATCTGGATTTCTTTCCTTCACTCTGCTTACAAAGTCTTTGGTGTGCCCGACCATGGCTGCAGCTCCATCGGTGCAGACACTTGTGCAGTTTTCCCACTTAAGTCCTCCTTGTTCAAGGTATTCTGATGTGACCCGAAAAATTTCTTCTCCTGTTGTTTTTTCTGGCAATGCCTTGCAAAAAAAGAAGTTTTCTCTAATTGCATCACCATCCACAAAACGCACATTGGCCAAAAGTTGAGCATGTCCACTGATATCAGTAGACTCGTCAAGTTGCAATGTAAATTTCTCACTGATACGGATCTTTTCCAAAACCACACTTTCGATGTCTGCAGACATGTCATTAATACGTCTGGAAATTGTGTTGTCTGAGAGTGGGACTTTGGCTATTTCCTTAGCTGCTTCAGGTCCTAGCATCTCCTCTACAATAGCTTTGCAGGCAGGAGGTATTAATGTCTCTGCCACAGTGTGCGACTTTTTTGACTTGGCTATAAGTTCAGCAACTTGATAGCTAGCTTTAAGAGCTCTTTCATTTACCTTTGTGGTTTTTCTCATGAAAGTTGCCTGTTTCTCCATGTTTTTGCTTTCGCTATATTGCCTTGTACCAGAGAATTTGCTTGAGCTAACCATCTTTGCTTTCTTTTGATCCCCACTCATACTTGGGCTCTCATCTGGCTGCGAATTTTGTTCAGAGTCCAGTTCTTTCCTTTTCAAAAACTTGTCCATCACTGCAGTATCTGCTCCTGTCTCACTGTCACTCAGTACTTACTGCACTTGTCTCCTCTTTAAACAGGGGGCCAGTTCACGGTCCCTCAGACCGTTGGAGGGCCGGACTATAGTTAAAAAAAAACTATGAACAAATTCCTATGCACACTGCATATATCTTATCTTGCATATATCTTATTTTCCCCCACATTAGGTTGTAGTTCCCCAACATTAGGTTGTAATTCCCCCACATTAGGTGCAGTATAGTTCCCCCACAGACATACAGCCTTCAGCCATACAGTGTATTACTGAAGGCTGTATGCCTGTGTACTGCCCCATTTTGGTGCTCGGAACACCGAAGGAGACGCGCCGCTGGTAACACTTACCAAGTTGACAGCGTGCGTTCTCCTCGCTGCTCCGGTCCTCCGCGATTGTTGCTATGGGCACACGCATGGGACGTCAGTTACGTCCCTGCATGCGCTACCTCCCGGCGGTCCCCGCATTTTTAAAGTAAACGCGGGGCCGCAGGGACTTAATAGAAGCATCCCTGTGTCCCGAAAGCAACTTTCGGGACACAGAGATGCCCCGAGGCAAAAACACCCAGCGGGTTTTTTTCCCACGGCACACCTTACACTATGTCACGGCACACTACTGTGCCGCAGCACAGTGGTTGAAAAACACTGCTATACATAGCCCATATCATATAGTATTAAGTAATAATTACATCAATTCCTCTTGTCAACAATGCCCCCCAAAATAGAAACCCATTATAGCTCTTCTGCTCTACATACACCTCTTTCTTCTACCACCCTACCACTTTCTATCTTCCCTCCATCATCCTTTCCTACTCTACTTCCCCTCCCTTTCTACTGCTCCTCTCTCTACAATCCACTCCTCCTTATCCTTCTCTTCTTCCCCCCTTACCCTCTCTCCTATCCTTTTCTGCCCATCCTTCTTTCCCACTCCTCCTCTCCTTGGTGTATTTCCGCTACATGTCAATATACTTAGCCTATCCTATTTTTAAAGAAAAAAATAGTAATAGTAATAGTAATAAAAATATAAGATAAAGAAAGAAACAGAAAAAAAGGAAACAGTATACATGTGGTGTCCAATTACATTGAGATCTAACGCATCTCATCTAACCTGATATATATCCCTCCCCCCACCCGACCCCCCTCCCCCCCACAACCTACCCCCCCCCAGCTTCCAGAACCTGTACACGGTATAGATTTTTAACAAACACAGTCTAAGATATATTGAGAATAAATAATACAAAATTAATAACATCTTTACATTGAACTTAGCTCCTCCCTTGCTAAACTAACTTTAAACAATTTAAATCATTCCTAATCTTAAGCATAGGCTATCTGGAATTTCTTAGTCCCGTATTTATTTGTATATAATCAATCCATTTTTTCCAGTCTCGTTTATATCTCTCATTTGAGTGGTCTTTAAGGTATGCAGATATTTTAGCCATCTCGGCTAAATTTGTGACTTTCAATGTCCATTCTTGGATTGTAGGCAAGTCTTCCTTCTTCCAGTATTGTGCCACCAACAGTCTTGCTGCCGTTATTAAGTGCAAAATCAAGTTAATCTCTACCGCTGTACAGTCAGTAATTATGCCTAACAAAAATAACTGAGGAGTAAACTTTATCCCTTTTTTAAAGAATATTTTGCATAATCCACCATATTTTTATCCAAAATGCCTTAACCTTTCGGCAAGTCCACCATATATGGAAATATGTAGCATCGAGAGAACCACATCTCCAACATTTGGGTTGTAAATTCGAGTACATAAAAGCCAATTTTTTAGGATCTAAGTGCCATCTATAGAAGATCTTGTAAAAATTTTCTCTCAGGTTTTGGGCTTGTGTAAATTTCACATTTCTTACCCAAATTCTTTCCCATGTGTCCAACATTATTGGTTCTTCAATATTTTGAGCCCACTTTATCATACAATCTTTAACTAATTCTGTTTCGGAATCCATCTGTACTAATACATTGTATATCCTCTTTAAACTTTGATCTCTTATTTGTTTAAATAGATTATCCTCAACTTGCATGAAACCAATTTTTTGATCTGTTTTCCACCTGCCCATACTGGAACCATGTTTGAATTACCTTTTCCTCTTTTAATACATCTAAGGGTTTTAGTTGTAATACCCCCCTTTCTAGGGTAAGAAGCTGTCTGTAAGTAATTCTATCCTGTTTTTGTGCTATGTTCATGTTTTCTATTGCGTGTCTAGGAATTGCCCACATCGATATCTTGTCATTTAATGTGTATTGATATTTTTTCCAAACCCGCAATAAAGCATTCCTTAAAATATGACTTTTAAAATTTTTATCCACTTTTTTGTTGTATAACAGGTAAGCATGCCAGCCATATACCAAATCATGTCCCTCGATATTAAGTATCCTATCATTAGTTAAGTCAATCCAATCACTGATTACAGATAATACTACTGTATCATAATATAATTTTAGGTTGGGTAATTTCAGACCTCCACTCTCCCGCACATCTTGCATTATTTTTAACTTTACTCTCGGCTTCTTTCCTGCCCATACAAATTTATTAATTCCCTTCTGCCATTCTAGCAGATTCGCGTCTTTTTTAAGTATAAATAACATTTGGAAAAGAAATAAAAATTTAGGTAAGATATTCATTTTCACTGCTGCTATTCTTCCCAACAAAGATAACTGTAACTTGTCCCATTTTTTCATCTCTGTCTGTATACTATGCCAAAGTGGTTCATAATTATACTTATATAATTTCCCATTTGAGGTTAAAATATTAACTCCCAGATATTTGACTTTTTTAACTATTTCACATCCTATCATTACTCCTAGTTCTTCCTTTTGTTTAGTATTCATGTTTATGGCTAGTATTTTTGTTTTCCCTAAATTTATTTGAAAGCCAGACACTTGACCTTATTGATTAATCATATTCATTAAGATCATACTAGATTCCTGCGGTTGATCCAATATTATAACCAGGTCATCGGCAGAAGCACGCACTCTGTATTCTTGCTGCCTAATCATAATTCCCTTTAAAGCATCCAAGCCTCGTATTTTGTTCAGCAGTACTTCCAAAGTTATAATAAACAATAGTGGGGACAAAGGACAACCCTGTCTTGTACCTTTTGCAATTTGAAAAGAGTCTGTTAAACTTCTATTGACTATAATTTGAGCTGTTTGCTGTTGATATATTGCTTTGATTGATTGTAGAAAACTTTCTCCTATTTGCATTTTTTGCAATGTTTTCAACAGGAATTGCCAGTTAACTCGATCAAAGGCTTTCTCATATTCCCAAAAATATAAACGCAGCAGGAATTTGATTGTTCTTTCCCAAGTATTCTAGTGCATTAATAATTAATCTAACGTTACTTTTCATTTGTCTCCCTTGAATAAAGCCTGTTTGATCACTTTGTATCAATTGTTGAATAACCAACATTAATCTATTTGCTAGTATTTTAGTAAAGATTTTATAATCTACATTAAGTAATGAAATAGGTCTATAGTTTTTTAGTTGAGTAATATCTTGGTCTTCTTTGGGTATCAGGGATATAAAAGCTGTCTTCCAAGATGGGGGCACCTTACCTTCCGTTTGAACCTTATTAAATAGTTCCTTAAGAGGTTCTACCATTTCTAACTGTAGATTTTGTAGTAAGCCGCTGTCAAGCCATCTGTGCCTGGTGCCTTCCTTACCTTTAACTGCTTAATTACCTGTAGAATTTCCCCCGAAGTTATTGGTTGATTCAATTTTTGCCTGTGCTCTTCTTTAACTATGGGTATTTTCTCTTTGTCTAGGTATCTCTATATCTAGGCCGTTAATTTTATCACCCTTCTACAGCTCTGTAAAAAATTCCCAGAAGGCCTTTTGAATCTCATCCTGTTGGAACACTTCCTTCCCTCTATAGAGCAATTTAGTTATGTTTCGAGAATTTTGTTTTTTCCTAATCTGATATGCTAACCATCTACCAGATTTATTTGCATTACAAAAGGTATTATGTTTTGCATATAACAAATTAGTAGCTACCTGATCTGAGATCAACATGTTGAATTGGGCTTTTAATATAGTGTTTGCTTCTTGAATCTTTGTGTCTCCTGGGTTTAAAGTTAACTCCAGCTCTTTCTTCCTGATTTCATCTTCCAATTCTATTCGTTTTACCCCTTGTTTATGTCTATGTGATCTATTTATATTTATCAAAACTCCTCTCATATACGCTTTACTTGCATCCCATACAATTTCCATAGGTGTACCCTTATTCATATTAAAAACAAAATATTCTGTTAACAATTTTTTACAATCATTAATATACTTTTCATATCTGAATAAATTTTCATTCAATCTCCAAAACCTTCTTGCTTGTGCCACCCCTCCCAACTCCATCCAAACTGGGTTATGATCTGAAAAAACTCTAGCTGAGATCTTTGTCTTCTTCACCCTGGAAAGCAAATCATTAGTGATTAATACAAAATCGATCCTAGAAAAAGATTGATGTCTATCAGAGAAGAAGGTAAAGTCATATTCTTCTGCATTTCTTTCTCGCCAAATATCTCTCAATTCAAAGTCATCCATCATATCGAAAAAGGATTTAGGTAGTTTTGCACGCATTTGAGTATTTGGATGGGAAACCTTCTTATCTTTCTTAGTATCCATAACACCATCCCAATCGCCCAGTAGTATGCAAGACCTATAATCCCACTGTACTAATTTAGCATGAAGTTTTCTATAAAATCCATCTTGTTGTTAATTAGGAGCATATATTCCCAGTATCAATGTCTTTTTCCCTTCTAATATCAGATCTAACGCGATGTATCTTCCATGGGGATCTGCTTCGATTAGTTCAACCAAATTCTTATGGTCAGTCCACACATCGAATGGGTGTTTGGCGCCTTCCAGAAAATGGCGCCATGTGGTCAAAGCCCAACGAACAGCAAATGCTTCCTTCTCCCAAATGGCCCAACGTTTCTCTGTGTCAGTTAGTTTGTGAGAGGTGTATGCGCAGGGTTGTAAATTACCTTGACTATTGGCTTGAAGCAATACGGCCCCCACAGCCACGTCACTGGCATCAGCTTGAACCACAAAAGGCGCGTCCATGTCCGGGTGTTTGAGGACTGGTTCCTCTGCAAAAAGCCGCTTTAACTTCTCGAAGGCAGCTTGACACTCCATGGTCCAATCCAGCGGCTTGCTAGGCTTGGGTTTCGCCCCACCTTTGGACTTCAGAAGGTTAGTTATGGGAAGAGCTATCTTAGCAAAAGAAGGGATGAACTGGCAATAGAAATTAGCAAAACCCAAAAAAAATTGCAATTGGCTGCGTGTACGAAGGGCCTCCCACTCGGTGATTGCTTTCACTTTAGCGGGGTCCATCTCAACACCCTCGTGGGAGATACGATAGCCCAGGTAGTCAATCTTCTCCTGATGGAATTCACACTTGGACAATTTGGCGTAAAGCTCAGCTGCCCGAAGTTTCTTCAGCACGGTACGAACCAGTTTTACGTGCTCCTCACGTGTTTCTGTGTAAATAAGAATATCATCTAAATATACGTTAACGCCCTTGTAAAGGTGGTCATGTAAAACCTCATTAATTAGCTGCATGAAGACCGCAGGCGCCCCCTGTAGGCCAAACGGCATCACACGAAATTGGAAACAGCCAAGGGGGCAGTTGAAAGCCGTTTTCCATTCATCTCCCTCTTTAATACGGACTCTATAATATGCTTCTCTTATGTCCAACTTAGTGAAGATGCGGCCCTTCCCCAATTGGGCCAGTATGTCCTTCATCAGTGGCAACGGGTAGAGGTTTTGAGATGATATCGTGTTCAAGTTTTTAAAATTAACACACAACTCTCTGAACAACACAGGAGCCGCTACCTTGGGTCTTGGTGATTCAATGAACCCCCTCTCCAAATTCTTATCAATGAATTTTCTCATTTCCTACATTTCCCTAGGGGACATTGAATATATTTGGGGCTCTGGAAGCTTCACCCCAGGTAAAATATCAATGGTGCAATCAGTGGGCCTGTGGCGGGGTAGTTTATCAGAAGATTTTTCACTAAAAACTCCTCTAAGATCCCAGTACTCTTTTGGTATTCTCTCCTCCCCTTTGATTCTCTCCTGCCCCCTGGCTGCCAATGTAGGGCTAGTAGCAGCAGAATCTGGAGTCTCAACCTCCCATTCAGGAGGTTGAATTCTATTCAGATGTACATCTTTAGCTATGCTAAGTGAACAGATGTTAATAATTGGTAAGTGTTGTTGCAAGGAATACAATAGTAAAACTACTGCTGTCCTCTTTTATGTGTACAAACATTGCTGAAGACTTTAGCATGAACCGCTAAAGCAGATTTCAAATATTTGATTTCAGGTAATTTAGGACATATTTGGAACTTTGCATAGCATTTGGAATAAATAAGCAATAGAAAAATGAACATGGCTGAGATCAGTTGATTTGAAATACTTGAATGTAAAAACATATTAGATTTCAGGCCCTTAAGATTGTGATGATTCTTCTTCTGATGTCAATTTTCACAAAGATTAACTTGCTGCAGAAAATAGCTGCTCATTTATAGCTGTGATCTTGAAAGAGTTTTCTCGGCAATTGTTAGCAACTTTCAGCAAAAATCCTGTTACTTTTGTTGTTTTTTGTTATTGTTAAATGTGTGTGTATGTGTGTGTGTGTTCACACATACAATATAGATACTATATATTATCTGTCTAAGATTAGGATTTTCATCAGATTATGAGAACTTGCTCATATTGGAAATCACAGGTTACTAAAAGATATAAATTCTAATTTTGACCAACTCTCACTTTAATAATCACTTTAGGATATAATAAATTTACAATTGAAAAGTGATCTTTGAAAAATAGAAGACAAAGAAAACTTGTCAGTGAGTTAACTTTCTTTCTAGATAACAGAAAGTAAAACAAAGAGGAAAATCATATTTTAAAAGATGAGTATAAAGTTAATTCCAGTACTTAAAACTTATAAAAGGAATTTTTGCAAAATTATATGCCTATTAAGGTAGTTTAATGTACTAAAGCAACACCCACATAGATCATTAAATAGCTTATCTGCAATAAATATTTCCAGGAGTTTGTTGGTTTGTTAAGAACAAGCCATGTAAAACTAATCTTTTCTATTTTTATGACAGACTGACTGAGTGAATGCTTTTGATATGGTATACTCTGATCTCAGTAAAACATTGGGAAATATTTATAATTATCTTGTGTCCTTGTGAATGGTTATGGCTATAATTATAAAGTCTGGTGGATTGTTAGGGATGCTTATAAATGTTTCTGCATCTTTTTCAAACATATAGAAGGTGAATAAACAGTATATTTATCAGGTTTATGATGGAACAAAGCAAATGTTACTGACCAACACTTTGGAAGCTAAATCATAATTTAATAAACCTTGGCAGAGTTCAATGCTGAGGCATATCCAATACAGGTAGTTCGATATTCGAGAGTGAAAAATTAAGATGCTGCATTTAGGTAAGAAAAATCTAAGATTCAGGATCAGAGAATCCTGGCTGGATGAATTCCAAGTAGAACTGGGAGAATGATGAGGGATCTAGAAATCAGAAACTATAAGATCTAGATATGTTCAATCTACAATAAAGAGACTAAATGCGGCTGTTAAAAGGGTTGGTAAATATCTAAAAGAGTTCTTAAATGCAGGTTGAACATTAATTGTATAAATAAAAGTTTGATGATAAAATTGAATAATTATCTTGCCATCCACCCATTCCAACAATGGATAAAGATAACACTTAAAACTCTTACAGATCGAGATAATATAAGGTACCAGTAAGTATAAGGCTATTGAAATATAATAGGCCCTCATACAGATTTCCTAACTACTTGAATGCAGAAAGAAAAACTGGGAGATGAAATCAGAAACTTGATTTGTATGATATCAGTAAAGAATATAGAATTTTCCTTTCATTATTATTATCCACTCATAGCTACATATTTGAATACAACTTTGGGGATTTAAAAAAAAATAAAAGAAACATTATAAAGCATCTATTAAAGGCTATATAACATTACTTTAATGGAAAGATATATTCTTTCACCTTTTTTGATGAAATGAACACGAAAGTTTTGGCTTTCAAAGGCTAAAAGAGCACAATGAGTTAGAAGACATTGACATGTATGTGCAATTTCAAGTGGAAAAATAATGGTTTCTTAGAAACTAGTTTCAAGTTTATTGAAGTATATTCCCTTTTCCTTTGTCTCTTCATAATAAACTAAGCCAGAATGAAATGATAATTGTTCACAAGCATTCCAAACTAACTAAGCATAAATCTCCATCACCACCACCATCATCATTGTCATCATCATCTGTAATGCAAAAAATCTATGAAGAAAATGAAAATATTAATTGTATATGTTTGGGTATAACTTGCTAGTCCCCTTCCTTAGCAACACTTACTAATATGCATAATGCTTCATAGGTAGAGACACCCTAAAGCACAAGGAGATTCTTTTTTAAATGCTACTATTTCCCCCTGATCTTGTTATTGAACTTGAGCAGAAAGTGTCATTGAAAATCGTAGTTCAGTTCAATTTTCTTATTCTTCTAAAAGAATGTTCATATATTGCACAGTTCTATTCATTTGATATCAGTCTCACTCTGTGATGCATTTCTCCCTCCACAAATTTAATTTTACTTTGCAATTGCCAAATGATAACCCAACTTAGAATAAAATAATTTATGTTTTGTTTACAATTGTTACAGATATTAGGCTTTTAAAAACAGAAATTGACACCAAGCATCATCTTTTTTTGCTACTGGTTCTGTGGGTGTGGCTTGATGGGGGGCATGTGATTGAGTAGGTGTGGCCAACTTGCCATTACTCACTCACTCACACACACACACACACACACACACACACACACACACTCAGTCACAAGCCCCCCATCTAGCCACGACAACAAAACTGGCAAAAAATTCTGTTTTGCCAGCTGGGAGGCTGTCAAAGAAGCCTCTCTTTCCCTGCTTCTACCTCAGTGCTGAACAGTCCATGCCCTCCTACACACACACACACACCATGCTTGCCCTGGTGGCACCCCAGCAGCTGAGCGAGGAAAGGAGAGGGGCCAGAGAATGAAGAAAGCAGGCTGGTGCTTTGAGGCACATGATAAAAAAGAGCAGCTTGGCTCGCAGCTCCTCCCTTGGCAACTGCAGGAGCCACAACAAACAAAAGGCTTCACTTCCCCCTTCCAGCGAAAGCATAATCATGCAGTGTGCACACACACAAACAGACAAAGACACTGTCAGTTTCGGCAATTAGAGGGGAAATGCCCATTATGCCAGGGCTGCACCAGAGCCAAATGCCAGGGGAAAGCGAGCACCTCCACACATACACCCCTCTCCATCTAGCTGCTTTGTGTGGCTATGGAGTGGCACGACACAAGTGCGGCCTGGGAGAAATGAGGGGCAGGGGGAGGAGAAGGCCGAGCTTCTGCTAGGGAGATGGGAAAGCAAGCCAGGTTGTCTCAGGAAGCACCACTCTTCCACTCAGCCACCTCTCGAGGTTGGCTGGGTTAGACCCACAACTGCTCTTGCCTGCCCCGCTTCTCCTCCTGTTCTTGGAGGAAAGAGGTAGGGATGCCCCCCAGGGCTCGCTTCCCTTACCACTCGCCACCACCCATGCCGGACAGAATGTTGGAAGCCAGGCTGGTCCCACCAACCCCGCTTGCCCACTGCTTGCCCGCCTGATTGCCCATGTGACCAGGTGGGGCCTGGGCTGCAACCGGAGGGGTTTTGTAACATTATTTTTAATGTTACAAATTAATTATTTTAATAATTAATCTCAGTGCTTTTCTCCAAATAAAACTTCTAATTATTTTGAGAGGTTTTTCATAGCTGCTATTAATCTACTCATTAATGAAATTCAATTGGAGTCAATATATTAAATATTACTGTGTAATTTTCATCTGCTAGGTACACCGATTCTCTATGTTTATAATTCAATAAATTATTATAATGATACATTTATCTTTCACTTCACAAAGTTCAATTGTTGGAAATAAATTATAATATAGGTATATTTTTGTATCTATAACTATAAGAACGTGTGTGTGTGTGTATGTGTATATGTATATATAATTTTGACAAAGGAATCTAGCTAATGGTTTAGAACTCCAGAATGTATTAATCTTTGAAAATAGGGTGTAAACTTTTTATATAATAATCCATAATTTCATAATTTCATAATTTAAATATTTTTCTATAAACTTTTAACTTGTCTTAGAATTAATATATGGAATCAGCCTTTTTTATTAGTTATTATGGAGTAATGATATGAAATATAATGCCAACCCCAGCCTGGTCCTTAAGATTATGGTTAATAAATATTATGAGGAAATCCAAATTTGTACAATATCTTAACTTTTGACACTTAGATATGGCGCAATAATTTTAAGTGCTTCTGAAATCTGTTTAGCATTTAATTTTTAATATGGTAATAACAAACTAAAATGGTTTTTATAACCTTTATGAGGAATGTTTAGCATTTACTAAATAAAATATTCAAGAGTAAAGGGAGGCGTACAATAAGGAATTAGAATGGTTTTTATTTCCTAGAATTCTAATCAAAGTTGAAAACTCTCTCATCTGTCCAATGGTTGCAACATAGTAATGGAATAGATTTATATATGATGAAGATCTGCCTTAATCTAGAGTGAATGTTGATTAAAATAAAGTTCTGAAAGGATGAGTGCAATAAGAATTATTGTAGTGGTAAATTTGCTGGGGGAAATTGAATTTTGTATTTTAATAATTAGAGACTACAACTAGATATTTATTAAAGATCCAGTAGTCTGTTGAGCCTTGCAGTCCATTAAGTGTATTTCTCAGGACGATTAATTCCTTTGGGTCTGCCCCAGGATATAAAATAAACTTCTTCAAAGTCAGGTATTTTAAGTTTCCTCTTTCTCTCAAGTAAACATGAAATATTTTTAATAAATTATATTTGAAGTGTGTTACTGTTTTCTGAAATAATTTTAAGTGCTGTCCAATATCATTGTGACTCTTTTGGCATGGCATGGCACCCCTGAAAATAAGATCTGGTGCCTTTTTTGGTGGTAAAAAAATGTAAGACAGGATCTTATTTTCAGGGAAACACGGTGTGTGTGTGTTCATGAAACAGCTGTCATGCCCAATCTGTATATTTACAAAACAGCTGTCATGACAATATGATCACTATCAAAATATTCATTTATTTGAACATAAACATTCTTCTAGATGAATGGGGAACTTGTGGACCTTAAAGGCATTTATATAAATAAATATGATGGTACAGTTTATTGCTTTGCAATGTGTTTGCTCTACATAAAAGGAAATGTACATGAAATCAGATAAGACGAAGAGTCTGATGTGATACTTCTGTTGTCCATGGACACCAAATTAACCACACCTATCCATATATGAAATTATTCTGTTTGGTGGCTGAATATCTGCAATCTTCATACCTTAAATAACTTTTGAATTATTATATTAACCACTGTGCAATCTGCCTTTTATTATTAAGGATGACTCTTTTTGATGCAGAGATTAAGGCACTGAATTCTAGTCCTGTCTTATGCACAAAGTCAGCTGGGTAACCTTAGCTAATCACTGTTTCTCAGCCCCAGAAAGCATGCAATAGCAAAACAATGACAAAATTTTCTAAAAAATATTGCCAAGAAAACTTACCCAGGCAGTCATCAATTATCAAAAATGACTGGAAGACACTAAACAACCAACCAACAAAATTATGGTACAACAATAGTAAGGATGGAATATAGATCTTCTAAATATACAAGAAAATAGAATAAATAAAAAGTTTGATGCCTCTGGCTGAATAAAGATAGTGGTCAAATATAGCATACTGAACCTTGCTTACTGCTTACTGCACTAAATTATATTCACAGTATTAATTCAAAGAATTTCTGCCTGCCATTTAAATGCATACTATAATTCCAAAGTTGTCATTTTTAATTGGTTAGTCCAGACTACCTAAACACTTTGTGACTGTTAAGAAAAAGAAGTCAAAATAATTCATCAGAACCAATGCTTTGGGAGGTGAATGCATATTTTGGAAGATTAATTATATTGAAGGTCTTATTAATTTAAAAACACTTTTATAATAACAAGTTTCAAACTTTTAATTTATTCATACTTTTGCATCATCGATAAACACATGCCCATAATTTTTTCCCATCAAGAAAAATTTCCTATTCTTTGTTATGATGCAGGGAAAAATTAGAAGAAATGTAATGGAAATAATAAAAAGATTTATTGTTCTAATATCATTTTAGAAATTCAAATAGATTCTAAATCTTGATTATGATCTTTACATAATTGTTACACAAACAAGATTACAGTTGGTATATTGCACAGTTATTACTTTATAAAGCAACCAGAAACTTAATAATATAAGCAATTGCAGAATGAAAGTGCAAAAGACTTATTTTTGTATAAGAGGCTTACATTATGCTTGAGGCAATGAAATGGTTAGATTCACAAATATCATAAAATCATTACGTGTGCATGGGGACGTAGTTAAGTATATGTGTATACATACATACATACATACATACATACATACATACATACATAATGAAATGAGAAATAATGGGATTTTGTACATATTTTATTACTTTGCATTAAACAGAAATCTCAATAAGTAAATGATAGACTGTTGCATTAGGGTCCCGAGGCTGAAGATGAATGAAAGTAAACAATCCACGGATAGCTGAACCAACAGAAGTTTATTGAGCATCCAGAATTAACAGAAGAATCAACAGAATTAAGCATTCCATGGATAGCAGAATCAACAGCAGAATCAACAGCAGCTTATTGATCATCAGACATCATTCTTATAGTTTCTCAGATTCTTAATCCTCACCTACTTTACGTGTTATATCATTATTGGTTAACAAGTCTCCAAGGCACAATAATTGGTTAGTCATTACATCATTAGTGTTTGTGAGAATGTGCATGTTCTCACACACTAAAAGAATCAAGTGTTATCAAATGAGTAAATGTTACAGGTTATACGTTATACTTTGTATCATCCCGTGTCCTTGTTCATTCCCGGGAAACACTGCAAGCAAAGAATCGCTGACAAGCAAAGAATTGCTCCAGTTTATACTTACACGTGTAACCACAGTTCTAAGAACCATCCAGATGATTCACTGTAATAACCCTACAATAGACAACAATATAGAGTTTTTTTAATGATCAATAGCACATAGGTTGCTTCATGTACAATGATACACTAACAGACTATAGTACAGTAGAAATAATGAATGGAAATTCAATTTATTTGAAATTAACATGATACTAAGGATACACTTTATAATCTTTTATTTAGTTTGGATAATGATTTCAATAGCAGATGGTTGGAAGTTTCAAGTTAATTGGACTCAGTAGGAAGAATAGAATTGCTTTGAGGATGACTTTACTATGCTTTTCACTAGCTCTTAAATGCAGCATAAAATGAATGACTAAATAAGAAATTTCTGATGGTGCAAGTGAATTAAAACTACATGATTATACTACATTACATGCCAAAGGTGGAACTGCTTACTTGTGAATATATGGTTAGGGAACAAACATATAGCTATCTGAGTTAATGGTGGTATAAAATAGAGAATCTAGTCAGCCAGCAAATTATTACTTGCCCCTAGATTAATAAAATTGTTTCCATTGCCAATAGCAAGTTGCGTAAATGCTGGTGAAATTTGCAGCATCATAGAAAGAATTGACTGCATCTGTATAATACTAGGAATGAGTTGTCTGTTTGGGTTATACAAATACTTGTCACCAGTGGTTGTATTCAGCTGGTTTGCACCGGTTCAGAACCGGATACCTAATTTTTTGTTGAGTTCAGCGAAAAGGCCAGACTATCATGCATTCATGTGTCTACAATCCCCTTGCCTGCTGCAAAGGCAGATTTGGCTTCCCTGTTGACCTTGTATATCAGAAAGTCGCAAAATTTCAGATGGCCCTGGGACACTGTACCTATGATAAATATGAAGCAGTTGCCAAGCATCTAATTTTTTATCACATGATCATGGGGATGCTGTAATGATCATAAGTGTGAAAAGTGGTTATAACTCACTTTTTTCAGTGCTGTTGTAACTTGAACTGTTGAAAGTCAAGGACTACCTTGACGTACACAGCAATTGTCATTATGTGACAAGCCAAATAAGTCTGCTAGAAGATCAGAACACTATAGAACATTTATGAACATATTGGTATTATATGAATAAATGCTGAAGCAAGATTGTAGAAATATCTGTGGGGGCTAAAATCTTTTGCTGCTGCAGCAACAATTTCCAATTGAACTTCAACATTGCACCTGTCCCTCTCCTTCTCTGTCTCTCTGTCTCTCTGTCCCTGTCCCTGTCCCTGTCCCTGTCCCTGTCCCTGTCCCTCTGTCTCTCTGTCTCTCTGTCTCTCTGTCTCTGTCTCTGTCTCTCTCTCTCTCTCTCTCTCTCTCTCTCCCTCCCTCACCTCTCTCTCATTCTGTCTGTATTTCTCATTTTCTTTGTCTTATAGATGTCTATATCAGACCTACTTAAACAATTCTTATTTTATTTAGGAGATATAAACACCTCCTTCAAAATTCTAGGCATAGCTTTTGTTGAAATTGTTCTGGTAATAGAAAAGCCCTTCTGGCAATATTTATCTACTTATTAACTATAATGGGTTAGCTGGATAAATACTTTTTAAGGGACCTAGCTATTTGGTTGAGCTTTATAAGTTGGTCTTGTTTTCCTCAAAATCCTTTCTTTTTTTTCCTACTGTATTTCTATTGACATTATTTTGAAAGATAATAAAGCTTGTTTTTATTTATGCATTCTAGATATGAGCATATTTGATAAATGCTGTCTTTCTTATCTGAAAAACTTTAAATTAATCTCTGATCATTCTTGAATCAAGATATTAAAACATACACATTTTCATGTTCATTTCTGCTCACATATCCCCAAATATATACCCTTTCCCAGCACATATATTTTCCAAGCAGTTTTGATAATATAAAATATTTTTGCACGTTAGTTTCAGCAACATGTACATTTTTCAATCAGTTCCTTAGGATACAACTTTTGCATTTTTCTGTAAATAAGAAGGATAATCAAATGTTGCTTTACACATAGTTTTATGTGATGCTGACTTGGTAAGTTCTTAAAATGCAAATTGAACACATTTCTTGCCTAGTTTTAAGATTCAGTTTCAGGTATTATGTTTTGCTCACTGTATTTTAAAAATGAAAACAAATTAGTATTAAACAGCTGTTAATACCATTAATCTACATTCCCCTCACCTGAAATAATTTTTAAATAGATATAACACTTCATGTATAATCAAGTATGCAATATATAAACTGCAGATAAAAATAATTAATATAAAAACAATTATATGACAAGCAAGAGAGTAATTCAAATAGAATCAGAAGCTAATTGAGATGTCTGTATACTACGAGGAAGCATTAAATGGTAAATTCTAGTTTGACATTAAATAAATAAAATAACCAAAAAGCCAGTAGGTGTCCATGTTTAAAGTTTCACAATAAAGCACACCTGAAAATAGGCCCCAAAGATCTCAGTTGGCAAATGGATCCATAGATGTTTCCAGGAGTTTGAGAATTAGGTAGGAAAAATGGGTTCTGGAGTCCAGAGTACCCAATTATTCTAGATGAATTATTTTAATTATTCATTTTTAAATCAACCTGCTTATGATGTAAACATATATTGCATGTGCACGCATTTAATACACTTTTCTTTATGGAAAAAGGAATTATTTTATTAGTTTAGCGCAGTTCCCATTGATTAGCAATTCAGGCAATGTATTAAAATTTATTTCCTTGTCTGATACATGCATTGGATTATTCAAGCAGTCCACATTTCTAACCATGATGAGAGAGGAGATCCATATTAACAAAAAAGCATCATGTTCACAATGTGGTTTTGTTTGTAGTGAATAATTGCTTGCCACTTCTAATGAAGTTACAAGCAATTTCAAAAACTAATCCACAAGCCCTATCTTTTATCATAATCTAATAAGGCATCCTTGTGTGATTGGATGATACATCCACTAGATGACATTAACTTTCTGAACTAGCATTCTAATCTGATTAATGATTTACCTAGAATGAAAGTGTAGTCTTATACTTCCACTAAAGCTTTATTTTTTTTTCTAGTTCAATAAGATGTTTACAATCCTTGATTTACAAATGGAAACTAATTGTTGTCCTGTGGTTGACCCAGATCATCAATTTTATTATGCACTTACTAAAATTTTCTTAAGGTTGAAAAGGTGACTAATCAACAGCATTACTAACTGCTATAAATCCTGCAAAATAGCATAAATCTGCAAAATGCTCAACAGATTAAGTGTAGAACTATAATATTCTCCCATGGAAGATATTTTGTTGGATATCCTTTCCTTATTAAAGGTTCAAGTATGAATGGTCAAATGAAGAAACCATGTATTTGATATGAAAAAAATAGAAAATGAATAGCATGTGGCTTCCAACAATTCATTATTTTCGTTCTTATTCATATTTTGTCTTCAGCATTAGGATTAACATAAATTAAACAATTGTGAATATATCTCCATCATCTTCTATCTATCAATTTGATATCTATTATGTAGGTCTAACATGACTAATATGCTTAGATCAGCATTTGTTATGTCTAATATTTAGATACTCTGCTGCACACACACACACACAAGGCCAAAGCTGATGTGCACAACATAGAGGCTTGAGCTCCCTATATGTAGTTTATCAATTTTCTGATAATACTGTTCCTTAAGACTTTAGCCTTAGGTTTCAGGCAATGCTGTTTAAAAGAGAACGTCTTTTCAAATGTCACACAGATCATACTGTCATATTTCAGTGTTGGACAGTGCTGTAGTTCCTTTGTCACATAACATCCAAATCTTCCTTTGTATCTTGATTTTGGAACTGGAAAGCACACACTTGGGTCTTGTTTGGGTTAGGTTTTAAATGGTTACAGTATAAGATCATCCTAATTCTTCAAGGGCTACCATACATTTCCCAGCTACCTCATAAAAATCATCAAAATATATTTCTGCAAGAACCAACATTTATACTTGTTTGAAATAATATCTCTATTAATATGCGTACTTTCTACAGTAACTAAAGCAATGCACATATAGGATTAAAAAAACAAATGTATAATTAAAAATGGATTTTGTAGCCAAATCTGTGGAATATTTATTCCTAGAAGTTAACTAAAACATTATGCTCTCTTAAAAGAATTGATTTCCAGAGAATATTAAAGACTCATTTAAAAAGAAAATGTGCTACTTCCTCATGTGTTAGTATTTAATAATTTTACTTGCTAATCTGAGCAATAAAAATGTTAAAGACAATTCCCAAGGGACCAAAAATAGTGTGTTGTTTCCGTAAGTAGTGACATGTTGATTGTTTAAAGATTATTGCTCTAATGCATAAAATAATCTAATAACTAACTGAAAACTCTATTCAAATAACAAGTCATTAGACAAATAGTATCATATCAAAGTAAATTAGCTGCACTGCAGTCTTGAATTATCTAGCTGTTGTGCTTTGATCACAGTTGAATTGGATCATTAACTATTTAATGGTGAGATCTTATGTAAAGGAGTATCTGCTCCTTTTTTTCTTCCTATGGTAGAATATACTTTAAGAAATAAGAGCATACTATAACAAATAAAAGACTGATCTAGTCCACTATTCTTTTATTTAAACTGATGAAGACTACTTAGCTATACCTAACCAACAGTGAATTTTCTAGAAAGACAATATATTTTTTGCCAGAAGTTTAGTACATTTTTTGTAAGATTGCTATTTTTTTCTGAAAAATTCTGATAGCAAATTAAGCAAAAGAACATATAAATAGCAAACAATCTATATATTCTTCACCCTGATATCTTTTTAAAATAATCTCCTATTTATACTGTAAAATTAAATAATTTAATACAAACGTGATCAAATCTTAGGAGCTCACAAAAGCATAAAATTAATATTGGTTAATAAGGTTAACTCTGAACTTATCTCCTCAAATCAGGGAAGTGCAGTCAGGGGAGGCAGGGGAGGCAGAGCCTCACCACTGTCATCATGAAAAGAAAAAAAAATGTAAAAGGAAAAAGGCAAGAGCTGAGGTCAGGCTGAGTTAGTTGCTGCCAGAGTCACCATGGATGACTCTGCTTAGTGTTTAACTGTTTAAAAAAGCCTCTAAAAAGCACCTCTACAGGAGGCGGCAGGAGAACAACGTGCCTCATCTAGTCTGGCGTTTTATGATCACTCGAGCAGTGTTAAGCAAGGGTTAAAAGCCAAAAAAATCTTGATGTAGATGAGGCACGTCATTCTCCTGCCTCCTCCTGTAGAGGGGGCTTTTTTTAGAGGCTTTTTTAAACAGTTAAGCAGAGTCATCCATGGTGACTCTGGCAGCAACTAGTCCAGCCTGATCTCAGCTCTCACCTTTTTCCTTTTACATTTTTTTATTTTCATGATGGCAGGCAGGAGCAGAGTTGAAATCATCTCTGAAACAGCTGGAAAAGGTACATGTGGGTCAGAGGGAGTGGGAGGAATTCAAACTTCATCCTCCTGGTGCAACTTTGTGTGTGTGTGTGTGTTTGAGAGAGGGGGGAGGGAGGGAGAGAGGGAGGAAGGAGGGGAAGGGAGAAGAAAAAGAAACTTATTTAACAAAAAAGGAAAACAAATGCTGTCGCTTTAAATCGGAACTGAGCATGCCTGGCTGTGGAATTCTGGGAGTTGAAGTCCACAAGTCTAAAAAAATTGCTGCCTCACCAGCCATAAACCTCACTGCACGTCACTGCCTCAAACTTACAATACTGCCCATATTTCTGCATGCAATTATTCCATTAATTTGTATTTTTAGGGAAAATTAAAAGTAAGAACATTGCAATAATAAAGGAATAGAAAAAGTATATGCCACATGGAATAGACGCTAATTACTATAGCCTGAGGTGGTAGATTTGTAAATCACTGTGTATAGCACACTGGCCCGCTTTGGTGAAAAGAGCCAAATTTTTAAGACCTTACTATGACAGAGTCTTGATGGCATCATTTGCTCAGCCAAGAGTTTGAAAACTACAACTGGATACCATCAGTTTAGTTGCCATCCCTGGCTTCATTCTGTTTAATGACCTTTGCCCATTATGTAGATGTTAAATAAAAGCGATGAGAACATCAAGCAATATATATTTTTCTTAAAATGTTACTGAAAGTCTCTGATGAAAAAATTACATCCCTGAGGAGATTCTGTGATGTTAACATGCTTTTTGATGTTTAATGAACAGAAAAAAGGTTTTCACATTGATCTGGAAAGAAGTAATTTAATAATAATAAAAAGGGACTGTTGTATGGCATATATGTATGTTGTACGGATTCTTGTGAATCAAGTGATTTATTAGAATAAGCTGCAAGTTAACTTGCCACATATTTTTCTATAATTCCAAAATAATTTCCCCAGGCAACAATTTATGTTGCTTGGTTAAAATGCAACATGAATGAGTAAGAGGTGACAAAGACTAACAAGACAACATGGTTTTTCATTTGGGACTTATATGATCATGTATTATGTGAAAGCCTATTTAAAGGCAAAGCTGCTCAAGAAAATTGGGTGGAAATCAATGAAGGGAAGCTCATTAATTTAAAATCTGAATTAACTATTAATTCATATGGCACTGTTCTTCAAAGCCAGAAGTGCAAAATGCTGTTTTGTTAATGAATAGTGTTAAAATGATCAGATTTAAAGCTGGCTTCATTTTTGCACAACAAAAATAATTTAAATTGCTGTTAACCACAGATGGTTGCATTACTTTGTTGATAATTTTATCATCTCAGCTTGTTTCTAGTACTTTGTTTCACATAATCAACGCATTCTGAAAACCTATAACTATACTTAGCTTTGATCATTTTGGCACATTTAGGATAGTCTTTACAGTAGAAGTTGTGGGTGCTTCATCACTGGAAGCTTTCAAGAAGAGACTGGCTAGTTAGCTGTCAGAAATGGTATAGGGCAGGACTGTCAAACTTGGAGACTGTGGGGCAGATATTTCAGGCACTGACCATGCCCACCCCTGGTTTACTGAAGGGAAAAATGTTGCAATACATCATGTGACGACAATGTGACATCGCACATTTGACACCCCTGGTATAAGGCCTTCTGCTTGACCAAGGAGTTGGACTAGATGACCTACAAGGTCCCTTCCAACTCTGTTATTCTATTTTGTTCTTTTCTGTTTTACTGTATATCCATGATCATAATTTAATGTATTTTTTATATTGTTAACTAAGAAAGGCAAGCATTTCTTCACATGTGTTTGTAAATTTGTAAATTCACCCACTATTTCTATTATTAATTGTTAATTTAAAATTGGTGAAGCTACGGTCAATCAAAGCAATTGTTTTTTTAAATGCCTATTAAATCTATGGAAAGAAATATATACATGTGACAACTAGTATATAGTGAAAATCAAATAGCCAAATTATTACCTTCTAAATGAAAAAAAGAATTAAAGCTTCTTTGTCATGAAATCAGATTTCCCAGAGTTTTTAAAATAGCTTGGATATTAAATTAGAATGGGATTTATGTTTATGTAGTTCTACATATTGGTGGACCTAAAGAGACAATGAAATAAATCAATGTTTGCAATGACTGTGTTGCAATAGGGAGAGACTGGATGTGGAGAAATGCTTGTATAATTGCTCGCTTGTTCTCTCTCTCCCAAACAAATCCTGCTGCATATAAGAAATGTATTCCTTTTGAATAAATATGCTTAAGATTGATGTTGTAATTGCTGATTTGTAATTTTCCTCTAAATTTGTTCTAAGAATAACTAGATTGTTTAGTTTGCATACAGTAATATACATTGAAAAGACAAGAAGAAGTAACTGAGATTTTTTTAAAAGTACAGGTGAGAAAACAGCCTTTAATTTAAAGCTGCATTTATCCAAAAAACCTGATTAGGCATAATTCCCCTTATTAAATTCCAACTGAGCATTCTGCTGACAATTAATTCCTTGCATTATTAATTTAGCCAATCCAATTATTTTACTTTAACATTATTTCCCCTGCTGAGCTATAAGGTAAAGGGAAGAGACAGACAACAAGTTTGACAACCCCTTAGTGAAGGCAACTTTAGACACAATCAGTGAATAAAAAATCATATAAAATATTAAAACAATAAATAAAGACCATAAATTTAAAAGTCAATTAGCATTCAATTTACCAAGATGGAAAGGAAAGGAACAAAGTGTGCATGGGGAGGAGGTGGCTGTCAAACCAATTAATCACCTCCAATATGCCATTCCCCCATTGGTATGGTCCTATGGCCAGAGCCAGGTCTTCAAGCCCTTTCAGAAGGCCAAATGACTGGGGTGGATGTCATGACTTATGCACAAAGTTCTAGATGGCAGGTCCCATTACAGAAGAGGCTCTTGTCTTGAATCCTGCTGGAGGACACAGAGAGAGATAGAGATAAAAAAGAAAAAGGAATATCAACAACAAAATGTATAATAACATATAATTTCAAATCTGTTAATCTTGACTGTGTCTACCTAAATTGTCTATCTAGAGATCATGCTAATATGTGCTAATTGACTTCTTGCTTCTTTACTTCAACCTAAATTCATCCAAACCCTGGAAAATGAATATACTGTATGTCATCACATAATCAATTTGATTTTAATTTTAAAATTTAAAATTAATTTTAACTCTGATATTATAATAGTTTTCTATAGAACAATAAAAAATATGTTAAAGAAATCAGGAGGAATCTATCAGACCAAAACCATATGGACTGTTCTGCCAATTTTCCGTAGGCATTAAATTTTGCATTTGAAAACCAATGAGCAGAGAATGTTGCTTGGCCATATTGTTGAACTCATGCCAGTCTGCCAATGGAAGAGGGATACTATTTTTTTATGGGAATAGGCCTGAATTTGATATTCCTTCAATACATACCTTTCTTCTTTGTGGCCAGGGAAGATTGCCATCAACATCATTGGAACTGTATAATATTGGGAGCAATGGAATTACTTTTTCAAAAACTGAGGGTTGACAAATTTCATGTAAGTTATTTTTTTTCCAAACTGCTTGTTATCTAGTATTTATTTCACAGAAAGTCTAAGGTTCTTTTCATGTTTAAAACTTTTCATATTCTAAATTAGCTTGTAAGTATTATGCTTTAGGACATATGCAGAGACTTTGATGATTGTAGAGCTAACTATGTTTGCATGTATTCAGCAAGGGATTAACAGATAGCAATTCTTCTGCTACATCAGATGGAAGCTCCCTTTTATGTTGTTATCTTGATAAATAATAATTTTGGATTTGCCTCTTGGTTTCACTGAATTTAAGATCAACATAGCTATATCTTCAGCATAGCTCACTGCCCATGGAAATTTAATTTCCTGGAAGGGAAGAAGACACTGGCACAAGTCACTGTCTTCAGGGTACATGAGGGGCTAGAAAATTGCTGATATTTTCACCTAGGCAATTTAGTAAACAGCTTAAACAGGACATACAGACAGAGAATATGCTAATGTGCTGTGCTAAGCCCCTTAGATCCTAGGAGCTTAAAATATATTTTAATGGCTCAGATTCCAAACTTAAGTAGTCCTATTAATGAAACTGTTATGGTGGGTAATTCAACAATAATAAGAAACTAAACAAACATTTATCATAGTTGATACTTTTTCAAACCATTGAAGAACTATTCAGTTTGAATAAAAAAGCTGAGGTGCTGAGAACAGATTTTTCAAACAATATGGGCCAGGAAGATTTTTAGAAATTAATGAGATGATTTTTTTTTTTTTTTTAAAGTAAATTTAGGAAGACCAGTAGAAGTGACATTCCAACAACACCTGCTTCATTCCAGGGCATCATCTTATAAATAGAAGGAGATTAGAAATTGAAAAAATTACGGTCCTACTAGGAAACCGTTACTGTAAATGCAACAAATGGAGTAGGAAAAATTAAGCCAATTATTATTCTGCATGAGAAATCTTAGACTGGAAAGGATCATTTGCCATTTATCCTTAGCTTCTCTATCCAGGATGCTATCCTATTGAACTTCTTAACACAAATGAAATTCAATCAATCTTCGAAGGAAATATTGTCCCTTTTAGCATAGATAAAATTTCAAGAAGCCAACAGATTGGCAGAGATCAATCTACATTCCAATATCAAAAAAGGAGACTTAACAGATTGTGCAAACTATTATACAATACCCCTAATTGCAGATGCTAGCAAATAATGCTTCAGATTATCTAACACAGTTTACAACAGTGGTGGGTTTTTATTTATTTTACTACTGGCTTGCTAGTGCGCGCACTCACAAGATGCTTCTGTGCATGCGCAGAAGTGTCCGGGTGGGTGGATGGAGCCTCCCACCGCCGCCACTACTGGTTAATGAACTAGTGGAAACCCACCTCTGGTTTACAACCTACATGGAAAAATAGATGCCAGATGTTCAACCCAGTTTTAGAAAAGCTGGAGAAACATTAAAGATGATACACACTGAAGAAAGTCAAAGATACCAAAAAGAAGTTGGCAAGTGCTTCACTGATTATAGAGTGGATTTTGATTTGTCAATTACATCAACTTTTGTATGTACTTAGAAAAATGGGAATCCAGAGCATCTCATTCTCTCTGTGAGAAAGCTATATACAGATCAGGAAGTCACAGTGTGATGAAAATGGAGAAACAGAGTGATTCCAGGTTGGCAAAAGATTATACTCTCCTTTTATTTATTCAAGTTATATATTAAATGTATATTATAGAAAGCTGGAGTATAAGAGGAAGAGACAAGAAATATGCCACAGGCTAGGTCTTGGGAGAACAGCATGAAAGCTATTGGAAAAGGTATTCAGATTCTGTGAAGAAAGTTGCAATACTTTTGTATGACAAAAAAAGAGAAAATAAGATTAAACACATGGAAGGTACACTGCACTTTGCAAACTGTAACCTATGTCAGACTTCAAGAGGCTATATTTTAAATGATCATTAATGCAGAACTGAATGCTGCAGTTAATAAACTATTATTACTGTGGACAACAATTTGAATTCTTTGAATTCTGCAGAATGAATCCTAAATGTAAATGTAAATGTGTTAATTGCAATGGATACAATTGCACACCAACCTGCTCATAAAAAATGATTAATTTAATATATAAGATACACATTAAACTAGGCTGCACAATATCTCCCACACTGATAAATTAATATTCAAATTAAAAATTAAATCTTGGCATACTGAGAAACTATTTGGCAGCTAATGGAGTGCCTTTTAGGATAGCTACAAATTTATCAACTTTTTAAAAAGTGCTGCGAAGTCATGGTCCATACATTATGCATTAAACTATTAAATAGTTTCTGGTTTGAATGGCTACAGCTGGGGTGGGTTCCTGACAAGTTCTAACCTCTTCTATAGAAGAGGTTCCACAGATCTACCGTGCCATTTAGAACCAGTTCCAGCTCCTTCCCCCCGCCCGTCCGCAGCACGCTTGCCCCACCCGCCGCTCACTGATTGGCTGGATCACCAATCGCCCCGCCCGCTTCTAAGAGTCCTATCTAAACCTTAAAATCTGAAAGCTGTCAAGTTTGAAACATCCCTGAGTTTTTTTCTAAAGGATTAGGGTGCAAGGGTCTTGTAACTTGACAGCTTTAAGACTTGCACACTTCAATGCCAGAGTTCCTGAGCCAACATGACTGGAGGAGGAATTCTGGGAGTTGAAGTCCACAAGTCTTAAAGCTGTCAAATTTGAACACCCCTGGGGTTTTTTTTCCTAAAGGGTTAGGGATGAAAGGGTCTTGTAACTTGACAGTTTTAACACTTGCATGCTTCAAATGCCAGAGTTTCTGAGCCAATTTTGGTTGCTAAGCAAGAGCGTTGTTAAGTGAGTTTCACCACATTTTACAAGTTGGCCACTCCCACCCAGTCACATGGCCAGCAAGCCACTCCCACAGAGCATGCCACACCTACAGAAGAGGTTCTAAAAATTTTTGAAACCCACCACAGGGCTACAGTCACTATAGAATACTATAATGCATAAAAAAACAGATATTGTTTATAACACAACCTACATGACCACAACAATGTGAATCCCAGGCAGCTTTTAGTCAGATTTTAAAAAGTGAACTATTATTATGCTAGACCACATTTTTCTTTTTCTTTTTTAAAAAATGCTTTTATTAAATAATTTACAGTGAGCATTATACCAAATGTGGGCTACTGCCAGCATTACTGCTGGTTCAAAAATTTTTGTGCATGCACAACAAATGCACGCTCCATGTACATGTGCATTTGCAATTTAAAAGGTCTGTGCATGTGCAAAACATTAGAAAAGGAAAAAAAATACATTGCTGCAATGAAAATTGAACCAAAAATCAAGATGACGCTGTCAGAGGAGAACCAGTTTGGGGGTGTGGCAGGCCTCAGTCGCCACCGGTTCCAGCAACCCAGGTCTGCCATGCCCGAACCAGCAGAACTGGTCTGAACCAGTAGGAACCCACCTCTGCTTTATACATAAAGTGTTACATAACTATGGTCTCAAAGCACAAAGCATCATGGATTTTTTTAAATAATTTTTGTGAATATAGCCCATATAATTAAGGATAAATGAGCCTAGGAATGAATTGACTTTTTGATTAGCATATGGTCATCAAGGAGTCACTAGTATTCATTTTTCTAATTCCAAATAGAATATCATTTTTTTTCTATATTTTCTTATTCCTATCCATACTTTCATGTCACTTAACAAGATAATTTCTTTCTCTGCATTTGCTATTGGAAGTTATAAGCTTCTCCAGTACGCTGCTTAGAGAATCCAAAGGAATGGGTTAATTTCAGTCTGCTTGCCTTGAGACTGAATTGAAGAAATTTGACCACGCCTCCTTTTTCACTTGGCTGATCAGTTTTTTCAATTCGGTCTGCCTAACAAAACGTAATCACATTTCTTTCCTGTTATTTACACTATTCCTTTGGATTTTCCACTGCAGGTATTCTCTGTTTGTTTGTTAGTTTGTTTGTTTCATTCCACAGGTTTTTTACTTCAGGAAGCATGCTGGTTTCCCCAGTCCGCCGCTTAGAACCGCTGCTGTTTTTTCCCTCTGAGGAGGTGACCTTGTGGTGGGCACAGCTGTCCATTTCAGGTCAGCCCTTTCTATGTGTGTTTGTGGTGCGGTGGTGAGATTGTGCACTGTTCTCGAGTTCTGCGGTGGTGTGCTCGGAGGCTTGGTCCACCATCCTCTTGCTGCTTGTCTTTTGAATTCCGCGGGTGCACACCTTGCAGAGGACTGTCTGGTGCCCCCATTGGTGGATTTGTGTTCTGGCTGTTGTATGCTGGCACCAGGAGTCTGATCTTCTGTACATGTCCTTGGCCATTTACTTTGGCGCCAAATGAGTTGCTCTGTTGCATTGGCCATTTTGGTTGCCTTTATCTTCATTGCGAACGAGTCGGAGAGCTAATTGGAAGCGCAATTGCGATCCGGCTCAGTCCTAGCGGCTCTGATATTTTGCATGGACTGCAAAATCCCTTGTGGTGTTCCACGTCAGCCTCTTGAATGCTAGTTTCGCTGGGGACTCGGTCAGTTTTGCCTGTTTACCCCAGCCGTGCCACTTGTGACCATTATTATTGTAGATAGATCCAGCAGCCCAGCTTCTGTGGATGGCATCTCCCCTGGGAGTTTCCTCTTAGTGGCTTCCACATTGCCCAGGACAGGGAGGGCTTCCACCAGGGTTGTGACTAGTAAATCCTGGGCTAAATCCAAATCGGCAGCTGCTGATAAGGACAATCACTGGGTGCCCAGCAAATAGGCCACCCAGGCGCAGAAATGTTGGGGGGCGTCCTCTTCCCTCCACCACTATTGCTGTTGGAGGGATTACCCCCCTTGCCTCCCCAAGGGTTTTCCTCCCACACAACCAGGGATTGGTCTCCAGACTGTATCCACGTGCAGCTGAGGATGTAGGCCTACATCCAAGATCCACTCCAAGTGCCTCAGACCTGAGTTTGGCCCCAAGCCCCCAAGCCAGGCAATCCCCCAGAGGCAAGGCATGCTCCTCCTGAAGCAACTTTTACCCCCACTGTTGCAGGTCTCCATGGCGAGGATGGGAATTCAGAGACTTCATTTCTGCAGCGATTTACCAAGGGGTGGATTCTGAGCTCTGCAGAAGGTCTAAGGGCACCAGACCTTCCTCTTGGTCTACCTCAGGGCTCGTTAGAGATCATCCTCCTTCTCCCTTACCATCTACCCATAGTGAAGACTTGCTTTGGGGCGATGAAGAGCAGGGGGATCAAGAGTTATCTGATGATGAAGGTGGCCCCCAGGACACTCCTCTTCCTGGTGGCTTACTCAGGCTTGCTCTGTTTAAGTCTTTACATTTTAAGGCCAGAGCCACAGCTAATATGGGCAATAAGGGAACTCCAGTAGAACCCTCCTTGGGTCTTGATTCCATGGAACATCTGTTCACAGAACCAGTGCAAGAACAAGAGATCATTCCCTCACCTAAATTATTTTGAGATGTGCTTCAGAGTCAGTGGGCTCAGCCAGCGGCTGTTCCCCCACCTAGTAACAATGATAAATGTCTGTTTGGTCCAGATCCGGACCTGGAGGGGCTCTCCAATTACCATTTGTGGATCCGCCCGTAGCAGCCTTGACTTCCCCTGCCATTATCCCTTCAGATGCTTCTGAGGGCCTAAAATCTGAGGATTGCAAAGCTGAAGAGACATTCCACAAAATGCACCAGGCAGGCTCATGGGCAATCAGGGCAGCCACGGCTGTACCCTTTTTCAATAGGATATCACTAATCTGGCTCAGACAACTGCAGGCTAGATTGGCCCCTGAGGACGTCCTTCTCCACCAGGACATCAACAAACTGGTGGTGGCCTTAGAATTCTCTGCTGATGCCACATTGGCCACAGCCAAATTTGCCTCCAGAGCTATGGCTACTACTGTCACTTTCGGCCGTTTGCTTTGGCTTTGCCACTGGCAAGCTGATCTGCGTTCAAAATGCATTTGTCTTCTTCCTCCTTTAAAGGGGGAAAGCTCTTTGGTGAGGCCTTGGATCCCATTCTCATTGAAAACTGGGATAAGAAAAATGTTCTTCTCTCAGTCCAATGTCAAGCAGATCATAGGGCTCAACCTTATTTCTGTAGGCAGCCCATTCGGGGAGACTCGGGGTCAGCTGGACCCCAGTACCCCAGAACCTACTCTCCCAGGACAGATCTGGGTTTAGAGACAGATCAAAACAACAACGACAGCCCCAGCAGCAATAGCAGCAGCCTCAATCCCGCCATGGAAACCTAGCAGCCAACTACCGACCTTTCCATCGGCACTGCTGACTCCCAGGTTGGTATTTCCATGGATAGGCATCTCAAACACTTCATTCCCCAATATTATTTGAATTTGAATTTGAATTTACTTTATTTGTATGCCGCCCTTTTCCCTGAAAGGGACTCAGGGCGGCTCACAGTTCAAGGGAGGGGAAAAACAAACAAAGTTACAAAATATAAAGACCACACACAGTTAAAAAACACAACAATCATACCATTCGAAGTGGGGCTGCATGTCTTTAGCCCCAGGCGAGGTTTTAAGGGCTATGCGGAAGGCCTGGAGGGTGGTGAGGGTACGAATCTCCACGGGGAGTTCGTTCCACAGGGTCAGAGCAGCCACAGAGAAGGCCCTCCTCCGGGTAGTCACCAGTCGACACTGGGCGGCTGATGGAATTCGAAGGAGGCCTAGTCTGTGGGATCTTATTGGTCTAGTGGAGGTAATTGGCAGTAGGCGGTCTCTCAAGTACCCAGATCCAATACCATGAAGGGCTTTGTAGGTGACAACTAGCACCTTGAAGCGAATCCGGAGACCAACAGGCAGCCAGTGCAGCTCGCGGAGGATAGGTGTTACGTGGGTGAATCGAGGCGCACCCACGATCGCTTGCGCAGCTGCATTCTGGACAAGCTGAAGTCGCCGAATACTCTTCAAGGGCAGCCCCATGTAGAGCATGTTGCAGTACTCCAGCCTAGGGGTCACAAGGGCACAAGTGACTGTTGTGAGAGCCTCCCGGTTCAGGTAGGGGCGCAACTGGTGCACCAGGCAAACCTGGGCAAATGCAACACTTGGCCAATTAGTGGGAGGGAAGCACAGCAGCCACTCGGTCTTATCTGGATTGAGTACAAGCTTGTTAACCCCCATCCAGTCCCTAACAGCCTCGAGGCCCTGGCTCATCACGTCCATCGCTTCATTGAGTTGGCACGGGGCGGACAGATACAGCTGTGTATCGTCCACATACTGGTGGTATTTAATCCCATGCCGTCGAATGATCTCACCCAGCGGTTTCATGTAGATATTAAAAAGAAGGGGAGACAGGACCGAACCCTGCGGCACCCCATACATTAGGGGCCTAGGGGTCGATCTCTGCCCTCCAACTAACACTGACTGCGACCTGTCCGAGAGGTAAGAGGAGAACCACCGTAAGACAGTGCCTCCCAGCCCCACCTCCCGCAGTCGTCGCAGAAGGATACCATGGTCGATGGTATCGAAAGCCGCAGAGAGGTCAAGGAGTACTAGGATGGAGGCATGACCTCCATCCCTGGCTCTCCAGAGATCATCGATCAACGCGACCAAAGTGGTTTCCGTGCTGTAGCCAGGCCTGAAGCCCGACTGGAAGGGATCTAGATAACTGGTTTCCTCCAAGGACCGCTGGAGCTGAAAGGCCACCACCTTCTCAACATCCTTCCCCACAAAGGGGAGGTTGGAGACTGGACGATAGTTGTTTAGGATGGCTGGATCCAAAGATGGTTTCTTCAGGAGGGGTCTCACCACCGCCGCCTTTAATGCGGGGGGAAAGACCCCGTCCCGAAGGGAGGTGGCAACAACTGCCTGGATCCAGCCCCGTGTCACCTCCCTGCTGTTAACAACCAGCCAGGAGGGGCACGGGTCCAGTACACATGTGGAGGCACTTACAGCTCTCATGGCCTTGTCCACGTCCTCAGGGGTAACAGCCTGAAAATCAATGGAAAATCAATCCAGTGATGTCCTACCAGATTATCCCTTGGTGCCTCAGCTGGTTCTGCGGGATTGGAGTCCAGGTCCGTCCGAAACCGAGCAACTTTGTCCACGAGGAATTGGATGTAGACTCTGATGCTGGATGTTAAAAGTGCTCGATCCGACTCGGATTTTCTGGATCTCCATCAGTGCTCTAGGTGTCTCTTTCGGCGCTTCATCTCCCGGAGTTCCTCAGTAAACCAAGGGGCCCTCCTGGATCCATTGCTTCGGAGCGGCCGTAAAGGCGCAATCCGGTTAAGAGCCTCTGTCGCTGCTGAATTCCAAGCAGCAGCCAGAGTCTCCGCCGGACTGTGGGCGAGAGTATCAGGAATGACCCCAAGCTCCATCTGAAAACCCGACGGGTCCATAAGTCGCCTGGGGCGGAACCACCTGGTCGGTTCCTCCTCCCTACAGTGGGGGTTTGGTCATTTGCGCCATTGAACCAGTCCCACCCAACCAGGAATGGAGGGGGTTCTGCTCCATCCTGTTTCTAGTGTCCAAGAACTTGGGGTGGGGGTGGAGGGCGATACTAGATCTTAAGAGGCTGAACGTGTACCTGGCGTACAAGCATTTCAAAATGTAGTCATTGCAAACCATCTTGAGCTGCATTCACCAGGGAGATTACCTAACATCGCTAGACATCAAAGGCATATCTTCACATAGAGTGGATCTGGCATGCATTACGGAGACCTGGTTGGGCCATGAGGGTGGTGTTCCCCTTAGTGAATTATGCCCACCAGGCTTCCGGGTGTTTCACCAGCTGAGAGCCCAGGGGCGGAGGGTGGCGGTGGTTATTAGGGAAAGTCTCAGACCTCAGGAGGTCACTGTGCCTCAGATAGGTGGGTGTGAGTCCCTTTTTGTGAAATGGGGGCTTGGAGTCCAGGTGGGCCTTTTTGTTATGTACCTGTCTCCCTGCTACGTTTTATCGGCCCTGCCGGAGCTGATGAAGTGTAAGCCGGATTGGCGGTTGATTTCCCCAGGCTGATGATCCTGGGGGATTTCAATCTGCCTTCCATTGGCAAGACATATGAATCAGCTCGGGAGTTCATGGCTTCCATGATGGCTATGGACCTAACTCAGTTAATTCAAGACCCCACCCATAACAGGGGACACACGCTCGACCTGATTTTTGCCTCTGGGCAGTGGATAAATTATCTAGATTTAGGGGATATTTCTATTCAAACTTTGTCATGGTCTGATCATTTCTTCATCAGGCTTGACTTCCATACTGCTACACCTCACCACAGGGAGGCAGAACCGACTAGATGGTTCTGCCCCAGGCACCTGATGGATCCTGAAAGGTTCCTGATGGAGCTTGGGACTTTTCCTGAATCCCTTGCTCACAGCTCGACTGAAGCCCTAGTGGAAGCCTGGGGTAGGGCGGCCATGGGGCCTTGGATCACATTGTGCCTTTGTGACCTCTGACCCAGTGTTGATCCTGGGTAGCTCCCTGGTTTACCGAAGAGCTCCAGGAGATGAAACGCTGGAAAAGACTCCTAGAGAGTGGTTGGAGGGCCAGCCAGTCCGAATCTGATCAAACACTAGTAAGAATTCATATTAAATCCTACTTTGTGGCGATAAAAGAAGCAAATGGCAACATTTTTCCACTCTCATCGCATCTGCAGATAACTGCCCAGCCGCCCTGTTTAGGGTGACCTGTTCCTTATTTAACCAAGGAACTGGGAAAGACCCCTTGCATGGTAGGGCTGAAGAATTTGTTCAGTATCTGCAGGATAAAATCACTCAGATCTGGACAGGCTTGGACTTTGACTGGGTAGATTCGGGTGAGTCGACAGGGATGAATCTTGTGGAGACTATCTGGGATGAGTTTGACCCTGTGACCCCCAAGGGCATGGACAGGATTATGGGGAGACTTAGTGCTGCCATTTGTGTGCTGGACCCATATCCCTCTTGGTTAGTTTCGGCTTCCCAGGCGGTGACACGAGACTGGCTCCAGGCGATTATCAATGCTTCATTGAGAGAGGGGTTCTTTCCCACTGCCTTGAAGGAGGCAGTGGTGAGGCCCCTCCTTCAGAAGCCTTCCCTGGACCCAGCTTCTTTAGCCAACTATCGTCCGGTCTCCAATCTCCGCTTTGTAGCAAAGGTTGTGGAGAGTGTGGTAGCACGTCAGCTTCCCCAGTACCTGGATGAAGCTGCCTACCTGGATCCATTTCAGTTGGGTTTCAGGCCAGGGTACAGCATGGAGACAGCATTGGTCGCATTGGTTGATGATCTCTGGCGGGCCTGGGACAGCTGCTCCTCTGTCTATTAGACCTCTTGGTGTCGGATCGGTTGCAGTTCATGTTGACTGGAGGACAGGGATTGACCCGGGGTGCATCACTTGTGGGGTGCCCCAGGGGTCGGTTCTCTCACCCCTCCTGTTCAACATATATATGAAACCGCTGGGCGATATCATCCCGATTTGTGCATCTTGTTCCATCTTTGATGATAGGTGGAGAAATTTTAGCCCCCTCAGAGGGCCCACAATCTGTGAGTCCTCCTGGATATGGGGCTTAATTTAGAAGAACATCTGATGGCCGTGACCAGGGGGGCCTTTTACCAGGTTCACCTGGTACGTCAGTTGCGCCCCTTTCTGGATCAGGATGCTCTGGCACAGTCACTCATGCCCTCATCCTTTCTCGCCTGGACTACTGCAACACTCTCTACATGGGGCTGCCCTTGAAGAGCCCCTGGAGGCTTCAGCTGGTCCAGAATGCGGCCACGTGGGTTATCATGGGGGTACCTAGGTGCTCCCATGTTACACCCCTTTTAGGCGGCCTGCACTGATTGCCGGTTGTTTTCCAGGTGCGATTCAAGGCACTAATTATGACCTTTAAAGTGCTCCATAGCTTAGGCCCAGGGTACCTGCGAGACCACCTACTGCCACCAGTAGCCTCCCACTGCCCAGTGTGATCCCACAGAGTTGGCCTCCTCAGGGTGCCATCAGCCAGACAGTGTCGGCTAGCGACCCCCAGGGGGAGAGCCTATTCTGTGGGAGCGCCTTCCCTCACACTGGAAGTTCCTTTGCTTCTCGTATGCAGGGCGTCATTTTCAATATCAGGCTTGGCCATTCGGGCTTTCGTCAGCCCCATGGACATTTACCAAACTGTTAGCTGCGGTGATGGCACATTTCAGATCCCACCCCATCAGACTTCAAACCTATCTCAATGATGTCCTGATCCAATGCACATCTCCGGAGCAGGCACGTCGTGATCTTCAAGCGGCAATTCAGTCGCTGCAGTTTACCACGGCTTCATGGTAAATATGGACAAAAGTAAATTGATTCCAGTCACATCCCTGATATATCTCGGGGCACTAATAGACACTGCTCAATGTCAGGTGTCCCTGTCACCCAACCGTTGCACCAGTATTCGAACTCTGGTGACCCAGGTATGGATCCAGAGGTCAGTACACCTATCACTGCTATACACATTACTCGGGAAGCTGATCTCATGCATAGGGATTGTTCCATGGGCCCGACTCCATGCCCACCATCTCCAATGGTTCCTCCTTCCACAACAGAGGAGTCACATCACAGTGTGACTATCCTCCAAGGTGATCCGATCTCTGTACTGGTGGAACTCCTCTACCTTGCTGAAGGCTTGTCTGTTCAGAGAGCCGGATCAGATCACAGTCACAACCAATGCCAGCTCATACGATTGGGGCACTCACACTCAAGCATGAGTAGCCCAGGAATGTTGGAGCCCCCAGGACTTGACAAACAACATCAACTGGCTAGAACTATGGGCCATTTATCTGGTTTTCCGAGAGTTCAGAGACCTGGTGGCAAGGTGGCACATGTTGATCCTCATGAACAACATAGCTGCCAAAGCACACATCAACCACCAGACATGCATTCCAAGAACCTGATGCTGTAGTCACAGGCACTGTGCCTGTGGGCAGAGTCCCATCTGTTATCCATCCAGGCGGATCACATTTCTGGCTCAGCAAACGTACAGGTGGATTGGCTGAGTCACGAGACTGTGGATCAGGCGAGTGGAGCCTTCACACAGATTTGTTCCAGGAAATGACTCACAGGTTTGGCATGCCGATAATGGACCCCACCAACATCCACCAACCTCATTTCTTCAGCTGATTCCAAACTCCCAGGGCAGAAGGGATCGACACCGTCTGGTGCCTGTGGCCACGGCAACTGTTATATGCGTTCCCACCCCTTCCGCTCATCCTGAAGGTGATTTGCAAGATCTTGATGGAACAGGCAGAGGTGTTGATGGTGGCACCACACTGGTCCCACAGAACCTGGTTCGCCTATCTGACCACTCTGTCCGTTGAGCCGCCCTGGAGTATCCTGGGTTCTCACCCAAGGGGCCCTCCTACATAGTGGTTCCAATTGACCATTTGGCCATTGAGGGGGGCATACTGAGATGGGACAACTTTTCAGAGCAGGTCATCCATACATCCAGGTGGCCAGATCCACTATGCGGGTGTACAACGCAATGTGGTCAGCCCTCTGTAGGTGGTGCCGCCCCCTGAGGATTGTCCCAAGATCGGCTTCGATCCCTCAAGTACTGAAATTCCTCTAGGATGGCCTAGACATGGGGCTGGCCCCGAACACCCTATGAAGACAGAAGATAGTGCATGCCACAGTGCTCCATGGAGTTGCGGGTTGTTCACTGACACACCATCCCAGGGTTCGAGCCTTTCTGAGAGGTGCTGCTAACCTTAGACCTCCAACGGTTCATTGTTATTTGTCATGGGAGCTTCCAGTTGTATTTGAAGCCTTGACATCTGCACTGTTTGAACCACTCCATTCCATTGGTCTACGTCTACTGACTCTGAAAGTAGCCCTTCTTGTGGCGATAACCTTAGCTTGGAGAATCTCAGAGCTAGCATCCCTGTCAGTGCGCAGCGACCTCTGTATTTTCCACCCAAACAGAGTGGTCCTGTGGCTTGATCCTTCCTTCCTCACGAAGATCAACTCCTGGTCCTAGGAGTTAGTGTTACCTGACTTTTGTCCCCGTCCGACACACCCCCGTGAATGGAAATGGCATCACCTCAACGTATGATGAGCCCTTCAATGCTACATCAAGTGCACAGCATCTTTCCAATGATCAGAGGCGCTCTTTGTGGCCTTCCTTCCAGGCTCCATGGGCCAGAAAGTTTCATCCATCACGATTGGAAGATGGCTGAAGTCCTGCATTGCCAAGGCCTATGAAGTACAGAGCCGCCCACTGCCCCGACACATCACGGCCCACTCAACGTGCAGCGCAGCCATGACTACGGCCTGGGCCACACAAGCCTCTGTCAAGGAAATTTGTAGGGCAGTGACGTGGTCATCTCCGTCGCCCTTCATCAGGCACTACAAGTTAGATAGCTATGCTTCAGCCGAAGCTGCCTTTGGATGCTGGGTTTTGCAGTCGGTTCACTCGGACACTGGATCCCTGGACTGGTCTTCTTAGGTCAGTATGCTTAAGCATATCCCATTCTTTTGGATTCTCTAAGCAGTGCACTGGAGAATGACCGTTGTATTTACCTGAATGGTCGTTCTCGGTATGCTGCATGAGAATCCACCCCCACCCATACACAAGTCAGCCCAGGGTCAAGGGCGGCTAATGGGTTTCGAGTTAGGAGGGCATTCCATGTGCTTTCATCTCTCGAAATGGCAGTGCCTTCCATTGAAAAAACTGACCAGCTGAGTGAAAAAGGATGCGTGGGCAAATTTCTTCAATTCAGTCTCAAGGCAAGCAGACTGAAATTAACCCATTCCTTTGGATTCTCATGCAGCGCACCGAGAACGGCCGTTCAGGTAAGTACAACGGTCATTTCCAGAGCCTTTTGCAGTGGCTATAAGAAATCATAATCATCTTCCTTCTTAATACAAATGGTTGTAAAATAGATGACACAATTTTATGTCACCATTATAATTCACAGTCTTAATTAGTTTACAGAAGGCAAAGCACACATACATACAATGTATTAAGAACTTGTCATTGGGATTTTTCTTTTTGTGTGAATAAAGGTAAGGGCATTTTTCTTGATCTAAGAATGACAGTTTGGATGGGACTCTGACTAATGACTTTAAAAAATTCTTGTCATCTAGAAAAAAGTATTTGTCAACTTAGATTTTTAAATTATTTCAAACAGATTTGGAATAATTGAAAATGGAAAAAATATTGTGTGGTGATATCCTAAGAACGATATACATATGTCTGTTTCTTTAAAATCCTTTTCTTATATTATCAAGGAGATTTTAAAAAATCAAGAAATATTATATTATTCCTATGCATTTTCATCTTTTCTTAAAACTATACTAGATAGAGAAGGCTTGTTGATTATTAAACATGCATTACAGTACTGAGAGTTCCATCTGTCACATAAAATAGTTAACCCACACCAAGGTTTATCATCTCAATATAAATTAGGTCTTAGCATACTTTGAAAATTAGAACATTGAATGAAATACAAGAACGATTTAACAAATCAAATTAGGATAAGCTAAATATTTCAAAATCAGTTTGTAATTGCGTAATGTTTGATAGTGAATAGAAACTTGAAAAAAAAAACCAAGCCTTTTACTATTTCATCATATACTTAATTTTGGATACAAATAACATTATTTAAATACTTTGAATGATTTTGATTTGCTACATAGTCCATTTAAGTTTATGAAGTTATTTTAAAAATAATAACTGATAATAAAAACAGGATTGTTTATAGTCTGTGAATGAAAATGTAAGGTTGGTGTAAAAGTACCTTGAAAGTTTGCCAAGATTTGTTTAAAAATAAAGTGTTATCAGTAACATATAAAAATTATTTCAATAATTATTTCTAAGGAATATTCTTTTGAATTCATAGAATAAAACAGATAAAATATTATCAACCTACTTAGATTTAATTTTAGAAATGTTATGTGATTGTGGTGCGTAATAATAAAACTTATTTAGCATACAAAATGATACTTCTGTCATCTGTTTTTGCTGCAACTGATTGCATAATGTACTATTCAATTATGGCCTACATTTACTTCATCATTATAAATCAGTTCATTATGTAAGGAATTGACTGAAATGCTAAACCAGGGCAATAAAGTTCAGCATTTCTGTTTATATAAAATTAGCCTTGTTAATGTAGTTTCAAGGTTCTTTTTATTAGCTTTTTTATTAATTTAGTTATATCTACTGTTGTTTCTTAACAGACATAGAATGTTATTTCATATCTGAGTAGCTGTGTGTTTTAGTTTTTCTATTCTGCAAGATCCTTTCTATTGGTAGAGAAATCTCAGTATAAATTGAGATTGAGGAAAATAGAGAGGATGGTACATTGATGGCATAATATGAATTGGAAAGTAGGAACAAGTTTTTCCAGCTATATGCGTTTTGGAGATGTATTGTTGGCTTCTATGTAATTTATACTGAGGATTTTTTTTGGTGTTTGGTAGTTTTAAGGGGCAAAAAGCTCTTTGTGACAAAATACAGTAATATGATCAGAATTTGTATTTGCTCTTGTATTTGCTTTAGGTTGATGACATTTACTAAAAATGATGGTAATCTGCAGTTTTTATTTGTATAAATTCAACACACTTTTTTTGATACAGTGTTGCTGCTTGTGGATTTGAGTACAATAATACCATTTGGAGAAAATTCATAAATTACAATTTTAGCATAGAATAATCATACCAATCAACAATGAATTAGTATTGAATTAGTATTCAATTGAATACTAATATTATATTTTCCTTTTTTCTCCATTCAGTTTTTACTTCATTGACGATGGGATAAATATTTCCATGGACTTTACCACAGGATAGAGCATTATTGTAATCCTTCTTTAGTTAAGATAAATGGAGGCTATTTCCTAAACTACAGCTAATGTCATTCTTCATGAAATCTGAATCATATCAAAGCACACAATTAATAGATCAACTATTCCAAAACGTTTACCAGGAAGGAATGTACATTTTAGCTCTAAGCCTGGAGCATTATTGTGAATATAACTGTTAAATGTAGCTATAATCAGAACTCTCTACTGCCAATAAAAAATTATTCTATTCAAAAAATTCAAACTATTCAGTTCTTTCTGTCATTTGCATTTAGAAGTTACTGCAGTTTAGTATCTTCAGGTTCAAAATTGCTCTAGGCTAGTCTGCTATTTAAAGCATCAGGTACCATATTAAACACTACATTACTTAGGAACTGTGCAAATTATCATTCATCTTGAACTAACTGGTCTAATGCCATTTTAACTTTGTTCAACTTCCTTGATTTCAGCAGAGTAACCACTAACTTGGCAATATGGTCTAGCTAAGAAAATAATTTTCTTCAGACAAAATCTCTCATAATGGAACCCATTAGCCCCTATTATATTAATATAATATAAATATAAATATAAATGCTAACAGCAAAAACAATTCTGTTGTTAGGCTCAAATCTTGAAACGTATCCATTGATCCATTGAAGTTTATCTCCAACTTACCCAAATATATGCCATGTATAATGTTGCCATTTTGGACATAAATAAAGATGGACATATGTTTATTCCATATACTTTCTTTTTAATATATTACTTTCCCATCATATTGCTATTTAATTGTTGTTTTAAGGTTTCTCCAGAGTTATAAGTTTGGGGTGAGCTTCCATTTTCTTTCTTTCCTTGTATAGCCCTCATAGAACCTTGTCTAACACTTAGGAGAGTTTTTCATATGGGTTCACCGACAAAAGGGCGACCGACAAAAGCGCGCCCGACTAAACTGTGGTGACAAAACTGCGAGTTCTAAAGCGCTCTGACGAATGAGCGCTGAATCGCGCCGACAACAGCTTGGTGACAGAAGCGCGCTGTAAACCTAAACCTAACCCTAACCCTAAACCTAACCCTAAACGTAACACTAACCCTAACCCTAAATGTAACCCTAACCCTAAATGTAACCCTAACCCTAACCCTAACCCTAACCCTAACCCTAACCCTAACCCTAAACCTAAACCTAAACCTAAACCTAAACCTAAACCTAAACCTAAACCTAACCATAAACCTAACCCTAGCCCTAACCCTAACCCTAACCCTAAACCTAAACCTAAACCTAACCCTTACCTTAACTTAAATCGCCCTTCTGTTGCCGCGCTGTTGAAAATCGCCCTTCTGTCAACGTGCTGTTGTCGGCGCGTTGATGACATTGTGGTTTTAGCGATGCGGTTTTGTCGGCACGCTTTTGTCATACGGGCTTTTGTCGGGTCACGTACCTTATGGAATTCCACAATTAGAGAAGCTTCGAAACCTGATAAAATAAATAACAGAATGGGAAGTGATTTTAGTTTTCCTCTCTTATCATAGTTCAGACTTCTTTATATGTATGTATGTATGTATGTATATGTATATGTATATGTATATGTATATGTATATGTATATGTATATGCATATGCATATGCATATGCATATGTATATGTATATGTATATGTATATGTATATGTGTATTTTGTAAGGGTATGGGTAGATATATACTTCTTTTGAGAGCAGGCAACAAAATTTCATTTTTAATGTGTGCCAGTGTGCTCACAGTAAAAAAAAAATAATGACAATAAAGATCATCTTGCTTGCCTCTCCTTACCTTATTTTATTGGATCTTTAAAGGAGAAGGTTCAAAAAGTTGTGGCCTCAGAAAACCATCTCATCATCTTGTCCCAAATCTTATGTCTTATTCTGTATTTCTTACCTGAATACTAAATATTTTTTATAAGCCTGGTTTGTTTATAATCAGGAGATGAAATATAACCAAAAGCAGCGGTGTAGAGATGAAAGGATGGGTGTAATTATATTTCAAGTTCTAATGTGAGATTAAAGAAAAAGGAAGGAAACTAATGACAAGTATATTTTAAAAAACCGAATATAGCAAAGTAGAAGAAAGTCATATTTAAAAGTATTTTTAATTGTAAAATTTGCAGGTAAACCTAAAGATCTGACTTTGCTTTTCATTACATGGAATGCAAACATATTGTTTTTAGAGTTTTAGAGTTTTATTAGTATTTGTAGGCCGCCCTTTTCCCTGAGGGGACTCAGGGCGGCTCACATAAAACCGGGAAGGGGGAATACAGACATCAAGATAGAAACATATAATAAAATAATAGGCAACATACATTCATCATTCGGGAGGGGTAACTATCCTTATCCCCAGGCCTGACGGGCGAGCCAGTTCTTCAAGGCTATGCGGAAGGCTTGTACGGTGGAGAGGGTACGAATCTCCACGGGGAGCTCGTTCCAAAGGGTCGGGGCTACTGCTGAGAAGGCCCTCCTCCTTTGTGTTTATGCAGGAAAGCATACATATAAAGTATGTCAATCATCCTCTATAAATGATATATGTTCACTTAAATACAGTTCACTTGTTGACTTTATATATGCTATTAGAAGAATATCTTACATGTAAAGGATACAATATAAGTGCATAAGATAGTTCTACTATTTCAAGTGATATACTTCATCTTTATGGATTCATTCAGGAAATGCATTATGATTAAATCAGTTTAAGATTTTTTTCTGCTCAATTGAACAGCTGTTATGTTGAAAGCAAGTGCTCAATATTATAGCCTTCCAAAACTTCACACTCTTGAAATCACATTTCAATATTTCTCCCTTGAGAAAAGTTATTAGCAAAAAACACAACAATTGAATATTTTTGGTAGGCAAAAGCCTTAATGAATTGAACATGGAATAAATATACTGAAACACAAAATAAAAATTAGTTGCTTTAAATATCAAATCAACTTCAAATCTCAAATAAACTTTTAATCCAAAATTGACTACAAATCTAAAAATGGACTGTAAACTAAACTCAACTACGAATCTAAATATGCCATCTTTGAATCTCAAATCTAAATTGCACTTTGACTGAATTAAACTCTTACTACCAATGGCCAAAATTATACTGATGCTTTCCTCTATAATATTTTCTCATGTGGATATAATCTCTAGTGCTATTTAAACCAGTAAAATATCAATTCTAATTCATTCTTGTTTAAAAGTATTTTATTTTTTGATTGATTGATATAAACTGGAATTAATCTAAACCCAATCTGCTAGACATAATGTCATGATTAAATGGATTTTTTTTTACTCATGGACTAGTTTAACGATTTTGGAATAAATAAGGAATTATATTACATGGCTTCACAATTATATTTGTTTTTTAGAATCATACTTTCTTGCAAAAAGAGTTTCTTTCAGATTTGCAGATAAAATTAAAATCTTAATAAGAGATAGATGTACTTTTTACACAAAAAATGATGGGATTATGGATACTAAAATGTTCTGATATAACATTCTATCAGGAAGAGAATATAAGTCAGTAATTTTTCTCAGAGGTGACAGGCTACTATCCTAATGTCTTGGCTTGATTTATTAAACTAGTTCATAGAGTAGAGTTTGTATGTTATGGTTAGATTTACTCCTGAAAAAACAAAATAAGGTTGATCATATAATAGTGAATGGACTAGCTTTAGGTTTCCAAAATTCATCTATGGGATGAAAAGTGTGCAAGTTATATGAACCCGTTTCCCCCAAAATAAGACCTCCCTGGATAATAAGCCCAATTGGGTTTTTGAGCACATGAGCTAAAATAAGCCATCCCTGAAAATAAGACCTCCCTGAAAATATTGCAACACAGCAGCAGCCATGAGGTGACCATGCTTGCTGCCTCCTGCATCTCAAAAATAATAAGACCTCCCCAAAAATAAGGCTAGGTGCTTATTTTTAGGATCCAAAGAAAATAAGACCCTGTGTTATTTTTGGGGAAACAAGGTAAAAAAATGTAAGAAAAGCATATGAAATAAAATGAAAAAACAATATGTGAGAATTTCTTGAATTTCAGCAAAACAGACCATTCATTTCTAAAACTTACCTCTATCCTATATTCCTTTGAAAATATGAACCACACCCACTGATTATTCTCTGACTGCAAATTACTGTGGGCTATTTATTTAATGTGCTCAGTCAGCTATATGTGAGTCTTACATCTTCTTCTATGAGTTGAAAAATGAAAAGAGGTGCACTTTCACATAATTAAGTGATTTAGTAGAAATGTCTGAATTGCTTCTAAGGGTGCTGATTGCTAAGGGTGCTAAGCTCTTCAGAAGCTTGTAAATATTAATTTCAAAATATGCAACTGTTTGCAAATGAGCATCTTGGCTTTTCAACTGGGTATCACATGAAATATGCACATATTACACTGTAGTTGCATTTCCCAATGCTATATTATTGTAATTTTTACAAAATGTTAAGAAAGCATGGGATGGCTGTCCCCAAGACAGTGGTGTTGAATAATCATAGAGGATCGCTGTGTTCATACAACTGCAAAAATGGAAAGAAAACATTCAGAACATATAAAGCATTGCATTCATTTCATGGAATGCAAATATAGTATTATGCTTTTGTGGGAAAATACGAGCATGAATATACAATGTATGTATGTATGTATGTATGTATGTATGTATGTATGTATGTATGTATGTGCATACATACATTTTGCGCATGCGTGAGAATGGGAAATGGCTGCCAAGCCTCATCACTCTGGCTTACTGGAAAATTGCAACAGAATAATCTTGGGGACCAGGACCTTGGACATGGTAACGGAGTGGTTCCTGCAAGAGACTAGCGTCTGGGCTATCCAGGCTATCCGGGGAGGTAACTACCTGAGGGGGGGCTGCCTTTGGGCAGCTCCTGGATGGCGTTGCCTCCCTCGGTGGCTTCTTTATACTTTTGGGCTACAGCTGGTTGGCGGCGGCGGCGGAGATGGCATTGAGCGGGCAGCGACGGTTTCGGCCTCGTTGCCCTGGGAAGCGTTGGACTTGTGCCGAGCGGTGCCAGCGTGTTAGTTTGTGCCCCAAAGAGGGGGTGGGGAGCTCTACAGGAATGTTTATTTGGACTGGAGGACTGGTTTCCTGCCCCCACCGCAATTATGCTGACCCTCCCCCTCCTTCCCCCTTGGCGTGGCATTTTTTCTATCTTGCCGCTGCCGCTGCGGGGCTCCACATTGCCCTACTTTCTGCCTGCTTGGACTGTGACCCCGAGAGCTCGGCAACTGGCCTTCTGTTGTGGCCAGTGTCATCTGCTGCTGCTATTGCCTCAGGAGTGCCGCATCAGACAGCACCATTTTCTGGACCATCTCATTCCTGGCGCCATTATTCTGGAGAGGCAGTGCGCCTGGGGTCTAGACTCCCTCCAGGGGCCACCATTGTTGGCCCTGACTGGTGCCTTCTTCACCTTCCTCTCGCCTGTTTGTCGTCCTCACTGCCTTTTCAACTGGCACCTATCCACCCTTCCTGCAGCCGATGCACCTGGGCTTTTAGACTTATGAACTAATTCCATCTGTTCGACCAGCATTAACTCTCGCTGCCCCAGGGACACCACCTCAGCCACTCAGGCTTTGCCTTTTTCCACATCTTTGGCAGACTGGACTTCTGTGATTCTGCCACAAACTTTATACGCTCTTTGTACTTTTTAACATATGCACAATTTTTTTTCTTTTTTCTTTTGCATGGGATATGTATGTGGTATGTATGTGATGTGAGCTCGATGTTTGTACCCACTTTTATTATTTTATTGTCATTGTATCTTGTAATTTTTAACTGACTTTGTGGGGACTGTAAGAGTGAATGACTGTATATGCATGAGGGGACTGGGAGAACAGCTGGGTGCCTCCTCCACTGAGTGCCATTGCAGAAGTGGTAGGGGGCCCAGGCCTATCTCCCATCCTAGAATGATTGAGATTAATGGCCTGCCGGAGAGAGCGGAGGCTACGGGGGGGACGAGGTCTATGGGTGCGGAAGTGGGCCGGAACATTACGGTCATGATGGGAAGGGGCAGGTACAGCGGGAACTTCAGGGTGAGCCATTACCAGGGAAGGAGGGTCCGCTACGTTGCAGCGATCCCTCCTTCCAGCCCTGTTAGTTCCACTCCAGGACCAGATGGCGAGAGTGGTCAGGGCCCTGGTCTCAGGCTGTTGTTGCTAAATGCCAGGTCTGTGGTTCACAAGGCTTCCCTCGTCCGGGACCTAATATTAGACGAGGGGGCAGACCTGGCATGTATTACTGAAACCTGGCTGGGTCCGGAGGGAGGAGTTCCCCTCACTGAAATGTGCCCAGAAGGGTTTCAGGTGCTTCATCAGCTGCGACACCAGTGAAGGTGTGGGGGAGTGGCTATCATCATCCGAGGGTCATTAGTTCCTCGTAGGATCCCTGCTCCGGAGCTTGTCGGGTGTGAGTCCTTGTTGGTGAAGTTGGACCTTGAGGGTCAAGTGGGTCTGTTGCTAACGTACCTTCCTCCCAACAGCGTTGCAACAGCCCTCCCCTCACTCCTCGAGTCAGTAGCTGAGCTGGCGGTAGAGTTCCCCAGGCTTATGGTGCTGGGGGACTTCAACCTGCCTTCGCTCAGTGGACACTCTGATGGGGTGCAGGATTTCATGGCTTCCATGACAGCCATGGACTTGACCCAAGTAATCCAGGGTCCGACTCACTCAGCGTGGCACACACTTGACCTCATATTCCTCTTGGAGCAGTGGAGACATGATCTATATTTGAGGGGTATTAAGATCTTCCCCTTGTCATGGTTTGATCACTTCCTACTGAGGCTTGACTTTCGGAGGCCAATCCCCCACTGTAGGGAGGAGGAACCAATTAGGTGGTTCTGCCCCAGGCACCTGATGGACCCTATGGGATTTCAGACGGTGCTTGGAGAAATACCTGACACTCTCGTCCACAATCCAGTAGAGTCCTTAGTCGCTGCTTGGAATACAGTGGCGGCGGGGGCGCTAAACCGGATTGTGCCTTTACGGCCTCTCCGAGGTAGTGGATCCAGGAGAGCTCCTTGGTTCACTGAGTAACTCCGGGAGATGAAATGCCAAAAGAGATGCCTAGAGTGCCGCTGGAGGGCCAGTAACTCCGAGTCAGACCGAGCACTGATGAGAGCCTTTATCAGGACCTATCTTGTGGCAATACTGGCGGCGAAATCTGCGCATTTCATTGCTCTTATTGCATCTGCTGAATCGCGCCCAGCCACCTTGTTTAGAATAGCCCGCTCCCTCTTGAAAGGGAGGGATGCGGACAACCCTTTAAAAGGTAGGGCTGAGCAATTTGTTCAGTTTCTAACGGATAAAGTCGCTGGGATTCGGACAGATCTGGACTCCAATTTCATGGTACCAGCCGAGGTACCGGGGGAAGGTCTTGAGCGAATTTTATGGAACGAGTTTCAACTTGTCGAGGTGGCGCAGTCGGTAGAGTGCAGTACTGCAGGCCACTTCAGCTGACTGCTATCTGCAGTTCAGTGGTTCAAATCTCACCAGCTCAGGGTTGACTCAGCCTTCCATCCTTCCGAGGTGGGTAAAAATGAGGACCCAGATTGTGGGGGCTATATGCTGACTCTGTAAACTGCTTAGAGAGAGCTGAAAGCCCTATGAAGCGGTATATAAGTCTAACTGCTATTGCTATTGCTATTGTCGCTCCTGAGGAAGTGGACAAGGCCATGGGAGCGGTGAGTGCCTCCACCTGTATAATGGACCCATGTCCCTCCTGGCTGGTCTCGACCAGCAGGGAGGTGACACGTGGCTGGATCCAGACGATAGTTAACACCTCTCTCTGGGAGGGGTCCTTCCTGCACCTCCTAAAGAATGCAGTGGTGAGACCCCTCCTGAAGAAACATTCTCTGGATCCAGCCATTTTGAGTAACTATCGTCCAGTCTCCAACCTCCCCTTTGTTGGGAAGGTTGTTGAGAAAGTGGTGGCCTTTCAACTCCGACGGTCCTTGGATGAAACCGATTATCTGGATCCCTTTCAGTCTGGTTTCAGGCCTGGTTACAGCACGGAAACTGCTTTGGTCGTGCTGATCGATGATCACTGGCGAGCCAGGGATAGGGGTCACTCCTCTATCCTTGTGCTTCTTGACCTCTCAGCGGCCTTCGATACCATCGACCATGGTATCCTTCTGCGACGGTTGCAGGAAGTGGGAGTGGGGGGTACCGTTCTTCAGTGGTTCTCCTCCTACCTCTCAGACAGGTCGCAGTCAGTGTTGGTCGGAGGGCAGAGATTGACCTCTAGGCCCCTCAATTATGGGGTGCCACAGGGTTTGGTCCTGTCCCCCGCTCCTATTTAACATCTACATGAAGCCGCTGGGTGAGATCATACGCCGGCATGGGATTAAATATCATCAATATGCGGACGATACAGAGTTGTATCTGTCCGCCCCATGCCAACTCAGTGAAGTGGTAGAAGTGATGTGCCAGTGCCTGGAGGCTGTCAGGGTCTGGATGGGAATGAACAAGCTTGCGTTCAATCCCGACAAGACCGAGTGGCTATTGATGCTCCCTCCCAAAGATGGTCCAGCTATTCCATCTCTCAGCCTGGGGGGTGAAATTATACACCCCTCAGAGAGGGCTCGCAATTTGGGAGTCCTCCTGGATCCGCAGCTGACTTTAGAACATCATCTGTTGGTTGTGACCAGGGGGACCTTTGCCCAGGTTCGCCTGGTGCACCAATTGCAGCCCTACCTGGACCGGGAGGCCCTTCAGATAGTCACTCACGCCCTCGTCACCTCAAGACTGGATTACTGTAACACGCTCTACATGGGGCTGCCCTTGAAGAGTGTTTGAAGACTTCAGCTTGTCCAGAACGCAGCCGCGCGAGCGATCATGGGTGCACCTCGGTACACCCACGTTACACCTATCCTCCGCGAGCTGCACTGGCTGCCCATTGGTCTCCGGACATGCTTCAAGGTGCTAGTCATTACTTTTAAAGCCCTACATGGTATCGGACCTGGGTACTTGAGAGACCGCCTCCTGCCAGTCACCTCCCAAAGACCTATCAGATCCCACAGACTAGGCCTCCTCCGAATTCCATCTGCCGCCCATTGTCGGCTGGTGACTCCTCGGGGGAGGGCCTTCTCTGTGGCTGCTCCGGCCCTCTGGAACAATCTCCCCATTGAGATCTGGACCCTTACTACCCTTCTGGCCTTCCGCAAAGCAACTAAGACCTGGATGTTCCGGCAGGCCTGGGGCTGTTGAACTATCCAGCCCCATTCGAGGTTACGACTGTTATTGAATTTTAAATTGCTGTTTTTTATTTTTTATTTTTGTATCCCCTCCCCTTTTTATTGTTAGCCGCCCTGAGTCTCTCGGGAATAGGGCGGCATACAAACCAAATCAATCAATCAATCAAAAATCAATCAATCAATGTATGTATGTATGTATGTATGTACACACACACACTATATATATGTATATGTATATGTATATGTATATGTATATGTATATGTATATGTATATGTATATGTATATGTATATGTATATGTATATGTGTGTGTGTTTTTCTTTTGTCAAGGCACCTGGTATGCCCAAATATGGAAGGGAGCATAATGCTCGCTTTTTGCCTTTCAGCCCCATTCCAGGAGCCTTCCAGGCAGACAAACCATTTTGTGTTGCTCCTGGAGGCTCCTGAAAGGCAAAAGGCAAGCACTATGCTCCCTCCCATATTTGGGCATACAAGATGCTTTGACAAAAGAAAAACTCTTAATCATTCTCCTGGCTCAGCTGATAAGGGGGGGAAAGCTTGTGGCTTAGAGGTTAACATAACTGCCTAATATGTAAAAACAGCCCAAGTTTGAATCCCAATGAGGGTATGGCTAGCTGATGAGAGCTAAATAGCTTGAAAAGATCTATACTAGTCTCCCTTTATTTATTTATCAGCACAAATAAAAAAAACACAAATATAACAAAGGCAACAGTAAAAATATTGGGTTTCTGTCGTGATGGACTCTTGTGATGAGCCGAATGACAGATGATGGAAGCAGTTAGCTTCCTCCCATAATTGGGGCTTACCAGGGGTTGTAAAAATCTTATATATATATATATATATATATATATATATATATATATATATATATATATATATATATATATATATGTGTGTGTGTGTGTGTGTGTGTGTGTGTGTGTGTGTGTGTGTGTGTGTTTATTTGTGCTGATATATATATATATATATATATATATATATATATATATATATATATATATATATATATGTTTTTTTATTTTTATTTGTGCTGATAAATAAATAAAGGGAGACTAGTATAGATCTATTTCAAGCTATTTAGCTCTCATCAGCTAGCCATACCCTTACTGGGATTTGAACCTGGGCTATATGGCATACTAGGCACACTAGGCAGAGATCTTAGCCATTAGGCTACAGGCTCTTATCCGTTATCAGCAAAGCCAGGGTGAAAGGTATCTATTAGATTTTTACAACCCCTGTTAAGCCCCAATTATGGGAGTTAGCTTCCTCCCATAATTGGGGCTTACCAGGGGTTGTAAAAATCTAATACACACACACACACACACACACACACACACGCATACATAATATATACATACATATGTTTGTGTGTGTGTGTGCATATGTGTCTGTGTGTAATATCATGCATGCAAAGGATGTAACATAAATTCATGGGAGAACTCTATTTTTCTATCAGCCTTCATGCCTCTATATTCAGAGGTTCAACAATATTCTAACAAAAACTTAGAACCAACCACAGGTTGATCCACTTTCTGAAAAAGGCCTTAGTACTCTTGGTTAGTAAATAGTACTTTGTATTCTTAATCCACTTCTCCTGAATTAATAATGATGTCTGTTCTCAAATGTCTACACAATGTCTAAACAAAGCAGTTCATGACCCTTAGGCATGTAAATGCGAGACTATAAAGTTGTAGAATAAGCCACAAATTTCACAATGTAAACTAGAGAGCATATGCACATAGAAAGACTACGGGGAAACACATTTCCCTAGAGTCAATAAATGTAGATTGGAAATTCACTTGTTTTTTGAATGGTATGATGGTAAGAATGGTATACTTACAATCTAGAGTGAAATTACATATCATGCTATACCAAAAATATTAGAACAATATTTATCAAATTGGAGGTGCTATTCTCAAAGGAAGATCACATGATAGTGAAGCAGCATTATCAGTTCAGTTCTGAAAAAAAATGTTGAATTCAAAGCAAGGCAACATTCCAGAGCCTTTATGATACTGGAATGTTCATTTTGTTGTTGTTTTATCTATTAGCTCTTGGAAGGAAAGGAATAATCTTGCTCCTATGCAAACCTTTGTCCACATGATCTTAACTTCCACTGCAAGGAGATTTAGTGTACAGGAAAATGTAAAAACTGCTTTTAGTAGTAGAAAAGTGATGGAATTTTTTTTATAGCTCACATACATCCTTCCTCCCATCTTTGTTTAGGTTGGACTGATCTGAAAATGGCCATGACATGATCTTATAAATACTTAAAGGTGAAAATAAATGCTTTCAGGAAAAGAAACAATTGTTTACAGAAGAATGTAATAGCAGTGAAGTTCAGGTTTATGCTTAATTCTTTATGGGCTATTGAGCTCTTAGGTGTTTCCTAGCTGAATGGCACTCTTGATGACTTACACTATTTTCCCAAGTCTTATGGCATTCATAAATTATCTTCTGAATGTGAAAGAACTTAAAAAAACAATTTTCACAATTAAGAAGGATCCAACATTTGAAGAATCATATTTTAGATTGAAGAATCATAGTTTTACATGTTCCCAGTGAATGTTTAGCAACCTAATCATCTTGATTTAGACAAACCAGAAGTTTGGAATTTCAAAGCCCAAATGTTTATGCAAACATTTTAAAAAGTTATTTATTTATTTATTTAGAAAATACATTTATGTAAGTTGGCTGAAAATAATGACCACAGGATGACGTAATTGAATGATACTGCTGACAGCAGGTCTTTATCATACTTGTCTATTCCAATGAAATAGTGGTTTGCTTTAAGGGACAAACTCAAGGAGAGTTTGAAGGTTTCAGTAACATTTTCAAGAATATCTTGAAAAACAAATGATTTTCCCCTTTCTTTGGTTTTCTGTATCACAAGCAATTTAACAGTGAAGAACTGTCTGAAAATTCTATTTCAATCAGAACAATTGCCAAACAAGTGAAAGGTAACAACTCTTCATTATTTGTTTGGCATATTTTACCAAACAAATAATTTTGGAAAATATAATGCATATTTAGTCTCTGAATTTGAATTCCAAGTTATCAAGATAGAGTTTTTAATAGTGAAATATCTAAGTTCAAAATAAAACATGATAAAAAATAAAAATCAGATTAATACAAAAAACAAAGTAAGAATGTTACAACATGTGGTGAATTCATTGGTTGGACATCAAGATATGTCTGATTCAGTAGTGTGTTCCGGATCCTGTCGCAACCAGTATGCTGCAACAGGGCTGGGCGTTCACCATGTACACACGTGCTGTGTATGCATGCGTGCCCACTTCCCACGATGCTCCAGCTGCTCAGAGAGCATCACGCAGGCACCGTATGCTGTGTGCAGATGCGCAAATGGCCCAGTTGGGTCAACTACAGATCAGGAACGCGGCTGGGCGGTTGGGAACGGTACTGGTGCCTGCTGCTCCCAGCAGGCACCAGTAGCCTGTACCAAGGCATACCGCCTGCAATCTACCACTGGTCTGATTTTATAGTTTAACATAATTGTCAACTCTCTGTGTTGACATTCCATGCAGAGCGACAGCGGAGCTGGATCTCAGATTACAGTAGTTGGGTTGTGTTCTGTCCCCCCGTTCACGGCTCGTTAACAAACGCAGGCAGTCAACTTAAAAGGAAGTCTTTCTTTATCAGTTTTCAGTTCAAACTGGCTTCGAGCCCAGAAATAACATAAATAGAAGTCTCTGATAAGAATGCAAAACAAAAGACTCTTACAAGCACTTCACTTCTTCCACAGTCTTCACGGATCAGGTTTACATGAAACACCAAAGCACTTATCCAAGTGTAACAGGCATAAATCACAATTAATAAGCAAGCAATGTTGTACAAACCAAGGGACGCACGAAGGAACATTGACTCCAGCGACTAGGGCGTGGCAGCATCCGTCCTTTTATCTCCAAACTTCCTCCAACAAGCCCCAGCTGCATATTGAATCCTGTATCCCAAAAAAACTCACAGCAGAACTGCTGAGTCACAACACTATCCCCCACCGCAGGGCCCTTTCCCCGGGGTCCGATGGTCGGGATGACGTGTCCCCAAGATGATCTGCACCCATTTCCCTTGGTGCCTTTTTCATGAATCCCAAACCTCTGGAGGCATCGCCCCCTTGAATCGGAACTCTTTAGGTATCCGGTGGCCACCATGTTTCCTTCCACCCTTCCTGGCATTGACACCCCGTCCAGGGTCATCTACCCTCCACAAGGCCAACCCACCAACCCCCCTACCATCGGAGATTGATGGCAGCTCTACCGACTGTGGCCAAGCCTTCACTCCCTGTCTAGGGTCCTCCACCCTCTGCAAGGCCGACCCACCAACCCCCTTTCCGTCGGAGGTTGACGGCAGCTCTACCAACTTCGGCCGAGCCTTAACACCCTGTCCAGGGTCCTCCACCCTCTGCAAGGCCGACCCACCAACCCCCTTTCCGTCGGAGGTTGATGGCAGCTCTACCGACTCCTGCCGAACTACCATGCAATCCCCTTCCGCAGAGCCCTTCCCACGGTTTCGATGATCGGGGTGTGGCCCAGAAGGTTTGGTGACGGCCTCCCAGGAACATGGTCCAAGACCCTGGCACCCCACTGGTAACCTAGAGACAAAGTCCAGTGTTGCGGGGACCAGCTTGAATCTCGGTGGAGTTGTTTTTGTAGACCTGGCCCAATGACACTGAACACAGGACTTCACGCACCTCCGTATGTCATTTTTCAGATGGGGCCACCAAAATTGATGGGAGGCCAGGCGCAACATCCGAACAAACCCCCAATGTTTTGATGCAGATGTGCAATGAATCTGCGCGAGCACCCAGCGACGGATGTCCCCTGCGGGAACATAGAGCCAGCCCCGACACTTCAACAGATTCCCTTCCAAAATCCATGGGGATGCCGGCCTCACTTCTGCCTTTTGTTGCTCCACCCAGTCGTCACCCCCCGCTGCGCATCCCGTACCAGAGATGCATGCTCCCAGGATGACAAATGGCAGCGCAGGTTGCAACGGGTAGAACAGTCCGAGGTGGAAGTGAGTTCGCAGGGTCGGAGTTCTTTACTTTACTCAGCAGGGCATCCGCCCTGGGACTCCACACCCCCCAAACGCACGCTAGCTTTTGCGAATGGGGTAACACGGCCGCACCAACGTGCGGGTTGTCCAACTTGATCGTGCATTGCTGAGGGATGGCTGCAGTCTGCACAACCCTCCTGTTCTTCTTGGGGCAGCTCCCTGCCAAGTGTCCAAGATCCCCGCAGTAAAAACACAATCCCTCCGCATGTCTTCTGTCCATCTCTGTCCGTGACACCCGAGGTCGGACAGCACCCAACTCCATGGGCTCCTCCCAGTCCACTGCAGTCTCTTGCTGAACTGGCTTGCTGGTGGTTTCCTGGAATACCTGGCGAGGCCTTCGCCTCTGCAGCCGGGTGTCTATCTGGAGACACAGGTGGACCAATGCATCCAACGTCGGTGGCCTGTGCCATTTGATCCGTCAGGACAGCCATTTGCTGTGCGAGTTGCGTCTGTGCAGCATGTAATTGCTCCATAGTTAATGAAATGGAGGCTTATCAGGCTGGAGTCAATCTGTTCTGTCCCCCCCTTCACGGCTCGTTAACAAACGCAGGCAGGCAACTTAAAAGGAAGTCTTTCTTTATCAATTTTCAGTTCAAACTGGCTTCGAGCCCAGAAATAACATAAATACAAGTCTCTGACAAGAATGCAAAACAAAAGACTCTTACAAGCACTTCACTTCTTCCACAGTCTTCACGGATCAGGTTTACATGAAACACCAAAGCACTTATCCAAGTGTAACAGGCATAAATCACGATTAATAAGCAAACAAGGTTGTACAAACCAAGGCACGCACGAAGGAACGTTGACTCCAGCAACTAGGGCGTGGCAGCATCCGTCCTTTTATCTCCAAACTTCCTCCCACAAGCCCCAGATGCATACTGAATCCTGTATCCCAAAAAAACTCACAGCAGAACTGCTGAGTCACAACAGGTTGAAATGAATGAACCTATTGGATCACATGATTTCTGACAGGCTGAAACACGGGCAAAGTTCAAAAGCAGATAAAGAAAGCAAAAAAAGATGGTTGCAAATAAGTAATGCCTAATGAAGAATGCCTAATGAAGCTGTTAATAAATCACTGCTTTTTGTATTACAATATTGAGTTGCTCATTATGAAGCAGGCATTGTTAGAGTACTTTACAATAATTGATTATATTAAAGATTTGAAAAGTGCAACTTTACATAAAAGAGATGAAACTTTCCTGAGGAGTTTGCCATGTAAAGAGTTATGATACAGATCCTAGGATCCTTAAAAAGAATAGTGTATAATAGGACATGAGCTATAGTTTCAATAGCCCCTAGGCCAGTGATGGCGAACCTATGACATGCGTGTCAGTGCTGACATGCGTAGCCATTTGGGGTGACACGCACAGGATTTCATGCGATTCATCCTCGGCTCCTGCACGGCCGCCGAGGATGAAAGAATCTGTGCTGGAGGAACGGGGGGGGGGGACGTGTGATCTCCCCCGCCCACACTCACTTACTGTATCGCCGCCGCCCCTTTCTGAGCGCAGGGGCTGCTGGTAAGGCGTGCGTGCCGTGCGCACACACGTCATCAGCACGGCGAAGGAGGACCCGCAGGAGAGGAGCGCGGGAACAGTGCGCGCCTCTCTCCAGTCAGGCCGGCACAGAGAGTCCTACTCCTGGGACTGTCGGTTACGACCGCACCACACTTATCTCAGTTCACAGCAGGGCTGTGGAGTCTGCTGCTTCCAGCTCCACGTCCTCATCAACATGCCGCTCCGGCCCGCCCCCGCTATGAATATTCATATTCTTCGCCCTCGCGTCACTAGGAATAGCAGGGGCGGGCTGGAGCGGCATGTTGATGAGGACGTGGAGCTGGAAGCAGCCGACTCCACAGCCCTGGTTCACGGCACCCCAAACAAGTTCAATAATATCAAGGGCAACATACGAAATCGACTGATGAACAAAGAAGTTACTAAGCAGGTATGTTAAATAATTTGTTTTTGGTTTATTAAATACAATTATATATTGCAATTATACATTTTTGTAGTTTAAACTATAAATTGCGCAAAATTATGTTTTTGTCGAAGTGACACACAACGCGAGTTATGCTCGATTTTTTGCCGATTTTTGACACACCACGCCAAAAAGGTTGCCCATCACTGCCCTAGGCTATTGAATAGGCAAAATGTTAACTCATAGGGAACATTTATATTAGCACAATTTTCTACAGAGAAATACAAAAAAAGAAATATGAATTAACTGCTATATTATCAGAGATACTGGGAGAATAACAAAGGACTCATTTCTGGATAATTACTTATACAAAAGAAAGACAGTAATGATTCCAATAATTAGAAATGAATGAGATGAAACTTATAAAACTTAAAGGGATATAAATTGTCAATTTTTAAAATTTTATTTGGAATTATATAATAACACCAGAGAAAGTATCAAATAAAGATATATGTACTTTATTTACTTCATTATCTACAACAAACATTCAATAGTTTAAAAATGGCAGGTGGTAAAAGCAAGATTAAATGGGTTTGCTATCAAGTGGCATAAAACATTTATAGATATTTTGGTGCCATAACTGGTTGAGTGTGTGCAGGAATATTTAATAAAGGACTTTTATCATTGACATTTAATCATTATATTAGTGTTATACCTAAAGCAGGTAAATATCACTCAGAGTTAATTATCATCTAATTTTATTGACTGATTTGATCAAAAGATTTTAACAGCAATTTTAGCAATAGATTACAGCAAGTAATATTCATTATTAAGAATGTTCAAGAATTTTTATAAAAACTAGGCAAACAGCAGATTTGGGTTAATTGTAGATTTAGTAGACTTCAATAAAACTAAATATCATTTTGAAATGTTGTCTTTAGAAGATGAAAAACTACAAAGTACATAATTTTACATGTTTGCTATACTAAATAGATTTGGATTGCCTTTGGAATCATAAAACAGATTAATATATTATGTGAGTTACCCACAAATAAAATAAAGGTTATGGCATGTTTTCTGCTACTTTTCACCTATTCAGAAGAATTAGACAAGAATATCCACTTTCATCCTTTGTATAGATAATTATTTTTACATCTTTTTTCTTCTTTCATACTGCATAGTGCAGCTCTACCACTATTATTCTTACATTTTATTCTTTTCTCTCTCTTAGTATTACCGTAATTAAAATGAATGTCTAAGTCTGTGTCTGTGCCACCCCTGGGTGTGTGTGTGTGTGTGTTTGTTGTGTGTGTGTGTGTGTGTTTCTTTCTGTCTCTGTGATCTCCATCCAAAACTGTGCAGGCAGTGTTGAAGCAATGTTAATGTTCTTTGGAATTTGAAGGTGTTTGTAGTCTGTAATTGACTTCTTGATGTGAAAAAGTGGGCTTCACTGCTTATAAAAACATCCTTAAGTAGGAAAGACTTGTGTGTTTGGCTTCTAGGTTTTAATATGCCTTTAAATACAGTAAGTGTGCATATCTAAGGCAGTTATTTCAGACTTCAGCAACATCACTGTCTGGTTAACAAGAGTTGTCCATAACAAGGTATCATATCTTTTCCTTTCATTTTGTTTATGGTTTACTTATTTTCTTTTGGACATGTTTTCCATATACAGATGCATACAGATGCTTGTTTCAGATAACAATAACATTCATCTATAGAATGTGAGATAATATTAAACTTTCATAATACGTAGGTATAGTCTGCCCACTATCTGTCTAGATTTAATTTACATGTAGTGATTTTACAGCACATAATATCTTTAATAAGAGCAAGTCAATGAACCTCATTTGCCTTTTATAAAAATGACATAGGAAATATAATTAAGAATAACTTTTTCCTGCAGTGAAATTAACCTACTCAAATGAAGGTGTTTATTTATTAAATAGGATATTTGGAGCTCTTGCTTATGCATTTTTCTCCTACTGGGAGAATTTTGATCATTTGTTCTTTTCTTTGTTGGCTTCATGTGCAATTTAAGCTATAGACTTTCCTTAGGAACATATTTGACTGGAAAACAGATTGTATCACCAGGCATTGTTCTGTTCAATTCATCATCTTCTCCATTCTTCTTCTTGAACTATTATGAGGATTGTATGTAGAGATTGTAGGTCAAGAGGGTTAATCTATGGTAAGTGTTAGGCCATTAAATAGAATCTTGTCTGATTTGACATTTATTTTAATTGATACTAAATTCTAAATAAAATTAGGGAGTTTTGTACCTGCAGTGTTTTTGTCATACTACTTTATTTTTCTAGATGCATGACAATCAAATAAAGTTCCTATATAATTGGTATAGCTATTGACTGATATAAAAAGTGGCTACAATTAGTTTACCTGCTGGTTGATTGAGTGGTTCAAGTCCTAAACACCACAGTAGTGCAGAACCTGGACATTTAAATAATTAAAATGAACATAAAAAGAAATGCATCAAAAATATGCTAGAAATCATTAGCAAGAACCCTGGTATAATATATTATTAATTACCTTCTAGAATATATGAAAAATTCTAATGCATCTGCTTCAATGATAAATCTTATTAAAATAATTTCTTAGATCTTATGTCTGGTTTATTGGGCCCCCAAAGCATATTAAAAAGTTTAATTTACTGTCATCTGTTTTAAACTATAACCCAAAAATCTGGACTCTCTCCATATAGAAACATTTTTGGATATATCATGTTTGAAGGCTGCAAAGAAAGAGGTTTATGGAGTCTTGAAAGGTATAATTGGCTATAAGAATTATCATGAGAGGAGAAGAAATGAAGCCAAGATAATGGTTTACTAAGAGAAATCTGAGTTCAAAGCAGGAATGGAAGTTAAGAAAATATCTCTGGCTTGATACCCCCACCCCTAGTTCCATTTGGAATAAACAAAGGGAAGGAGAGACAAATTTAGAGTTTAAGATTCTGTTACTCTAGCTCACATATGTCACTCTCACAGTGTCACATTGCCATCATGTGATGTATCACAATGTTTTTCACTTTGTAGAACTGTGGTGGGTGTGACTTGCGTGTGATGCATCCATGGACTGCCAGTTTGACAGCTCTGCTCTAACAAGATAATAAAATAATATTGATATTCATAACTTTGATTTTCAGATCTGGTCTATCTCAAAGTGCTGACACAAAGATGCTTATGAAGCAGACTTGAAAATATAGCTTAATAAAGTTTCAGTCTTAATTCTTTGAATTACCTTAATAAGAACAAAGGTGCAAGATTAGACAATATGATTCCATATGGTCTTGTGTAATATTTATTTGAATTAATTTAAAGCTATAAACTTGAAATGGTAGAAGAGTAGTCTAAGTTTGAAATTTGAGTAACTGTAATTTTGTTCATGTTTTTCCTTTCTTTCTCTTATTATTTTTGTAATATTTTATTTGGATTTCTTTCTGGATTTTGGGTGTGTGTGTATGTTTGTGTGTGTGTGTGTGGGGGGGGGGGAATAGTCAATTAGATATTTTTTTAAACCTAAAGGCTATTAATAGCCAAAGCCAAATTCAACTAAAAAATCCCCCAGTTTATCACCACCTAGTACTGGAATATTGTGACAGCTTCCTGAAGTTCTATTCTAGTGTCTATTTACCATCATTTTTACAAAAAAATAAGTTCATATTAACTGTAACTTCCAGAAAAACAATGACTATCGGTGCAAACTGAATATATATACCAGTGTCTCCAATTCTCCCAGCTTTTCATTATCCTTCCCATTTTTATTTGTTATTGGCTGTGCTGCATCCTGGCTTGTGGAGTGGCAAGCAAGATGGCAAGTAACTCCAGAACCGCAGGGCTCTGTGTCTGATTTTCTCTCCATCTACACACCCAAATCTTCCCTATGAACATTATTCGTTTGTTGTGTGACTGTTGAATTAAGCCTATTGAAATGTATTTAAGTGGGAGGTAAGAACAGTTAATTATTATTGTTTCAATTTTTGAAACACCCAGGTTTCCACAAAAAGGATTTATAACAGCCAAATGGAACATCAGGTCAAAATCTTTCCAATCTGTTTTCCTTATAAAAATATTTTTAGTATGGGAACAGGAAAAGAATTATCATCACTTCATTTTAGAAGCTCCCCAAATTATATAAGCTGAAGTCCACATTCCATTCTTTAACTTCTGCGCTCATAAAGGCAAAGAAAAAAGCTGATACATTAAAAAGTGAACTATTAGTTTTTTCATGTCCTTTTTCCCCAAGTAAACTAACTTGCAAAGTTAAATGGGAGGAGAGAAAACAACAGCTGAATTGGCACCCCAGGACTGATTATAAGCTTTTCTTTTGATGTGGATTTTCTTTTTATTTCTCCTGACTTTTGGAGTGGAAAGAATAGAAAGCAAAATTACCAGGGTTAAGCCTATGTTTTCACTCTCTAGTGAAGACTTAAAAGTCTGCACATTCCAACAATTTTAGTGTTTTAAAAATATGTTTTCTTATTGCTGTTGCAGATGCCTTGTAGAAAGCGTAATAGATGAGCAGGTAGATGTAGTTTTTATAAACATTTGCATACGTGAGTGTTTGGGAAACTAGACAGGAAGAAAACTGCAAACTTCAGATGTTATGTTATAATGGATTTAAATGGAAGCCAAATGTTCTGCTTCTACTCAGAAAAAGAATAACTATTTCTTCAGCAGCAGCAGCAGCACTTGTTATTCATAGTGTGATACACCAAGAAGAGAAGTTTCAGGACATTATCTGGTCTTCATTTTAAGCTAGTGCACTTTTTTCCTTCAAATTTTTGTTAAGATCTTGGTCTAAAACATATCAGTACATTAAAGCATATGTACTTTATGATGAAATGCATACCAAAAACTTTACTTTAAAAATGAAATACAAAACTTAAGCTGATTTTAAATATTATAGATCGGTTTGAAAGAGATATCATATATGAATGAATATATGTAGACGTAATTTGGACATTTGGAATTTTATTTTATTAACTAAAAAAAAGGAAATTGACAACTGTTACTTCTTGTAGTAATCACCGTTATGGTAGGAGTAATGTGCCGTATTCATGCTAACACTGTGGGTATTGTGTTTCCCAGCCATATCAAGCTTAAGCCTGATTTCTATTAGTAAAAGAGCAACACCATAATCACAATAATTACACTGAGATGATTCTGACATACCATTAAAATCGGAGGACTGAAAAAAATGCAATTGTACTATTTCTTTTTTCAGCTATTTTCTGTTTCTACCTTTTGTGGAAAATAATTTCTTAAGACACTGATAATGCAGTATTTTGATTAGCATAAAAACTCCTGTTTTACCTTTCTGTAATCCCTTAATTTGGGGTAGAGTTGGTCTGACTGAATAAAGCTGACTGTTTACTTCCTGACTCTATGTGGAGATGGAGATAAACATCTGCCACTACCTAAGATTAAGCTGTCAATCTTCTGAGTAGGTGATGAGTGTTTTCACCAGTAGGCTACTATGTCGCTCAATAATCTGAATAAATAAATGTCCTAAATGCAAAATGCAGGATCTCAACTCAAATGCTCCTCCACCTTCTCAAAAGCAGATGGTTGCTGCAGGAACTGAATCGTAGTAGAACTGGAAATTCTGCTTTAAGTCTCCTTTTTACAAAATTGTGATTTTTTTAAAAAGAAAAGATATTGAATAGACATATTGATTTTTTCTGTTGTTCAGTTGCTAACTTATGTCTGACTCTTTGGAACCTCATGGACCATAACATGCCAGGCCCCTCTGTCCTCTACTGTCTCTCTGAGTTTGCCCATTGACAATGACACTAACTACCCTTCTTTTGACTTCAATAATACTGATTTTACTAGAATTCATTTCAAGATTATATTTGAACATTCTAGAGAGAGCCAAATAAAAGTTAACCAAGAAGAAAGGCATGAAGAGTTAATACATTATTTGTGAAAATAAAATCGAAATAGAAGATGGACAAGTGTAGAAGCTTTACATTCTACCGTAAAAAGCCTAAGAAAAAAGCCTTGGATTTGCTATTGCTGTGACTTGATCAAGAAGTACTATTATGACCTTTATGAAGTATCAAGAGAAACCAAAAATGATAGTTAAAACTGTCTCAGTGGAAGTTCAAAATCTCCTTAACCTTTAAAAGTGAAGAAAATACTGCTAAAGTTTCTATGGACCCAGTAGCTTCTGATTTTACTGCTCTTATAATTTGTTTTTATTTTACCGTAAAGTTACAGGGGACATTGGTGTTAAAATTATGCTTAAAATATAGTCCTTTTCAAGAAATGTTTCTTGTTCAAGATTATCAGTATATAAGCAACAATATTTCCCTATTTGTTATTGTTGTATTATGTAATACAATCTCTTTGTTTGAAACCAGGATACAATTAAATAAAAACTTATTAAAATAGTTTTTAAAATATTATATATTTCAAAATTTAATTAGGATTGAAAACAGTTGGGCATATTTAAGAATGCATACAGATTCATTAAATCCTTTTCATTTGTTCTTGGTTTGTTCATGGTTCTGCAACCCAACAAAACAGATACGAACTTCAGAGGATAATCAGAACTGCAGAAAAAACAATTACTGCCAACCTGCCTTCCATTGATGGCCGATACACTGCATGAGTCAAAAAAAAGGGCCATGAAAATATTTACAGACCGCCTTGCATTCTGGGCATAAATTGTTTCAACTCCTACCCTCAAAACGATGCTATAAAGCAGAGGTAGTCAACCTTTTATACCTACCACCCACTTTTGTATCTCTGTTAGTAGTGAAATTTTCTAACCACCCACCGGTTCCACAGTAATGGAGATTTATAAAGTAGGGAAGTAACTTTACTTTATAAAATTTATAAAGCAGAGCTACAGCAAACCCCTAACCACCCACCATGAAAGCTGGAACACCCACTAGTGGGCAGAAATGTTCCCTCTAAGCTGCGCAGGTGCACAGCCACGCATGTGGCAACAAAACACCGCACAGCAGTTTCCAACTGCCGCGCAGTGGTTTTTGTGAGACGCCTTCCACGATAATAGGAGAGGAGACCAGCCTGGAGGCAGCAATCAGTTGTAGGTCCACAAGGCAGAAAGTAGCTGAGAGAAGGGGTGGGGGTTGGCAGAAGGCATGAGATGGGCTCCCAGCAGCGACTGCTCAGATTTGCCATTTGCAAGAGAGAGTGGGGGGAGGGAGGGAGGGAGGGAGAAGGAGCGTGCGAGCGTGTGCATCCCCTTCCTTCAGCCCAACCCTCTCACTGGCATCCCGGCTAGACGAGAGGGACTGCAGAGGGTCTCCTCGAGTCTAGGGCAGCGGTCATTCGATGGGAAAGTTGCCTCTTGGAAGGAATGACCGGCTTGGCTCCTGCTTTCGATCTGCCACCCAACGACCGAACAGAGAAGCGAAGAGGCAGGAGAGACGAAGCGGGAGCCAAGCCAGGTCATTCCTTCCAAGAGGCAAGTTTCCCATCGAATGACTCGCTGCCCTAGACTCGAGGAGATCCTCTGCAGTCTCTTTTGTCTAGCCGGGATGCCAGCGAGAGTGTTGTGCTGAAGGAAGGAGGGATACTGTCAGCCTCTGCTTTGCTGCTGCTTTGGCTGCCATTGAAACGGGGAGGGGGGGCATGGTATTTGGAGGGGATTACTAATTGTGCTGGAGGAAGATTCTGGAGTTCTGCTGCCTGTCTGACTGCGCATGCGGAGGAGGTTCCCGCCAAGGCCAACGGCACCAACATTCCATCTTGGTGATGCCTTTTGAAGTTATCTCACACCTGACACTTGGGAGATTACAATTGGATTCCCTCCCTCCCCCCCCCTCTCTCTCGTGAGTGTTGGTTAGTGGGCAGACTTAGCACTTTGTTAAGTTTGTTTCTCTGTGTGTTGTGTATATACATGTCTCCATGGATACAATTGTGCAAGCATTTTTTTCCTCTTTAAAAGAATTCTTGGATTTCTCCTCACCAAACCTTTAAGACTGAAAGAGAGTTGAAATACGAAGAGATTGGCAATCGCTATACTGTTAGATTGATAGGCAATTATGGACTATCTTGATTATATCCTCCTTAGAAAGAATATGCTACTGTATGGTTGAGAAAAAGATCAAACTTCATTCCATGGAAACCCAACAAAGTTCATAGGGAGGGTTTCTTTTTACGATGGGCTTCTTGGGTCAACAGTGAATATCAGTTATCAAAAATGTAGATAGAAAATTAAGCAGACAATAGGCAATTACAAAAAGGGAAGCCAACTTTCTGAATTCTGCTTCTTTGCACTTAGTGACTTATAAATAGACTAATGTTCTGAAAACCTGACCTAAATTACTATATTTTTTAAATAGCTGTAAAGCTACGCTGAAAAAGTTGTTCTCAAGGTATTGTGATAAATTCAATAAAAAGAAGGGAATTCTTGATGAACTTAAGGCGAAATGAGAGTATTGGACAGTAAATGGACAAAGAAAATTACCAATCAAAGAGAATATTTGCACCTCAGGGTTGAAATGAGATGTTGTCTCTTACTCTTTCCTCTTCCTCTCTTCTCTCCTGTCTCTCTCATCCTCTTTCTCTTTGTCTCTCTTCTCTTTCTCCTTCTTTTCCATTCTTCCTTCACTTTCTCCTCCTTCTCCCTTCTCTCTCCTCTTTGTCTCTCTCTGTCTCTCTCAATCTCTTTCTCTTTGTCTCTTCTCTTTCTCCTTCTTTTCCATTCTTCCTTCACTTTCTCTCTCTTTCCCTTCTCTCTCTCTTTGTTTCTTTCTGTCTCTCTCACCCTCTTTCTCTTTGTCTCTCTTTCTCTTCCTTCTTTCCCACCCTTCTGTCACTTTCTCTGTCTCTTCTGTTCTCTTCCCTCTTTTTCTTCCTCTCTCCCTCTCTCCCACTCTTTTATCACTTTCTCTCTACCGCCCAACTTGTCCCCATACTTATCTTTGACTGATCATGTTTGCAATAATTTACCTTTTCTAAATAGGTTCAGTTCCCTTACCGGATCCCTCGCTCACTCACTCAAACACACACACACACACACACACACACACACACACACACAAACCATTTTTCTCCATTCCAATTCGGATCCTACAAATCAATTGCTCTATGAAACATCTGTGAAAAAAATTCAGGTGCTCAGGCATGAAAATGTGCCGCTCAAACACTATACTTTTCGCACACACTGAAAAAAAATTAGAGGGAACATTGGTGGGCAGTAGGGACCAGGTTGACTACCACTGCTATAAAGGATTGCACAGTCCAAAATTTGTGAAACTCATACTTAATTTCAAATGCTAATGTTAAAAGCATCAGTTCAAAAAAAAAACGGACCCCTCGCATTCTGGACATAAATTGTTTCAACTCCTACCCTCAAAATTAGACACAAGAACAATTTTTCCCAAATGCCATCACTCACATTTGCTAAACAAATGATTCCCTCACCACTGTCAAACTATTCACTAAGGCTGCATTACTATTACTATTAGTCTTCTCATCATTCCTATCACCAGTGACGTGTGGTGACGGTTACCGTTGGTGAGGCAAGACCGCAGCAGCGGCGAGAAGCAACGTCCCCGGCACTGTGTCCGACAGGCGTCTCGCATTTATGGCGGACATAAACGCGGCTTTAAGTGCCGGCTTGCCTTCCGGGTGTCCCGGCTCCATCTGAGATGCTTCTCACCGCCGTCGCGTTCCACTGCCTTGCCCCCCCTGCCTCCTCATACGAACAATCCTGCTGCCCCAGCCTGCAGCCAGCCCACCCACCCCCGCCCGACCTGCTCCCTGCCTGGACTCACCGCTCTCCTCCTCCTCCACTCGATGCTTGGCTTTAAAGGGGTCTCCCCTCCCCAGCCAGCCAGCCCACCCAGCCAATTCCTCCCCCACCACCACTGTGTCCAACAGGCCAGGTGTCTCATGTTTATGGCGGACATAAATGCGAGATGCCTGGCCTGTTGAAACACAGCAGCGAGAACGTCCCTGCCGCTTCCGTGCTCCGCCGCCTCACCCCCTGCCTCCTCCGACCCCACCGCTGTGAAGAAAGAAAGAAAAAAAACACACACAAACCTCACAATAAAAAATTAATTTTTTTATTAAATTACAAATTACAAATTAAATTTCAATAAATTTGAATCCCCCCTCCCTCCTTCTGATCCACCTTTTCCAGCTGTGGAAACTCTCTCAACTCTCCTCTTGTCCGCCCAACGTAAGCGTGCTCAACGTAAGCGTGCTCATAAGACATGATTTGCTCCCCGATCAGGAGGCGGGAGAATCAGTGCCTCTTTTGCATATGAAAGTGTTTGGTTTTTAACTCCTCCTTAACTTTTAAAAGGCGAACAATTCCTTAGGCAAAAGAGGCCCCGAGTTCTCTGGCCTCCTCCCATAGTTAACACTGAGAGCAGACACCAAGCCACTGTGACTTTGAATCTGGTAGAAACTACCCTGGCTTTAATTATTTAAAAAAAATTATTTAAAATTCTTCCTTTCCCTCAGGAGACTGGTGAGGCCCCGCCTCCCTGCCTCTAGTGACTGCACGTCCCTGTCTATCACCTATCTCCCTCCCACTTATGACTGCAGGACTGTAACTTTGTTGCTTGTAACCTTATGATTTACATTGATATTGTTTCCTGATTGCTTAATTGTACCCTATGACTATAATGAATTATTGTACCTTATGATTCTTGATGAATGCATCTTGTTTTTTTATGTACACTGAGAGCATATGCATCAAAGACAAATTCCTTCTATGTCCAATCACACTTGGCCAATAAAGAATTCTATTCTATTCTGTTCTATTCTATCTCTATTCTTCTACTCTACTCTACTCTACTCTACTCTACTCTATTTCATGAACAACACAAATAAAATATTTTATTTACACATTTTAATATCTATCTATATATATTCTGTGAGGTAAAATCAGATAAGACAGCAATCTTACCTTTAAATATAGTAAATACAATTCATATGAACAATTAAATGCCCAGAATTATAATATTCACTTTCTCAGTAAGTTTCTTACTTAATTTCTCAGATAACTTTATTTTAAAGAAGTCCAAAATTTGTAAAACTCATACTTAATTTCTATTAGCAACCAGTTAACATTACATTATGCCCATTAAAATAGTTATTAAAATGGAAAGAATTTCTGAAATAACACTGTATAGAAAAACTCAAATTAAGAAAACAAGTAATATGTCTCTTAGCACATGAATCAGATTTTCTCCGAAGTATCAGATAAATTCATGATCTCATTTATGGCTATACAGGAGAAAGTGATATAAACTCATTGCCTCCATCAGCCACCATAAATTACTCAGTTAAGACTGAAGAATAGACTTATCCCCCCCCCCCGCTGTTCCTATAAAAGTGCCTTTCTCAGATTGATGGAGACTTTTACTTTATTGATTGAACACTTTCATGCAAAGTCTTCACAAAAGAATTACTGATCAGCAAACCTCATTGGTTGATCCTCAGGTTAATATTTTCTTTGCCTAAAGAGTTTCAAGGTTAGTTTCAAAACATCTTTACCTGCAAATATGAAAGGTTAAAGAACATTATAAACCATTCTTAGAATGTAAGTACCCAGTTAAATAACTGCATACTCAATATACAGTTATATTTTTTTAGCACAAGAAATATTTAGCACGAAAGTTTCTATTTGTATAGCCAAATGTCAGGATAAAAATATGGTTATTTACAAAAGGTGGTAGAGAGGAGGAAAAACAAGCAATTATGCACAAAATTAGTTTCTAATATTATGCTTATATATTTGATGGCAATTTTGATTTTTAGTTAACTGAATATTTTCTTCAAAAAAAAATGGTCCAAGGAGGATTATCTGTACCTTTGAGATTCTATGCATGATCAAAGTGTGAAAGTCTGGGACGGTATCTATTTATGAAGTTTTTTATAAAAAAAACCCTGATAACCTCCATTTTGAGATTTACAATATCTGTTTAGAAAATTGTTTACAAATTGCTTTCACCACTTTAAAGATGCTGTACTTATACAATAATTAACCAGTTTAGGATAGATCAGTTACTGTGAAAAACAGTTTGTTGTGAGAATAAGTACTTGGGAATGAAACTTAGAAATCTAGGTACTTATTGCAGACTCTTGGGGGCATTCTCATTAGATTATAATATAAGAGCTGTTGCACTGCTGAATCCACTGATTGCTCATTCAATGTGGGACAAAGAATGGAAACACAATGTAGACATTCATTTTCTCCAAATTCTATGTTAAAGTACCCAATATACACATTACAGAATTTTGTTACCCACTGAATTGTAATCCTATGAAGTTGCAATGCAGGCAATCAGCAAATCTAATTTAGGAATGATAAGCAAAATAAAGATGTGTTTGGAACAAAATAGTCTGTAATGTTTCACTGGAACAGGCTGAATTGGCTGTATTCCACAGAACAGAAACCAGAACAATTAGAGTGTTTATGTTGTCCTCAAAACAAATTCTAAAAATATAAGTGATTTTTAAAAGCATGTAATACTTAAATGTTGCATGTGTATTTGTGTGTGTGTCAAAAAGAGATAAAAAAATCTAGTAAATCCCAGGAAAGGTTTTGGAGGGGAAGGATGTTGCACTTTGATTTCTGTTCCTGCTATTTGTTGTTTTAGTCTCCAGAAAGAGAATTACAGAATAGGAGGGTGATAAATGTCCCTTTTAGAAAGGATAGTGCATACCATTTTGAAGTATGTCATTAGAAAGCAAAAATAGTAAACCATTGGGTATTCTGCCCACTGACAAGACATAGGGAGAGAGGATGAAGCATCTAAATGTCTTTCATCCCTGGCCATGGGGCAGAAACAATATTGGTCAGTCCTGTGAAAGGCAGAAGTAGTTCTCAGGGATCTTTTGCATGATCAACAGTGATATTCTGGATTTGAAAGTGTGACTCACTGGGCTACAGTTATTCATCACACTCGTGGCTAAATGATTCCAGTTGGGGGTTATAAAGACTTAGAAGTAGAGCCCTTGATGGCATCCTGGGTAGGATGCCAGATGGCTTTAGCCTTTCTTTATTTAACAACTGTATAAAATCTAAGGAAGCAAGATGAGATATCTCCAATGTGAAGATGTTAGTCAGTTGCTGTGCATGAAGAACAATGGAGTACAAAGAAGAAGAGAGAATAAAGAACCATAGAGTGGTAAAGACTTTTACAGACAACTAGACAATCCATTTCAATTATCAGGCATTTCCTTCCCTCAACAGAGAAACAGAATGACCACACAGGCACACACAGGAACGCGCATGCACGCACACACACACACACCAGTGGAAAGCTGCAGGGAGCATTAGAAATTTTCTTTGCCTTTCCTTCCTTTTCCTTTCTTTCCTTTCCCCCTTCCTTTCTCTTCCAATTTTCCTTTTCCCTTCCTCCCTTCCTTTTCCTATATATAATAGATGTTTTATATTTGATGGACATTGTTGTATGTATTACAGCAGTTTATCACTTTTAATACTAGCAATGAGTTTAAGGCATGAAAATAATATGCAACCAAACATATATGTCATATGTGTATTGTGTATGTACATGTGTAGTGATAATATTAATAATTTTAAACTTTTGCCACAAAATATATTGCAATTGAAAGCAATAAAATAATGTAAACTTACTTTTTATCATTCACCACCCAATAGACTACACATGGCTCTTTTATTTCAATGTATCTTAAATATGTTATTGTAAAGATGTTAAATAAAAGAAAAAAATCTTTAGTTTTAATATAACATTGCTCAGTTTCAGGAATCCAGCAAGTGCCAATTAATGCGAAAGTAGGGAGGTAAAAGAATTTATACAAGTAAATGTACAAATTCTGGCAGACAAGGTGACACTGATGTGCTGTAATAAGAGTACATTTGCTTTTAAGAAAGCAATAGCATGACATTCCTGATAGTTTGATTCAAACTGACAGAAAAGACAACACCTTTAATTATGCAGAAACACAAATAGTTGCATCACACATGAAACAAAGATTAAATTTAGACATTTATTTCCTTGTACACCACTAATTGTGTTTTGATGTTGAAATGCTGGGTTTGTCATTCTGATAAAAGCACTGAGAACCTGAAAATGCTGCTGCTGATTTCGTCTTCTTTTCTTCTTCTTTCTATCCCAGCATGCCGTTTCTTGCTTATTTCCTATCCCCTCTAGAAAATGGCTAAATCTTTCCAAAACTTCATCTTCCTAAAGAGGGGAGGAGAGTGGGGGAGTTGCCTTTTGCTTACATGCCAAAATGAACATCTGAAAGAAATTGTGTTTTGTGTAGACTTTAAGTCTCTATGACTTCAGGAGTTGGAAGTAGGAGAAGTTCAGAGTAAGTTATTCTACATATTCACAGTCCAGTGGTGGGATTCAATTTTTTTTACTACCAGTTCTGCAGGCGTGTCTTGGTGGGCAAGGCATGGCTTGGTGGCCATGGCAGGGAAAGGATACAGTAAAATCTACATTTCCTCCTGATCAGCTGGGACTCAGGAGGCAGAGAGTAGATAGAGAAGGGGAGTGTCAGAAGTAGTATTTACCATGGAGACAGGCAATGATGTTGCGATGACACGATGTGTGATCTCGGACCTCCGAGATCGCAGTCAATATTTTTGCCACTGGGCGGTCCATTTGGACCTAACAGTTTGGACCTAAACAGGGAAGAGTATGTCTTGCTGATCTCAGGGACACCACAAAGTCCCTGATTGATCCAAGAGAATCTCTTCTTGCTGGTGACATAAGCACAGCCCCAAGCTGCTGAAGTCAGGACAGCTCTGCAACGGGAGGAAAGCGGAAAGAGAAAGTGAGTCCATGTGGTGAGGAAATCTTATTTTTATAAAATATTGCCCAAAAAAGATTGAAGCTAAATTAAATTGGTTAAGAAAAGAAAATAAGTGGCAAAATTAAGCATTATTGGACAGTGTGTTATCCTTTTTTTTTTTATGGATAGAATTTTCTCAACATTTTTTCTTTTTAAAGTGAAAGTATCTTTTCTTCTTCTACTTCTTTTTTACCTATGGATTAAATCTTTTTCTTTGTTTCTACAATACTGGTTGGGATGGAGTCTTTTTTTATTTTGTTTCACATAAGAATTTTGTTTCTTCTAAACCTGAAACACAAAGAAGATATAAAAGGAATATAAAGAGGGTAGTAACCCCATAGGGGAAAGAAGTTACACAGCCACTTGGAGGTTGGAGGTTGAGTCCTGGAAACATTGCTTTTTCTTTATTTTCTTTGATCATTTTGATGTTGCACTTCAAAGGCTTCAGTTTGTTCATAGAATAGATAAGAAGAAGAGCATGGGTTGTTTATGCAGGTGCTCTTTGGATGCTCTTTGGTAGCTGGAAAGAAATAAAAACAAAGCTTTGTTTTTAAACTAGAGTGGCAGTGTTTACTAACTGGAAGGATGGAGCAACACCAAGAAGAAACCATAACATTACAACAGATTATGTTTGAAATTCAAAAATTATTAGAAATAACAGAGAGAGTTGAGAAGAGATTAGAAAATATTGAAAAATAAATTGTAATGTGGTAAAACCTAATGGAAAATGGAAGATATCCAGCAAATGGAAAAAGTGGAAGCTAGAGTCCTAAAAACCCAGGGGGAAAATGAACAAAGAGGCAAGATAATTGTGGATATTGACAGTGAACTGAGTGTGGTTGGAGATGAAAAGAGTGGAACATGGAAAGGGAAGATAGATGGTAAGGCACTCTACTCCACATTTCAAGGTATAGAAGAAGAAAAAGAGAAGAATTGATGGACTTAAGGATATAAACTTTGACAAAAGCACTACTGATAATCAAAGACAAGCTGATTAAAGATGCTGATGGAGGGTCTCGAGATTTTACAAGATATGTAACAAGCAACAAGCTGTGAAGAAATGTCCACACAAATTTGATCAAGGAAATAACTAGAAGACTAATTCCACAAATGGCAAAAAAATAGGACTGCACTATTACTGAAAAGACACAGGTTGAGATATGGGAATTAATAACAAAACACTAGTTAAATGTAGTTAAAATTAGAGCATTATGTTAAAAATGAAGTGATAATGGATAAAGCTAGATAAATAATTGATAGAGATATACAATGTACACATATGTATTGGTTTGATAAGAGGAAATTTGGTATAAATTTTAAATGGTGACCATGAAAGGAAGTTTAAAAACTCTGTTATGTATGAAAGCCTATAATACAACAATGATAATAATGTAATAATTGTATTGACATGATAAAAAGGGAAATTGGATATAAATTGTAAACAGTGATTAAAAAAGAGGTCCAAAAATTCTGTTATCAAACATAATTAATTTTTATTTTGAAGGTGTCATAAATTCCTGGAGGATATTGAAAATAGATAATTGAATGCCATTATGTGGTTTTGTTTTAAATTTTGGAAATTTGTTATAAAGGGACGTTAAAACAACTATAGTCATACGAAGGATGAGGTATGATGATAGTAATGTATATGAATATTGGATGTAAAATATATAATTTGATGTGAATATTAGATGATGACTGTGGAAGGGACCCACAAAAGTTTTTCGTAACCAATTGACGCACTTTTACAATTTGTAATGGAAGATGTTTTTATGGTGTTTGTTGTGCATTTGTGTTTATTCAAAATTTTTTTATATAAAAAAGTAGTATTTAGCAGTTCCGAACTACTCAGAATTTCTGCTACCATTCTCCAGAACTAGTCAGAACCTGCTGAATACCACCTCTGATTCACATGTGTTGCTTTTCACAAACTATGCACTCCTGGTTAATTGCTTCATGGTTATTTCTGAGAGTAATCCCATTTCCTAGAGAGGTTTGTGTAAATGGCTGTCTGGGATATGAATCACCACATCTGAAGACAGCATGTTCTATAGTTTAATGCAGTGAGAAATTGTATTTTCTTTCATCAGATTTGAATTTCCCACATTTAGTTTTAATGGGAAGCTCTGCATATTATCAAAAAAAAAATTGCTCACAATAGGAAAAAATGCTCAAGTAATTGATAATTCCCTTGAATATATTCCAAGGATATGTAGGTAGGTATACAGGGACACACACACATATTAACAAATATCACAGTAATTTATCAAAAGGGTTTGTGTTCTTTGTCAATAATATTTCAGTGGCTTAGCTCAGAGGTAATTTTGTTGCCCACAACACTGTCTTAATTAAATCATTTTGTCTAAATAACATGTTTTGAAATAAGGCTTACCTTCCTTCTGGAAAAATTGAATTTAGGAGCAGGTTCCATACTCATGTTTTATTTAATATTGTAAATTCACATTTTTCATCAACATTTTCTGACAGGTATGTATTGAATTCAAGCCCAGAAGGCTTTTTACTCATGCAAGGTTTCCAAAACCTATTGTTTTGGTGATTTTTTTCACAGTATATTAAAATGGTTTGTTTTTATACTGATTTATCTTCATTTCTTTCCATCTGAAGACTTTATTTCTTTCCATCTTCAGGTTAATATATTCCAATTGGGTTAGTCTGAGTTAGTTTAGGCTTTCCTAATGTGTTCTTACTTTTAATGTTTTGATGACTATGGTTTTGCAAACCTTTGGTCTGAAAGTTAAAATTTATAACTGACTTTGTCTTCCTTCACTGTCTGAATATAAAAACATACTATGCTTTCTCTTGCAATAAATAACTGTTAGGTGAAAGCATTTCATTTCAATCTTCTCTCATCAATTTCCTACCAGCAATATTTAAGCATTAAGTTTTAAACTCATCATTTTAATTATTTTAAGAGATATGGGTATTAGCTATTTTCTTAATCTGATTCCTGTCTTCCTGTCTTATAAATAGCTGATTAGTGTTGTGAAGGTATCACAATTCACTTTGTCCATGCAAAGAGAAATAATATAACTGTTATTGCCTTGCAGTGCCTTTCAATTAAAAAACCTGTAAAATATTTTTGTGCATGCGCACTTTTGTAAGAGCACGTGGTCACAAAAAGTGATGATGGAGGAGGCCATTGCCTCACTGTTTTTTCTTAGTGTTTCTGGCAATTGCTGGAAGAGGCTTTACAAAGCAATTTTGAGAACATACTTAAACAGTCAATACCCCTTTGAAGCTTTAAACCACCCTCATTTGAAATGTCTGCCATGCTAATTTTAAAACTCATTGGTCCATTTAAATTGCTTGGTAGTTTAATGATGAATTGAAATTTTGAAGGAAAAGATGATGCCTCATATCTAAGTCACTGCTCTGTAACTGCACATCTCCTGAAGGCACAAATTTGGTTTAATGTGCTAAGTAAGTCAACTTGGGGACTGAAGTTTTGCAACAATTGAAAGTGCCAGCAGAGTAACACTAAATTCAAAATAAAATCTGTGATATTCCTGTTAAATTGCATCTGCAGCTTGCCTAACTGTACTGTTCATACCAATAGCAAATCTCATTTAACTTTATAAAACTGGATTGTGCAACAACAGTAGAGAGACAATATGCATGTATAGAGGCTGAACATCCTTAAATGAATGAAGTCACAGCTAGATCAGGCATTATAATCCATCTGTCATTTAAGGAGTTTACACCAACATAATAAATCATCTGTGTACTGACTCAGATTAGTCAAAAATTAGGATTAAGAAACAGGAAAGTTGTGAATTAGCAAAGTCCAGATTCAGAGCAAAAATAACAACATTTACAGCAACCAAACAAAATAATAGAATTTTCCATTATTTGAAAAAGAGATGCAACAGATAAATTAATAGATAAATATTTAGTAGATAAATATAGACTAAGTTTCATTATATGTGTATAGAATCTATTATTTCAATGGAAATTGCTTTTGCTCTAGAACAAACATGATAAGAGGAAATAAATCCTTAATGTCATGATGGACCCTCAGCCACCCAAAGTCTCTGACAAGTCTATTTTAGGATTTAAATATTCTATGACCCCTGATGTTTCATTGTTGTCATAGCTGTTTTTCCTTATGGGAAGAGGCAGGTATAAATGCCCATTATACAACAGAGGCCCTTCCTCCATTGTGAAAAGAATAACAGGATATTGTTGGTCACCTTGGAAGTTATCTGTCAAAGACTTGGTGTATGTATCATACTTCTGTTCCCTAATATGATGAAAGAGATCAACAGCTTCTTTTCCTGCACCTAGATTTTTGTATTGGTCTGATTAATGGTTACATCGACTCAAAATTTCATGGTTGAGGTATTATTGGAGTATTATTGCTGGGAGAAGTAGTGACTGGAGAACTTTGTGCCTTCGCTCACCTGAAAGGCTGTGTAGAAGTTTGTTCTTGGACGTGACATGTATTTGTTAAAAATGTTCATATTTTTGATCACAAGGTGATAATCTCTGAAGTTAAGTAGTATGTTCTTCAGTGCATTATAATACGGATTTTCTGGACTACCTCTTTCTGCACATAGAAAAATTGCAACGCTTACTGCAATGAGCATGCTAATGATAGATGGATAAATTTCATAAATATTAGCTGTATTCCATTTTCTAGGAATGCATAATTTCTAATAATATTGTGATTTCCACGTTGTTTGTAGTACAGAACTGTTGTACAGTATGTTGCAGGCTGTTCTGCAAAAGAGAAAGTGAGGGAGAGAGAGTGTGAGAGAAAACAGTACTTCTAATGGGCAGGCTATTATTTGATTTGATTTTTATGCCTATAATTAATATTTCACTTTCATTCTCACACCCATATTTAACAGCTTACTTCCCCAAACGCATACCACTTCTTTACATACATCAATTGCCAAAATAAAAATGAAAAAGGCAGTATAATTTATACTACATCCTGACAGAGTCAAGTCCCAGATTCTCAGTGGTAATAATATAATTTCAGTCTCTAAACACAGGTGGAAGTGATATAACTTCTCTTATAGTTGTTTGTTTTTCCTTTTCTCTCTATCTCTTTGAACAAATAAAGAAATACATTTTTTGTTTAAAAAAAGAACTGCAGTTTCTTTCTTTCCACAGGGGGTGGGGTATAAATGAAATTACTGTTGATGGTAAGGGAATAGCCATGACAGGAAGAGAAAGTGTAGTGTTGTGACTGGTTTTCTAGCCCCAGACAACATAACTTTAAAGCGGCACTATGTGTCATCGGTCCTAGACCAGGAAAAAGCCAAGTTTATTATCTTCTTAAACATATTTTTGGAAAAATTAGTAATAGGTATAAATAACTTGTCCTAGTTCCTTTATTCCCAGGGGCAGAAGGTTAGAAAGATAATCTCTATATAATCCTTTTGTCAATTGTTGCTACTAGCATTAATATGAACTTATACCTATTTATTATTATTATATTTATTAACCACAAGGTGAAGATATCAGTAAGGAACAAGATAGTTTATCCATAAATAATGGAATAATAAATTGCTTTTCTTTAAAGTCCTCACATTTGCATTATATAGGCAGGATAGGAAACATACATTATTGACTGTAGTTTGACATTGCTTTTTTTTCTCATGTAATTTATGAACAAGAGAAAAAAAGCTTTATGGTAATGGAAAACTGCAGGTGGGATGTAAAATCTATTATCTATATTCAAGGATATTTTTTAACAATTGTTTGAGCTCTTGAAATACAAATCAAATTTACTTGAGCATTTTGATTACTGATTAAGATGAGGGCTAAGTCACATTTACTTTTTCTGTATTGTATATTCCAACAAGGCAACAATGACAAGAATTGACCCGAGTTGTCATCAAAGTATAGACATAACATTTCAATTAGTAGGCATTAAATGTGATTTTAACTGATAGCTCATAGCATGTTTCAAACTTCTTTCAATTAAACAGTCAATACAAATATGTAATAATTGAATAAATCTGTAAAAGGAAAAAAGGAAAAATGGTGGAAAATAAATAGTAGACAAAAAGACACAATAAACCCTTTGATTTTTGCTACATCATTACAAATGACAAACGAACAGGAGAATAAATGCACGCATCGCAGAACACAAGAATGCAGTAAGAAAAAGAGAAAAAACTTCCTCCCTTTTCCAGCACCTTATAGCTACAGGACATGAAAATAATTTTGAAGGAACCAGGTTAATGTCCAAAACAGAACACTTCAACAAGGAATAATTATGGAAGGTATCGAAATAGAGAAACACCCCCACAACATGAATAAACGTGATGATACCTCCCGTGTACAAAACATCTGGAAACCAGCCCTAGTCAACAAACAAGCTCCACCCACCAACCAGACCATTACAACACAAAACAACAATGTACACACAGCCAGCACCAATCAGCACCAATCTACCAATCATGATACAACCACACAACCAATCACTCCACTTACTGAAACAAAGCCAGCACTCCATACCCACCCCCACCAAGATTTATAGAAAGACGGCAGCTTCTGATCACACTTTAAGCCCAAAACCCAGCCTGAAGATAGCGAGTGAGACCTCACTGAAACATTGCCAGGACAATCTCAATCTTACACGGGAAAAGACCTGAATACAACAAGACCAGCATACATGTATGTGTATATGTTGTGTATGTTGTGTATGTTGTGTATGTTGTATATGTTGTATATGTTGTATATGTTGTATATGTTGTATATGTTGTATATGTTGTATATGTTGTATATGTTGTATATGTTGTATGTTGTATATGTTGTATATGTTGCATGTTTGTGTGTGTGTGTGTGTGTGTATGTGTATGTGTATATATATATATATATTATATATATATAATATATATAATATATATTATATATATATATATATATGATATACATATGTATGTATGTATGTATGTATGTATGTATGTATGTATGTATGTATTTAGTGTCACAACCCTGGTACGCCCAAATATGGGAGGAAGTCTACTGCTTCCATTCTCTGTCTATCGGCTCGTCACAAGAGACCATCCAGACAGAAACCCAATATTTTTACATCTTTACTAAGATGTAATACAACACAGGTTCTAATCCAAGTAAGGGTATGGCTAGCTGATGAGAGCTAAATAGCTTGAAATACATCTATACTAGTCTCCTTTTATTTATTTATCAGCACAAATACAACACAAATGTAACAAAGGCAACAGTAAAATATTGGGTTTCAGTCTGGATGGTCTCTTGTGATGAGCCGATTGACAGAGAATGGAAGCAGTAGACTTCCTCCCATATTTGGGCATACCAGGGGTTGTGACACTAAATACATATGTATTTCTCTGGCTCAGCTGATAAAGGAGGAGAACCTTGTGGCTTAGTGGTTAACACATCTGCCTAAGATGTAATACAACACAGGTTCTAATCCAAGTAAGGGTATGGCTAGCTGATGAGAGCTAAATAGCTTGAAATAGATCTATACTAGTGTCCCTTTATTATTTATCAGCACAAATACAATAATATATATATATATATTATATATATATATATATATATATATAGTGTGTGTGTGTGTGTGTGTGTGTGTGTGGTGTGTGTGTGTGTGTCTGTGTCTGTGTCTGTGTCTGTGTCTGTATCTGTGTGTCTCTCTGTGTGGTGTGTGTATGTATGTATGTTTGTGTGTGTGTGTGTGTATGTATGTATGTTTTATTTTGGTAGCTGGTAGTCGTGGCTCTATCTAATATGATTACTCTCTGAAACACTTTGTTCAAAAGGACATATAATTGTAAAGGCACAAGAAAATGTAAAAAATATGTTCTATCATAAGTCTGAACATTGAAACACAGGAGCAAAGTTTACTGAATGTATAAAGTAATTATCAGTCCCAGTCAATAGGTACAATTAAAGTTAAATTTAGGTGAAACCATACTCTAATTAAACAATCCCTACAAAATGCATACTGTAGATATCTATTCATTTATTCATGCTCTTGATGTAATATGTAAGAAAATTCTTACTATTGGAACTCAACGCAAGTTCATTCAAATAAAAAAGAGTTTCTGGATTAGGATGAAAGTGTTTTCACCGATATAGATTTTTACCAATTTCAGACAAAGGGTTTCTATTTTAACACACAACTTCTCAGACTCTGTGAAACTCAATTTCCAGAGTTCATCCATTATACACTGATACTGGTATTACAATTTAGCTGAACTGTTTCTTTGCCTAGTATGGTTGGGATGCCAAAAATCTATGTCATCTTTTTTTTAATATTCTGGTGGGTAATCTGTATCTCTTACTCCCAAAGGTAATATACATTATACATCACCAGTTTGGTCTTGAAGTTTGCTCTAATGAGTCCTTGATTTTCTGTTAAAAGAAAAACCCAAACAACAACAACAAAACTACCCTGTAATGTTAACAGAAAATGCATATCAATAGGCAGTTGCTGAAAATATAGCATAGATTTTTCCTGTCAGTGTTGAATCATTCTTTTAGCCCCCACCCTAATCTACAAATATATTTTGATAAATTATACTTTCTGGATGCAAAGTAAAGAATAACACATTAATTTATTTCATATAGAGATTGATTTACAGTCATAACAACAGTCATAACCAAACCATACAGGTTCTGATTACTTAATATATAAATATATTAAATAATTACATGCTAGGTCACTTTCTTTTCCACTGTCCTTATCATATCTCTGTAAATCAGAGAGGAATTTGCCTGACTCCTTTCTGAATATTATCTTGTTTTCTAGGCCCTAAAAATGTTTTACTCCTTTTTGCCTAGATAATGATTCTAGGGAATTTCTGGTAAGGTCATCTTTCCCAGTCTCTACCCTAAGTGAATAATTCTACACTTGATTGAGGGATCCTTGGTGCTTGTTTTCTTGCAGACGTTTTATTACCTAAACTAGGTAATATCATCAGTGTTTTAGTTATTTATTCTAATGTATAAAAAAGTGATTGATGGCCTAGAGGTGGAAGTCTTACCTCCAAAACGGAAGATTGAGAGTTCAATCCTAGGTAACAACAGATATCTGGGTAGAAAGAGAAAATATCTGCTCTGAGCTCCATGTAGGTGTCAGGAATGGCATCAGGCCAATAAATGTTCAACTCCATTCAGTTGTTCCAACTCACCCTGATTTAATGGATTACAGAGTCATTAAAAGAAAAAAAAAGATATATAATATATACAACCAAACCAAATTAAATACAGGGCGGGGCATAACCTTTTCCTAGGGGGTCACAGCAACACTTGTAATAACAACACAAATAATTCATACACCATTCGAAAGCCCATCAAAAACTGAGTTTATTGACACGATTTAATAGTCAGTATGACCACCATTAGCCCTTCGAACAGCATTCAAACGAGGTGGATAAGAACACAACAAATCTTCAAACAGTTCCGTTCGATTTTCCAGATTTTTCAACACAGTTTCCAAATTCATTCTCAAAGTTTCAACCGAATATCGATTTTGACCTTGCTCCTGAATCATCAGAGCTTCCACTTCATCCTTAATTATGGCCCCAATGTTCTCTGCCGGATTGAGATCTGGCGAATTTCCCGGCCAGACGTCATTGCCCCAAAATTCGACATTGTTTTCCTTTAACAATTGCTGAGTCGCATTTGCACGCATGCAAGGAGCTTTGTCATGAAGAAAGAAAGCCTCACCAACCACCAAGACATTGTCTGGATCACTGAGAAATGGAATGACATTCTCCAATAAAATTTTCTCACGGAAATAATTGCCATCCCAGGATTCCCCTTTATCCTTCAAAACCCAATGCAGTTTCTTGGCTGTGAAAATGATGAAAATCCCGATGCAAGTCGGATTGCGAACGATTTGTCGATATCGTTCATGTTTGGCGATGTCGTCGACGTCTTTAGCCCAAATTCGATCGTTCTGGAAATTCGGTTTTCGAATGGCATAAACGAAGAATTCGTCAGATGGCGCCAAATGAAGAAAATCTTCCTCGGTCCATTCAGACAACCAATCGCACAACCAAAGCCGATCTTGAACGTGTGTTTGAGTTTTCAATGGTTTGCAAATGACGTGGAATGGCTTCAAACCTTCTCGTTCTCGATATCGGCCGATTGTCCTTTGATCAACTCGTTTTCCACGAATTTGAAGGATTTCTTGGGCCACTTTTCGGTTTCCTTTTCGTTGTTTGCGACTGCCAGTTGCAATGATGGCTTTGCTTTCTTGGGACAGTTGCAGAGGACGCCCTTCTCCAAATTTTGTGAAACATTCTTGGGCTGTTTTGTTCCAATTATCAGTAACCCAATCCGGATGACGTTTCAATTTGTTTGCAATCCATTTTCGATTGATAAACGTCGCTCCAGCATCGCGAGCCTCTCGAAAGGCAATGCATTTTATTCTGTCAATGATCCTTTGTTCTTCCGAATCGAATTTTCCAGCCATTCTTAAAGCAAATTTAACATTTAATAGCTCATTCAATTCAGTTTTTTATGGGCTTTAAAATGAGGTGTCGCGGAAGTTGTAAACTGCTGTCGATCTTGCTGTGACCCCCTAGGAAAAGGTTATGCCCCGCCCTGTACTTTGCTTTCTGGTTATCAATTAAATAAACGTCCAGATATAGTGGAAGAATTTAACATAGTAACCAGTTATATAATTAAACATATTTATAGTTTTCTACTATTATAAGTGAAATTTGCAGATTCATGAAGCATATTTAAGGCAATTTAGCACCTTATCTTCCTTCTGTGGAGATTAATATAACTGTAAGAATGATGTGAGTTCTTCCTCTGGAGACTATTCCTTTCATTGTGCTATGGCTCATTAACTTTTAGGAGATGCTGTCACTGATTACGATAGTACAAGGTGACAACTATTAGTGCTTATGATGTTGAGATAAAGGGATTTCAACAAGATAGCATGCATTTTCTGTTAACTGAAACTATTTAAATAGCCTCTTTAACTATGCTATTAATTGTTCCCAATATCACACATATGTTAAATAAACTATAAAAAAATCACTTCTGGTGAGTTACTAAAGACACTGAAAAGCACTGATTTGTGTTTTCTTTTTGCTTCAAGTAAAAACAACACAGCTGAAGATTTTATTCTGGTCTCACTGCTAGAAAATCAAGCAAAGTTCCAAGTTTGTCAGTTACATATATCTAGGGCTACAAGATCTGCACTACAAAAACTAGTAGTTTCTATTAACAAATTGTTTATATTTTGAAGGAAGAGAATATTTAGATCAAGTGGACAGAAAGAATAGGTGAAAGGTTTATTTATTAAATATGAGCATCTGCTGCTTTTTTAAAAAAGTAAAAGTTATTGCCATAATCTATATCCCTTTGAATATGAATGCAACATTACACCATGAGCACAAAAGGGACAGAATTTATATTGCTATGACATAATTCTACTTTCATTAGACTGACCTGTTTGACTTCCACTGCAGATGTTGCTCTTGTGAAAAGCTAAATGTTTGTGGATTAATGGATATTGAAAACGTGTACTTTTAGCAAATGCTGTCATAAAATGTTTGTTATTTTTGTAAATCTTGGAACATGCATATTTTTAGCCTGCATATCTTAGCTGAAAATGTTACACACAAATTAGAATTTAGAAGTTTCTAATTCTAAAATTAGCCTAATAGTCATGACAAAATGATGAAAAAATCCTAATATATCATCAAGTATAGTAGATTCCTATGGTATCCTGTGTTATTTATAAGATTTATTGAGTGTCTAACTGGTAATATTTAGTAATACAATAATGGTTTGATATAAATACATATTGAAATAAAGAGCAATATGATTAATAGACAAACTTAATTCTACCTTAGAGATCTAGACTTCTTCAAAACAAAGTTTGGATAATTCAGACACAGAAATAATAAAACATTTTCTATATTTCTACCTGAATCTCTATTTTTGAGTTTCTTGAAGAAAGGAAAGCACTAGATCATATTATTCATTAAAATTCATAAATTATCTATATGTTAACATGACCAACATTCATTTTCAATGTAGTGAGTTGTTACAATATTGTTTGAATTTCTTTCTAAATAAGGACAAATTCTGCTGTTTTAAGAAATTCTTTTCTGAATCAGAGTAAGTATATTAAAGACATGAATAACTCAAATCTTATTATTTTAGTGTTTTTTTTAACTTTAAAAATTGGTAAAGTTATGATAGTGGCCAAATAAATATAAAAGCTTATGCAAAAGCAATTTACAAAGAGGTCTATAGAGAAAATATAAATGGAAGAAATAATTCTCTTCACTGAATTCTAGTTCAATCTGTGATTGAAGTTAGGATCAAAATAATTGTTTACAACACCAAATATAAGTCAAAAATATTCAAATTGCATCATGTTATGGACTGTAACTAAATAGTAGGCCTCTACATATTTCAAATAATATTTGGGAAAAGTGTTCATACCTTGCAGTAGTAGAAACATGGCAACCCTCTGTTATTCCTTAAAGCAGCCAATTTTTCCATGTTTTCACTTTGGACAGCTCACCAATTAAAGTTAATGCAATTCTGAAAGCATCCACACTTTTTTTTTCAGAGTGGCATGGACTGCTGAAAATATAGAGGCTGCTTTAATTAACATCAGACAAGATCTATGCTCACACTGGCATGAAGTCTAAAGGACATTTTCTGAATAATTTTCAAAGTCTGCACAGCCTTTCTAAATAGCGATTAGTGTGAATCAAAATAGTGTCCCAATATTGAAAGGGAACAGAAATCTTTAATTCTTCTCTGGTACTACCGATAAATCATTGTCCATGATATACAGGTGGATATGATATACAGGTGCTGCACCATGAGTGACTTTGCTTTCTACTCTACTTCTGAATTACTAACCACCTCCTACAATTGGAGTTAACTTCTCAGATATTTACAAGCAGTTTCACACAAAGAGCTAAGTCCTCTTCTTTCTTACAGTAGGTTGAAGGGAAGTGACCACTATATATACATTTTTGAAAGCCTAACAGAATTCAAATAATAGCCCTTTGGGATCATTATTCTGCTTTTCACATCTTTTTTATCATTGCTCATGAATATTTATAACAAGAACTGTTGGAGCATGATTGAGTCTTCCTAGAAATTTTTCCTTATTTGTTATATCTTAAACATGTTCTGTATTATATGATGTTTTCTAAATGAACAAATCAACCAATATAGTAGGAAAAACAATGCATAGAAAGAAGTTTTATGGAACAAATTCATGTCCAGACATTCCAAGACAAGCTCAGGGAAAGAATGGTTGGATGCAAATATATTGTTATAATAATGATAGTGGCAGTTTGACCTAACCAGAGAAAAGATCACTGAGAGTCATAAATAAGGTCAATGACATAATCTGATGCATGTGTAGAAGGAAAGGATATTCAATCCCATGCCAGAACTTTCTTACCAACTTTTTCAATCTAGTAAGGTATGATATATTACAGTATGTTTCAGTGTAATATTAAAGATAGTAAATAAAAATGACGCTAAATTATTTTGATCTGTTTTGACTAGCAGGAATATGGATAGTTTAGGTGAAAAGACTACCTTGTCAAAGCTCCTTTTGCATATAAAAGCACAGCTGGGATTGATCGGAACTGTTTTGACTATCCACAGGTCAATAGAACTTGAAAAGAGCAACTGAGCATTTGCTTTTCTTGCCATTAGAGAGACTTACCAGACACTCATTGCTTAGCAACTCATACCTCTTCCTTTATGCTTACATTTCACATCTAAATATGTATCCTTTGCCTTTAAAAATATACTAGTTCATTGTCAGCAGAATGGGAAAGGTCTACTGCCTTCAAGGCTCATTAACCTGGCATGATGGTTAGTCATTGTTCAGCATGTTATCATCTCTAGTAACAACACAAATTACTTTTTGGAATTCAAGACAACTGAACACTTCTGACAGTGGCTTATCTTGTTAATGTGTAGTTGAGTTACTGTCATTTTTATATAGTGGCCAGTGCGCTTGTCAGTTCTGTAGTTCTTAAAAGAACCTTTACGACTTTCTAATTCTATGAATCCACTTTATTCAGTTTTGTGCAGGCTGAAATTTGTCAGATTTGGATGAAATTGGCTGTGTTGTGTTACTACAATAAAATTGTTAGTGCAAGAAAATGTTATCTTATGGGAGATGAACTTGACTAATCTGTGTAATACAATGATCACTTTTGATATTAAAAATAGATGTTAAAAATAATGTGTCCCAAAAAGTTTCACTCACAGTAAGTTAAATCTTAGCAAAGCTGGAAAAGTTTTGTCCTACCATTCATGAAAATAAAATTGTAAAAAAATTAAATGCTATAGACAGCTGCAATTGAAAGTGATTTCCATTTTATATAATATACACAAATATACAAATATGCATACAGGAGAAATAATTCCAGATCACTATAAAGGTTCTGCAAAATCCTGGATAGGCGTTACTAATGAGAAACAAGAGACATAAAAAGGAAGTTCAGAAAACATGAAGTGTAGGGAAATTTAAACAGCACCTATTCTGTGCAAATAAGGATATGATTGACCTCATAAGAAACATATATACAGGTCAGAAAGCCACAGCATGGAAAGAAAATAGTGAAACAGACTAGCTCCAATCTGGCAAAGGAATACAACAAGGCTTCATGTGTTCCCTTTATTTATTCAACTTAGATGCAGAATATAAAGGAAGCTGGATTGGAAGAAAATGAGTGTGGTTTTAAAATTGGAGGAACAAACAACTTTAACCTCTGCTATGTTGATACACTATCCTAATAGAAAAAATGCAAAGGACATGCAAGCTCAGTTACTAAAAGCCAAGGACCATAATGAAACACACGAGTTAACATTAAATACAAAGATGATCAAATTAATGACAATAGGTAGAACAACCAACCTTAGAATTGACATAAAGATATCAAATGATCCACAGATTCTGATTTTTAGGATGAATTATCAACAATAAATGAACATGCAGTAAAGAAACAGCACTCAGTACAGCAGTCATAAAGGCCTTGGATAAGACATTTAAATATCATGGTGTCCATATCTAGAAAGATCAGGATTGCACAAGCCATGGCATTCCCTGTGACAAAATGGAAGTGAAACCTGGACTTTAAAATGCAGGATAAAAAGACAATTGATGGATGAAGGCAAATATATGTGTCCCAGGATAATGATGTGAGATCAAATTTGAGTTGGTCACCAGGACCAGAGGTATACTATTCTAAGCTTTCAAACTCATGCTGGAATCCATCTTCAGGGAACTTCTCTCTATTGGAACACATGTTTTAGATTGTTCTGAGTCATGTTTATGTAGGACCTTCCTATTGGCTGATTGGTATGCCATTGGCTGTAATTTCATTGTGCTGCCAAGCTCTAGGGTCCTAGTATTTGATATGCTGATGGTAAATCAGCACACCTGTTAACTGACAAGGTGCCAGTTTTACAGACTTCAATCATTTCCCTGGCTATCTTTGCACCTGCATGGTCAACAATTTTAGTAGCTGTGAAATTAAATGTATGTCCTTGTTTACTGCAATGTGAGGCTACTGATGAGTTCAGTTCTACAGAGAATTGATGATCTGAAGTTGGCACTAGAAAAAAATTGAGAATAGCATGAAGAGTATAGAAAAAAATCAATTTATCATTGAACAAATCCATTCACAATTTTCACTTGAGATACAAATGACCAGGTTCAAATTATTCTACTTTGAACACATTATATGAATATTCAGTTATCTGGAAAAAGCTATAGTGTTGAGAAAGGTAGAAGGGAGGAATAAGGCTAGTAGCAAGGTGAATGGACTCAGTTACAATGGCAATTAGTGCACCATTGGGCGACTTGAAATAGAAGGTTTGGGATAGATTGCCATGGAGGAAATCTATCTGGTGGCTAGAAGTTGAAAAAGATAGTGACATATAATCAATTACAAAGCATATGATTATATAGAGAGAAATCTTACTGGAGAAATTAACTTTTGAATATATATTAAGGCTGAAGGAAAGGCTTATAACAATGAAGGAAAGAATGTGTAGAAATGAAAGAATAGAAAATATTATAGCTCCTTGAAAATCTTGACTATATATATATATATATTATATATATATATATATATATATATATATATATATATATATATATTAATAAAAGCAATGACATTTAAAGTACTACTAGACTAATGTTTTGTCATGCATATTATTAACATAGCTTTCAGTCTTGAAAATATGAAACTATCTTTACAATAATTTCCTATATATGTCAGAATTGTTTAGCCCAGATAGCTGCTGCAGCAAAATCTTTTGGGCCTTGAAAAGCCAACATATGCATAGTTAAATAAGTGTCTGTAGCACTTGTTATTTAAGACATTTTGGCTAGTTGGAGGTTCAATTAACCCCATAGCAATAATGAATGTCGATCAGTCATTCTGCTCAAAATGGTAAGTTGTTAATTTAAATATTGCTAGGTACATTTCTATGACAAACCTTTTTGCCACAGGAGATGGTACTATGCTCAAATCTTTCTCCTTTGTACTTATAAGCTGTAATCATGTCATTGAATACGACTGTCTTTCCTTTGTGAGACACACTATAGTAGCTGACATTGTGCAATATACTGACACAGCATGGTTCCTATTTTGCCAACAAAGCTTAGACATTTAATGTTCATTTGAACTGAATATGATGCAGTACATATGGTAATTTCAAAGGTATGAGCACTATCAGTTCATTTCACGAGGCCTGTAACAGAAGCTGCAGATGAGTTCTAGCTGCTGCAAATTTACTGGATTTTCAGTGTTGACCCGAGGCTTCCCATCCCTCCCCAATGACCTCTGTTCCATTCAGTAACTTCAGCTGTTGTGAAATGGCATATGACAAGAATTACTTAACTGAACAATCATTTCATTTCATTTATTTCATTTATTTGGGATTATAGGCCGCCCTTTTCCCTGAGGGGACTCAGGGCGGCTTACATTCATAGGAAAAGGGGGGTGCAATACAGAGACATAAACAATATGTGAATAAAATAAACAGTAAAAACACAACTTTCATTCAACACTCAACACTCGGGTGGGGCGAATTAGAAGCTTATCCCCAGGCCTGACGGGATAGCCAGGTCTTAAGGGCTGTGCGGAAGGTCTGGACGGTGGTGAGGGTGCGAATCTCGACGGGGAGGTCGTTCCACAGGGTCGGAGCTGCTACTGAAAAGGCTCTCCTCCACGTAGTCGCCAGTCGGCATTGACTGGCAGATGGGATTCGGAGGAGGCCCAATCTGTGCGATCTAATTGGTCGGAGGGAGGTAATCGGCAGTCACCTTTTAAACTCAACTGATTTCCCCATATGTTCCAGCACTGATAGAAAAAAGCTAATCCTACACAGTGCAGCTTTATGCATTTTATTCTGTCATAGATAAATTAAGAATGCTTTAAATTAAATCAGATTGGTCCTCTGAGTATAAAATTATAGATAAGCTTTCCAAAACTGACTCAAGAAATGTTCAAAAGATGCTATTTTTAAAAAGAAGTTTAATCAAACTATTGCTTTATTTCATCTTAACCTCATGTAAATAATATTGAAATTGGGGTTATTTTTCTGTTGATACTTTCCCATCTAAGAATATATTCTTCTTCACCCTGCAATCTTTCTGATGTAAGTGGATGTTATATTGGAGTATCATTGTAGAGTTTAAACTGTGAGAAAAAGATTACATGGTTATTTTACTGTTCTTTCTTTGAGATGCAAAACCAAGAGAATAATTACAGATAAGAAAAAGAAATTGGAATACACATTTCCTGGGATTTTATTTCTTTTTGTAGAGAGAAGTTCACTAAAGATGGGCTCCAGCATGAGTCCAAGTTTAGAAGAATAAATTTCTGTCCAGGTGATCAACCCAGATTCAATCTTGCAACATTATCCTGGGACATATTATTTATTTGCCTTCATTCATGAACTGTCTTTGGTTTAAATCTAGATATTTTTATTTCACATTCTTGCTTCTTTCATAAGTACATGCTCCATTCAATTTTATATGACTGTGAATAATGTTATTATTAGTTATGTGTAAAATTAAATCTGAAGGATTTTTCTTTTAACAGACTGTATTCTAAATAGAATTTGCTTTTAACTTTTCTTTATAAGAAAAGTAGGTAAAAATAAGAGAATTTCAATGAAAATTTTAGGGGTTTGTGGTATTACATTTATTTAAGTAGAATATAGCCAAGGGGTATATATGTCTTTCATTTTTCTTCAGTGATTTGCAACATTTTCTCCTTTTCTTTCTTTAGTGAATACCAGGGAAAGACATTGTATGGAAACTGTTTCCATTTGGCTCCAGATTTGAGATATACGTAGACAAGGAGGCTTCCGAGTAATAGAAAGAAAATAACAGTACCAGCCATAAGGACCCTTTCCTATATCTAGAAGTAAGGTTATCTCAAGTATATTTTAAGCTAGTCTGAAAAAAAAGAAGTCAAATATCCTGAGGTAGTAAAAGGGGAAGCTTCTCACATAGTGAAATAAACTTTTAAAAATGGCAAGTGTGTTTAAATACACACTTTTTTTCATTATCCTTAATATTTGGCTAAGATGATATAAAATGGAAAATCTTTGTTTTCCTATTACAAAGAGTATTCCAAAAGGACTAATATATTGAATGCTGTATTGTTTGCCAATGGATTATGGAGATACATATTCTCTCTTTTTCATTCCCACTGATAGCATGTTTGATTTTCTCACCCTTTTTTAGCATTCACTTTTTCTCTCCCTCTTCCTTTTCATAAAGCATGCTGGAAAGGAAAAAGTAGATTGCTTTTACCAGCAGTCTATAATTGACAAAGAGCTTTTGACCGAAGGCTGCAAAAAATTACACCTAGGACTTTGTATGGTGCTCTGTAGCTTATCCTGAGATATATTAACAAAACTACACCTTGATTTATGTGTTTCTTTCCTACACTTAATGGAAAAAAAAGAGATTAAAACAAAATAGTTAAAGCAAACGAAAAACAAAAGATATTTCAGCAAAACATGATCTGTAGTTCTTATTTAAATTGCATCTAATGAAGAATTTAGTCTAAATAAAAATCAGCACCCAAACATGTCTATTACTGCCTCAGAACTCTAGAACTCCATTCTGTTAATCTAGTTTTTCTCATTTCAGAAAAAGCCAGAAAGTGTTTTCCTCAGAATGTCTTTTTATTCTTCCATTGCTATATTAGTTTTTCTGGCAATGATTGATGCTGCTACAAAATACAAAACAAAGTAATAGCAATATCTAGAAACATTCTAGAGAATATAATATCTAGAAAGTACTAAGGAACTACTTCCTCCTAATATTATACTATGACTGTATAGAATTCAGTTTCATGGAAACTGAATTTATATATCAATACATTTAAATAATGATTTTAAAAATGCATTAAGGCCATTTGTAAATAACTGGTAATTTTTAGACAATTACAGTTGATAGCTAAAGAAAACAACGTAGACACTCCCTCATACCTCATATTTTTTTAGTTTGAAAAATTTGCTGAAGTGGACTTTGAACTGGAAGTAGTACCACAGATGAATATGAACTGGTGATAAAATTCTAAACTCAATAGAATATCTTGTAATGTAGTACTTCATTCAGAGTATATTTGTACATTGACCTATTTGCAAATATGCTAGAAATGAAGACTAGTAAGCAAAGCTTGCAGAAAAAGACTGTGGTATATTATTTGTATTACTCCACTTCACTCCACTCCACTCTGTTCCATTCCATTCCTTTCCATTCCATTCCATTCTATTCTATTCTATTCTCCTTATGGCACTCCACTCATGCTAGTGGAAAAGGCCTGCTAGGAATCCCATCTATATGGAATTCCAGGAGGCAAGGATCAAGGAGAAGATATTTTCTGCTTTGGACTCGTCCCTGTGGAACTGTCTACAACTTGAGGTGAGAACGTTCTTACGCTTTTGGCCATCGGTGAAGGTATTAAAACTGGGTTCTGCTGGTTGGCTTGCAGTCCCCAGGGGGACACTCACTATTGGAGGTGATTGATAGGGTAAGAAGACCTCATTTCTCTGCTGACTTTTAGCCCTGGTTTTTTGTAAAGTATTTACATTTTAATATGCATAGTTTTAATATTTTAATTATTTTATATTTATTTTATTATCTATAAGCTATCCAGAGTCATCTTATAGTAGAGATGGCATAAAATGTAATAAATAAATGAAATAAACTTTTATTCTTGGTTGCAAGGAAGTTTTGTGGCTTGACAGCCACTGGCCCCTCTAGCAGCTGAATCAGATAGAAAGGAGGCATAGGAATCGGGGTCAGCATCAAGGCAACCCGAGAGCTCCAAGGGGGAAGAGGAAATGGAGCTGTCACAGAGAGAGAGAGAGAGAGGGAGGGAGGGAGGGAGGGAGGGAGAGCAGAGCTTGGGCCACCCGTCAGCCCTCACATGGAGAGTCAACTGCCTCCTGGTGTGGAGGTGGCTGATGAGGAAGAGGATCAACAGCTGGGTCCATTGCCTGACATGTGGATGCACAGAAGGCAGATGCAATGGAAATGTGGCTGATCCTTGGGACAGAAGAGCCATTGCTGCTAGCAAAGCCTCACCCCAGGGATAAAAGGCAGGGCAGAAATGAATAGATGTGGCAGACAACTGTTTATCTCCCTGTCGGAGAGACTTAACCTACGTTGAGAGTGAAATTTTTTGCCAGGACTGTTGGCTCTCCTAATAAAGGAATCATTGATTTAAATATAGAGGGTTTGTCAACTTTCGGGATCTGGATCAGAACAGGAAGTTAAGGAATGAGGTTAAGAACATTTGATCTTTGGAGAACATTCGATTTCAGTTATACTTTTATATGCCGCTCAGAGTCACTTGATGATGACATGGGTGGCATATAGATTTAATAAATAAATAAAAATGATAATGTTATTCAAATTAATTCTATAACTTTGTTAATTTGTATACATCATATTGAGATACAGGAGACACTCCATTGTAAAGATTATCTTTATAATGGAGTGTCTCCTGTATAAGGGTATTGTATAAGTGTATGAACAAATTGAGGTTGATTCTCAGTCCTTGAAAGCTCATGACCTGCTTTTTTGCTCATGACCTCTCAACAATTCTTAAAACATGTTCTTATTTATGATAAGATAGAGTGAGTGTTAGATATACTATTTCAATCTCTAGCCATAAAACTAGCCTGGCTCAGTTAAAAACAACTATTAACGTTCTATAACATATATGAGACTTATTTGGAACCATGGTTGAAAAATGTATAATTCATGCAGCATTTATACCTCGTATTCTCTCAAAACATTAAAAAATAGGGCATAGGCTTTCATAAGCGTAACTCTTGAAAACATAACATTCTTTTTGTATTGTTTTTTTAATTTTACTGAATATAATCTCTATTTCTCAATAAAGTAATAAAGTATGCAATAAATCATTTAGTTATATTAATTATACTAGTATATAGTAATTTTAGTATAGTTTGGTCATAAAACAGTATAAACCTAATAAAATAACAATCATACTAAATATAAATAAATAAAAATCATTTTGAGAATAAAATAAAGTAAAATAAAATTATTAATGTTTGTACACTTTTTACTAATACTTTCAGAATAATAATCAAAAATAACATTTTAAAAAATCTTCAGTTATAAATAATGTGTATGGAAAAATACCACTTTACAAAGAAATATGGATATATTATATAGCTACTAACAGCAGCTTAAATATGTACACAGTGGTGAACTAAAGCAAGCAGAATGGAATTGAAAAATAAGGATTTTAAAGCTTTTGTCTAAAGACTTGCTAAAGTGTAATTATGATGAATTTTTTTTAGCACAGTAGGACCTGGCATTGACATTATATAGTAGACTATTATCATAATGTTTTTTTTCCTTTCCTTCACCAAAGAACGTACTAGAATAGATGCTGGTAAGTTTATGAAAAGCTGAAACTATTTTACGTAGTATGTTCAAATCTGGACATAAATCTGATTTAAATTTCACAGTCTTTTCAATTTTTTTAGCTCAAAACATTTGACCATATTTTGTTTAGATTCATATTTGTAGCACCTTTCTAATTCCAAGGCAGGCTCATTTAATAAAACTTTGGGACTTCATATTATGATAATAGAAAATAGAATTCTTTATTGGCCAAATGTGATTGGACACAAAAGAAATTTGTGTCGGTGCATAATCTGTCAGTGTACATACAAATAACAAAGTGATAGGTCAAATATCATAGATCATAATTGCAATAATTAATTGTAAGATATAACAACAAGTGATAATCATAGATACCAATAGGAGGGGGTAGTAGGAAAGATAAGAAGATGAGAAGATAAGAAAGATGAGAAGGATAATAGCAATACAGCCTACTACATGGGTAAATATATTTTAGGTCTAAGTGCTGTGGGAATTAAGTGTTCAGCAGAATGTTTAGCATGGAGAAAATTGTGTCTAATTGTTTTGGCATGCAATACCTATGTAGGTGTACAGAGGGGAAAAGTTGAAACAGTTTATGTCCAGGAATTGAAGGATCTATGGTTATTTTCTCAGCCCTCTTTTTGATTCATGTAGTGTACCAATCCACAGTGGAAGGCAAGCTGGTTGCAATTGTTTTTTCTGCAGTTCTAACTATCTGTTGAAGTCTGTACCTGTCTTGTTTGGATGTTGTGCCAGACAGTCATTGAGGTACAAATAACAGACTTAATTATTCCTCTCTAGGACTATATCAGCAAATCCTTGGGCAATCTGAGCTTTCTGAGTTTCTTTCTGAGCAGGAAGAACATTATTTGTTGTGCCTTTTTAATGATGGTTCTATTGTTTGGTGTCCATTTCAAGTCCTCGGAGATAATAGAACCTAGCGTTTTGAAGTTATCTACTGTTGATACTGTGATGCCAAATATTGTAAGAAGGAAAGCTTCTTCTAAAATATACTCTACAGTTTTAAATGTTTGATTTCATATTGTTCCAGCTGGACCACAGGGCCAGTTGATCTACAATCTACCATCTATAGACTTATATCATCTCAAATAAAACTAATGACTGTTGTATCATTTGCAAAGTAATTTAACAGAGGGACCTTTGTTCTAATCCTTTGAGATGTAGTCATTGGTATAGAGAGAAAAGAGTGATGAAGAGAGCACTCAGCCTTGGGGGAGGAGGGTTCTTGTGCTAATTGAACAGATATTCAATGTGATTTTACCTAGCTTCACCTGCTACATCCTATCTGTAGAAAGCTTATAATCCATCTGCAAGTGTGGTTAGCCATTGCTAGCTGAGTCAGTTTAGAGAGGAGAATTTCTGGAAGGATTGTGTTGAATGCCAAGCTGAAGTCTACAAAAAAGACCTTTCATAGATCTTTGGTAAAGGTGGTTTGCTAATTTTTTTTTACTACCGGTTTGGGTGTGGTCCTGTGCACACTCACATGTGTGATGCTTCTGTGCATATGTGGAGAGGCGTCCGGGTAGGTGGGCAGAGCCTCCTGCCGCTGCTACTACCAGTTCGGCCGATCTAGGCCGAACAAGCAGCAACCACCTCTGGGATTCAAGATGTTGTGTAGTGCAATACTGACAGCATCATCTGCCAATCTATATCTATGGCTTTCAGGTAGGCCAGCATTAACCTGAACTAACTAATGTTATAATAACTAACTAATGTCACAGGCTATCCACTTATTTTTTGCAATTGAATACTAAATGTCTACATTTTCAATTGCAAATATTTTTTTCCTATTTGACAGGGTCTTATTTTCTTTTGACCCCCAAAATAAGCGCTTGGCCTTATTTTCAGGGAGGTCTAATATTTTTGAGGTGCAGGAGGTGGTGAGTGTGGTCACCTCATGGCTGCTGCTATGTTGCAATATTTTCAGGGAGGGCTTATTTTAGCACACGTGCGATAATAAGCCCAATTGGGAAGGTCTTATTTTCAGGAAACAGGGTATTTCTAAACTAGTTTTTATGTTCAAAAGTATGTTATCACATAATTTGAATCTAATAAGTTTGTGTTCCTAATATGTAAGTATTTCTCATATAAATTACAATATTAAAATATACATATAGGTTTAAAGAAAGATCTTGTAAAGTTAAAAAAATTCTACCATTTAGTTTCTGCCTGAACTGACAAGTGACTGGCTGGTCACTGACTAACTAAGACAGTCAGATCTTTGATCTTGTATTCTTCCATCAATCTTTTGACCTATGGCCTTCAAGAAGATTGTCTCTGAAGCACTTTTCCTTTTCAGAACTTTATTTCCATGTACTGTGACCTTAAACATTTTGTAAAGTTTTGTCCTGGTCAGAATCAACCTTACATAAGTCCACATTAGGTTATCAGACAAATTTACTGTGGCAAAAGTCAATGGAATTATATTTCAAAAGTTAATAATTCATCTTGTATGACAATGATTGTAAACTATAATATTCTATAGTAAAAAAAACACCCTTATCACTTTTTAAAACTTTTGGGATTGCTATATCCTTCATTACAGTATATTTCTCTTATGATTTTTATGCCAAGATTGGAATGAAGTTATGAAATAAAGGTTATAGTTTGATTTTATATTGACAATTGCTTGCAATTGCGTACAATTTTATATTGAAAAAACTAATGTTCACTTGCTATTTGTTAAAGGATTGTGAAATCCTTTGGAAACCACATATCAAGTGCAAACACAAGTAGATTTTGTGCTTTGAGGTGGAGAAATTAACTGGAAATATTTTAATTTTTAAAAAAAGGAGATTTATATAGAATGCAGGAAGCTGGAGGGATTGACAAGCTTGAAGGAAAAGAAGCTAACACTGATTGGTTTGCATCCTCTGCATCTGCATTCAGCTATTTGGTACTTTGTGTAAAAATGTGATTGGTTAAAAGTGTTGCCAATAGACTCCAGACTTGCAAGCAGTTAGACAACACTATAAAAGCAAAACTGGGACAAGAGTGAAAAATTCATTAATGTAAACCTATGCTATATTCTATCTTTCCCTACATGTGTTTGTCTGTGACATGTTACATCTTAAAACTATTATTTGGTTAAGACAACTATTTAAGAGATGGACACATATATTATTTTTACAAATGTTAAATATCTTTAAATGGAAAGAGCTCTACTTTCTCAGAGGTTGCCACAAAGAAGAGGGAGTCAAAGCTATTCTCCAAAGCATCTGAGGGCAGGAAAAAAAGCAAATGGATGGAAACTAATCAAGGAGACTAGCAATCTAGAACTAAGCAGTAATTTCCTGACAGAACAATTTAGCAGTGGAACAACTTGCTTCCAGACGTTGTGAATGCTCCAACACTGGAAGTTTTTAAGAAAAGATTGGACAACCATTTGTCTGAAATGGTATAGGTTTCCTGCCTGAGCAGGGGACTGGACTAAATAACCTCTCTACTCTACTTTACTCTACTCTACTCTTTCTTCCATTAGCATTAGCATTACCATTCTATTCTCAAAGAAATATAAGAAGTTTGTGAGATTGCTGTTTCAACCTGAGATACAAAGACCACTGATCTCCTTTTGTATGTATCTACAAAGTAAGTGCTACACTAGTACATGCTTCATTTGTACAATATACAATAAGACATAATTCATACAAGCAATATTTTAGTCACTGTTGTGTTTCCTTCTACAAAATCTTTAATCCTTGTAGATCAAGAGTTACCTATAAACTAATTTATATAATACCCCAATAGTCATTAATTCAAGTTGCCATATTTATAATGATTTAACTTCTGTGCAAAATCAAGGAAACTACCATAGTGAAAGGAGGTCATGTGTAACCCGTGGAGATTTTTTGGGGGGAGGGGAATGTATGGTTTTTGGGAGGAGGGTATTTTATTTGCTGCTTTTATATGTATTATTAACTGCACTATAGTTTGAATGAGTTTCCCACTTCATAATATGTGGAAATATGCTAAAATAGGCTTTAGTCCTGATTTAAACAATCTATTTCAGCCCCCTTAAATTTGACATACATCAAGTAGGCAATAAATAACCTTACCACCATAGCTACAGATCAGATCTAGATAAAAAATGAGATGAAACATCGATGTTTTAAAATATATTTCAAAGTATATTGGTTACTATACCATCCTTTTTGGGTGGGGAGGTTGTAATATTTTATCTTTGTGTAAAAGTGCCTTTAAATGCTTTAAAAAGATAGCTGTGGGGCTAAATAAATTCTATATTTCCTCAAGTTATGAATTTTTGACATGCCCATTTTAAGAAAAACACAGTGATAACAAGACTTCATAATGCAGGTCAAGTACAAATTTAAAATCAGAAATCATTCTACTTCTGTCTTGTTTTATATTTGAAAAGCAGAAAATTGTGGGTTAATCTCTCCTAATCCACAGAAAAAGAAGGAAAAGGTTATTGTTGATGTGATTACTCAGGAGTAAATAATCTGTTGGAACAATTTCTAAAGAAACTGAATTTATTGAATAAACTCTGCTTGTTAAATGTCATTATTTCCCTTTTTCCAATTCAATGTTAAGCTAAAAAATCCCAAAGCAAACTATGAGTAAGTAGAATAAGTAGATTGTAGAACTAGCTGTATATCAGATCAAACATTTTTATCCAGTTTACAAAACACCAATTTGAATGAGAAACAATGTTAATATTGTTTTATGTGTGTATTCCGTTCATAAAAGAAAAAGTGAAAATTATTATGTGTACATTTAAATTATTGTATATTGAGAGAGACATATTTTGTTTAGAGATGATAATTCACAATGACTTTAAAATGCAATTACAAATAGGGTAATCTTAAGGTAGAAAAGTATAAATGAAATAGAAAAAAACCATAAATTATTCCTAAGTATCGGACAGACATTAATTTTTCTACCATAATTTGGGTAAGGTTGTACACTAGGAATGAATGAATAGAAGAACCTACTCCTGATATTTGACATTGCACGAAGCTTGAGTGACTGTGTACTCTTAAATATGCTATAGTCTCCAGGCAGCAAAACTAATAGGAACTTTGGAAGAGGAAAAGTTCTTGCTTGGGTCTCCTGATAGATAGATGAGAGTATTGCTTCTGACAGAAGATTCAGCTGAGAGTAACAGACAATAACATGACTGATTACAAAGCAGAAAATGCAAATTCAACCACATTTCTATGCATTAAACAGTTTAGATATTCCTGAAATTTAATATAAAATACAATGAAGTGTTTCAAATAAGATTCTCCTATCTTGCTGGGAATTAACAAATCACAATATGTAGAAAGAGAAAGGAGAAAATCACATCAAAGAAAAACTTGCCTTTGAATATTATGCAGTCGTTAAAATCCAGAAAAGTATGCATCTCACATCTTTTGTCTATGTAGTAAGGTCACTTGTCATTTTACTGATCTATGTTTCTATATGCAACTAGCACTTGCAATGTACTTTTAGCAGTAGAATGAGTATTTATTTTCACAGGAAAGTGAAGCCATTACTTTATTTTATTGTTTTATTACAATACAATTTCATTTTCATATCCAGGTTGTCACAGTCTCCTCCTTTTCAATAAAAATGTTTGACAATGTCATTTTATGATGACACATTTAAAAGTTGTGCTATTTTTTGTTTTATATGGCACAGTCCTAAAATACATGTTCCAAATGTAGTTCAGTAATGTATAACCTGGTAAAAACATCCATACATGCTATTTGATTTGTATCCTTATTTATTTTACTTTTTAATCACATTCTTCATTCAAAGAACTCAATTTAGTAATCCAGACAAAACACATAGTAGACTTCTTGAAACAAAAGTTAATCAAAGCTAGTAATTTGTTGATCTTGGTTTAAGAGCTTTCTTTTCACAGCCTACCTATAATTACCAATTTCTCTTTGATTAAATAGATCATGGGTGGAATTAGAATTGTGTTCAGTGATATTTTGCTAGCAGTTTAGAGAGGGCAGAATGGCAATTTTCACCAATTCTTCAACATGTGGTCACTTATGTCCTCTTAAAGATTGGGTGACCCTTCTGATTAGTGTAAGTCATGATATGATGTGCTTCTATGTCACCAAGAAAAATAGCTATTGTGAAAGTCATTCTGCCAAATCTTTACCTCTTGAAAAGAGTCTGATCAATCTTGCTATTCCAAATTTTTATGTAAACCAGTTTAGGATTGGATTGCAAAATATAAATGATTTCTATATTGTGTGTTAATATATGAAGAGTGTTTATGGAATTTAGTGACATTCCAGAGTTAATCACTGGACCAGAAACATTGCTCTGAGAACATTCTTGTTATGTTTTTAACAATCAGAGAGAAATAATAGCACCTTTTCAGCTTAATACATTTTAAATGACATAAGCTTTCTTGAGCTTCAGTTAATTTCATGACATGCATATAACATTTAAATTGGGGTGAAGCAAGAGAAAGACTAGATGGTTAGGCAGACACTGATACAAAGTACCTCATAAAACAATAATTGTACTGTGTTAAAAAAACAGCATTTGTTTGCCATTGTCTCACTTGGAGTGTTTGTTGATATTTTCAGAGATAGTGTGAAACCTTTTGATATATGTAAGTTCAGCAATATATCATTCAGTAAATTTTATTTCAAAGATGGGCACTCTGTGATCTGGAATGGAATACATTGGAAAAGTGAAATGATTTGATATTACTTTGTCCTAGCTTTGAATGAAACCTAAGCAGTTTCTTTTAAATTTCTTTTGCCCCCAAACTTGGTCCAGTTGCCATGATTAGATCAAGAGGCATATTGCTGAAAATGGTGGTATATATAACATTAGAGTGTATATGTACACTTGAATATAGTGTATTCAGATGCTAGGACTGGAAAAATATTGTTGGTGTAAATATGGAAGGAAAGTGATCTTTGTGTTTCATTTCCCTTATTTCTCCTCTCCTCCTCAGTTGCAGTTGCAACTCCCTCCTAAGCTTTTAAAAGCTTATGGCATATATTTTTATGGCATATATAAAAATCCTGTTTTAATCCAATTGAATTTTGATACAAATTAGAGCTGTAAAATAAGTCCTATTTAGTCTTATTGTTTATGCTAATCTACACAATTATATTCATATTTTAATGTTTAATAAATTTAATATTTATATCTTTCAATTAGTATGAAAAATAGATTGGACAAATATTTGTCTGAAATGTTATAGGGTTTCGTGCTCATGCATGGGTTGACCTAGAAGGCATCCAAGGTTCCTTCCAAATCCATTACTTGATGTTCTGTTCTAAAGTGGACAATAGTTTCAGTGACCATGGAGAAGATGAATACACAATATTTTAATTTTTCCTTCAGTTGAAACACTTTGACATTTTTAAACATTAGATTTTTTTTCTAAAAATAAAATAACTCTTACTGGTGCAAGTGGCATGATTCACTTTCAGTGAGAATATTGATACATATGCAGAAATAAATTATACGGAATACAATTCCAAGAATTGCATCTTTAATAGCAGTAGTTATTTTCTGTGCATTGGATATTCTATATATCAAATAGAGAATACTGAATCACATACTTTAAGTATGTATTGTGGATTAGTAGGTAGACAGACATGCAACAGTTTCATTCAATCCTTTTTCAAAAAGCAAGAACACAGCTCTAAAACCAATAGATGGCAGCATAACTCTTCTCATTAGCTCTTCAAATTATTTGCAGGTTGGCAGAAATTGTTATCAGAATAAATACTAAACTAGATTTTCCTGAGTTCTCAATTTATTTGTCTGTCTTATTCTTTTGATTTGATTTATTATTTTTACTCCCATTTTTCTTTCGGGGGACACTCAAAACAGTTTACAAGATTAAAACAGTAAAAGATTAAAGCATAGATAACAAAAGCCATCATACAAACAAATAGTTCAAGACAGCAGCAGTTAAAGGTAACCCAAACCAGATTAAAAAGAGCCAAGCACAAGAAATCACAATGAACTACACTAAAGAATTGCTAAAGCTAAATAGTTCTGAGTAAATGTCTTAATGTTAAAAGATACCTTTGCTACTTCTTATGTAAGTATGAAAAGATAAGCATCAAAGATACAATAACAATGGAGATTAATTTCCAGAATAAAAGTGGGAACTAAAATCTGTGTGAAAACAAGTCTTTGATGTAGATACTGTTTCCCAGTGTTTGATGTGTGTTGACAATTTATTCTATGATGATGGATGAATTTGAATCCATTAGGGACATTATTATCTGCTCTTATGCATATTCCAGAATAAAACCATGTTTTAATCCAACTGAGTTTTGAATTGGAGCTATAAAATAAATCTATTGTAGCAAGAGAAGGTAGCTGTTATTTGCAAAAATAAAATTTTAAACCATTTGTGATTAAAACATCCAACACATATGTAAACATAGTTTAACAATTCATAATTTTGTGAATGCATGAAAATTGCCATTCCATAACAATTAATGAGACCATAATTAGCAACATTCACTATTGTATCTGAACTTAGAAAATAGAAATATTGAGTTATTTTATTTCTCTGTTGTCTTATAAATGGAAGAAGATATATTTATCTCTTGTAATAAGTACATATTTCGGTTGACTGGACTAATCTGCTCATTGACTTGAGGATGCATAAATTTAACCAGGGCTAGATTTCTTATGAGAATGTTAAGTAGCAATGACAGTACAAAGAATCATTGCTTCTTTTGATGGATATTGATGTCTAAACAGAACGTGTATAAAAATTCAGAGGATACAGCCATTAAAACAAAGCAAATCATAGAAAGGGGCTATCATAGGGGAAAAACAACTAAGCAATCTTTTCATCTGCAGGTATTTCTATGTGATAATTTGGAAATCTAAGATTAAATTAGATTACAAAATTTTAAAGAATCTCAGAGGAAGGGATGACAAACCATTTCCATGTTTTTGACTTAGGTAACATATTGCTTTTTTACATCTCTGTCCCACCTGTCTCCAAATATGCAAAAATAGTAACAGAGGACACACAATTCACTTAGATTTCCTTCATTATTCAATTATTACAGTATTTAAAACTATTTGTAGTTAAGCAGGAAACAAAAAAAATATTTTCTTTGACTTTTATAATAGCAGACTTTAGTGTTATTTGACATATTTGTATTCTGTTACTACATCAGACTATCAATTGGATATACTATAGTACAGTGGATGTTAAAAATGAACTTAAATTCTGTCAGATCCACATCAAGTGCTGCATCTATATTTCACTTAGTTATCATGATCAATCATTAATTTCATTTATTTATTAAACAAATTTATATAGTTACTCAACTCACACACAGGTGATTTCATGCAGCTTACAAAATGTAACTCTTGTCACAATGTTCTGTTCTTATCCTTTTCTTCCAATTGCAACTTGCCTTATAAGAGGCCTTTGGGTTGAAGACACTGAGAAACAGGAAGATGGATGAAGTGTACAGTGGTCTCTTCTTTTTCACTTTTTAAAAGATAACTAAGAAAAAGAATTTATTGTTGTTGTTTTTTGCTATATTTATCAACAAATCAAACCTAGACCATCAAATATGTCCTTGTTGTTGTTTTAAAAAAACCTGAACTTATAGCAAGACTTCTTCTTTCTCCTATCTTGCTTTATTTTCATTGCTACATTGCCCTCAACAATTTCAAAAAACCTAAGAAACAATTTTGACTCTTGTTGATGTGGAAGGTATATAGCCATGATGGCAAACCTATGGCACTTGTGCTACAGGTGGAATGCAGAGCCCTTTCTGCGGGCACGCGAACCATTACCCCAGCTCAGCTGCACCACACATGTGCATGTGCCTCCTGCCAGCCAGCTGATTTTCAGGTGTCTGTCTTGCATGCGGGAGGCATACACATGGTGGAGGGTTGCACCTGTGAAGGGGTTGTGCACATATGCATCTGGGGTTGGGGAAGCACAGGGGGTGCATCACCCCGCCATGCCACATTTTTGGTCCCAGGAGGCTTCAGGGAGGCCTGCTAGGCCCAAAATTGTGCATTGGCGACTCACATACAGGGGGAGCATGGAGGTAGTGAGGGAGGGTCATGCACACATGTTCAGGGGGCTGGGGGAATGGGGAGGTTGCACTTTCATTGCATTATGTGAGTGTGGGCACACACATACACATGCATTGTCATGTGCAGGCTTTCGGCACGCAAGAACAAAAATATTAGCCATCACTGGTATATAGGAACAATCAGGTCAACTATTCGGGCTAGTTTTCTTACTGAAGGTTTCTCTAAGATAACTAAGACATTGACATTGAGTCTTCAATGATTATCGCTTGGGCCATATCAAAGTGCAAAGTTCCAGAAACAAAGCAATTTAAAATGGAATTAGAATAAAATACAATTTAAAATGAAATTGGAATAGAATACGATAATTTAAGATATAAAATATGATAAAATTATATTTCAGGGTCACTCCTGCAATCTACCCCAATTAGGCCCACATATGCAGATCTCAACCAAACCATATTGTTTAAAGATAACTAAGAAGTTATTTAGAGACAGCCTCAGAAAAGCCTGTGAACCATCCAATCAATCAATCAATCATTCAAAAACGACCCTATTTTAATGTTCACCAAACCCAGGGGTGGGTTCCTGCCAGTTCTAACCTCTTCTATAGAAGAGGTTCCACAAATCTACCGTGCCATTTAGAACTGGTTCCAGCTCCCTCCTCCCGCCTGTCCGCACCACGCTTGCCCCTCCTGCCACTCACTGATTGGCTGGCTCACCAATCGCCCCGCCCGCCTCTAAGAGTCCTATCTAACCTTAAAGTCTTAAAGCTGTCAAGTTTGAACATCCCTCGGTTTTTTTTCTAAAGGGTTAGGGGTGCAAGGGTCTTGTAACTTGACAACTTTAAGACTTGCATGCTTCAAGTGCCAGAGTTTCTGAGCCAACTTTTTGGTTGCTAAGCAAGAGCATTGTTAAGTGAGTTTCACCACATTTTACAAGTTGGCCACGCCCGCCCAGTCACATGACTGCAGAGCCACTCCCACTTGGTCACATGGCTGCCAAGCCACTCCCACAAAGCAGACCATACCTACAGAAAAGGTTGTAAAAAAACTTGAAACCCACCACTGAACAAACCCCTAAAGGTTATAAAATCTCATTTTAATTCATTGTATAATTATTTGTCCATGACTTGAAAGTTATAATAAGTTACTTGTAAGTTAATTATTCTTATTAAACTGTTCCATACCAGTCAAATGCAATACAGGCTTATTATGTGTATTAAACCTAATACATATTGGGATAATTTTATGGTTGCCATAGAAGTCATGGATCTTGAGCCATGTGTGACAGCCTTAGTATGCATTTTCCAATTTTAATTGAATGAAATAAACCTGTTAGAGAGAAAATTGTTCAGTCCAGTCTTTTTTCTTTAGATTACTATATGTGCATGAGTAATTATTAATAGGACAGTAGTTTCTTGCCAAATAAAATGTGCTTTTAGGTACATTAGCTTTTTTAAAAATTCCAAATAGTTTATTTAATATCATTCCAATTATGAAATTATTTTACGATCCAGACTATCTCTCTCTCTCCTCTCTCTCTCTCTCTCTCTCTCTCTCTCTCTCTCTCTCTCTCTCTCTCTCTCTCTCTCTATCTATCTCTTTCTCTCCTCTCTCTCTATCTCTCTCTCTCTCTCTCTCATATCTCTCTCTCTATCTCTATCTCTCTCTATCCTCTCTCTATATCTATCATCTATATCTATATCTAATCTATATAATTATATGTGTGTGTGTGTGTGTGTGTGTGTGTTTCTTTACTAATTGCTCCTTAATTAATTCTCAGATTACTAGTTTTTGAAGAGACAACATTAGAATGTTATGCTAAGTTTTACTAATGATTACAGACTAATGTTAAAAGCATCAGTTCAAAAAATAAAACAGTTTGAACTCCTACTCAAAACGATGCTATATAGCCCTGCACCCAAGACAACTAGACCACAAAAACAGTTTTTTCCAGAATGCCATCACTCTGCTAAATAAATAATTTCCTCACCACTGTCAAGCTGTTCACTAAGACTGTATTATTATTACTATTAGTCTTCTCATCGTTCCTATCACCCATCCCTCCCACTTATGATTGCAGGACGTAACTTTGTAGCGTGTATCCTTACGATTTATATTGATATTGATGTTTCCTGATTGTTTATTGTACCTATGATTATCGTTAATTGTGTACCTTATGATTCTTGATGAATGTATCTTTTTTTATGTACACTGAGAGCTTATGCATCAAGACAACTTCCTTGTGTGTCCAATTACACTTGGCCAATAAATAATACTATTCTATTCTAAAAAGAGATGTTAAGACTCTAGAAAAAGTCAGAGAGAGAAACAAAGTTCGATTGGAGGTTAAAACATTTGAAGAATGGTTTGCAGGAATTAGGCATGTTTAGTTTAATGAAGAGGACTAGGTGTGACATGATAACAGTGTTCCAATATCTCCTCTTTAGAAATGTTAATTATTTTTCAATGGGAGCCTTTTGGTAAGGACCACTATATTATCTAAGAATGATACATGCAAGTGTTTCTTTTCAAAATATAAGATGAATTTGAAGACTCGTTTTAAATAAACCTGCTTTGTAGAGAGGATAAGTATCACTAGTATAAGAAAAAAGAAATGTATTAATTAGCCATTTAGAGAATACAATTCAATTCAATACTTCTCAGAATTTAGGTTATTGTATTAGTTCATGTCTAGATGAAATGGAACCTTAGAGATAGAATTGTGTGATACATAGCATCTGTAGTATTTCCATTAAACTCCCTTTCCACAGCCCCCCAAAAAGAGTGGGGAAACTCTTGTTAGTTTAAGTAACTATCACTAAGATTAAGACACTTTTCTGAGTAAGTCTGAAAAACTGAATATTTGAATTTGAACAAAATTGAATTACATAGCCATTAATATAACAACATAAATATTTCTATATTGGTTTGAACCCTAGGCACCCTAGGCACCCCTGTATTAGATTACTATAATGCCCAAGGGCTGTGCTTGAAGAGTATCCAGAAGCATCAACTGGGTTAGAGCAGCAGAGAGCACATATTACAGCTTTGTTCCACAAGCTACATTGGTTGCCTATGCTTCAGGTCAATATTCAAGGTGCTAGCTTTCAAACTCTATGGACATGAGACTTGGTTGTCTGACAGACTGCCTGTCCCTGGTTATATCAGCCAAACCCATTAATCTGCCAGCGAGTTACATTTGATGGGCCTCAGCCAGGGGTGGGTTTCAATTTTTTTTTACTACTGGTACAGTGGACATGGCTAGATGGGGGGCATGTGACTGAGTGGGCATGGCCAACTTGACATCACTCACGCACCCCAGTCACATGACACACACCCCACCAAATACACCAACCAAAACAGTAGTAAAATTTTTTGATAAAGGGGATGGGGATGCCAGGCTCTTTGCTCTCTTCTGGATGGCGCCAAGCAGCCTGCTCTTGAAGTGGCAGATGTGGCCGAGGGGCTTGGCCCTGGGCTCTTGCTCCATCTGCCCGGGAGAGGGAAAAGGGCGGCATATAAATGTAATAATAAATCCAAACCCAGGGAGAAGATAATGGCCACCTGGCATCCTTTGGAGGCAACTTGATGGGCAACTTCTATGAGGTGGACGCACCTCACCAGCACTTCCACTCACACCCGCAATGGCAGCACTCACTGCTCCCTGCCACTTCGCACCTGACCTCCGCCTCTGGAGTAACAGAGGCAAGTGCTCCTCTTGGTGAGGTGGCTATGCTTGCCTGCTCCAGCCCGAAGTCTCACCCCACCCCACCCCAGCCAAGCATGCCACACCAAGAGGAGCGCTTGCCTTCATTGGCTCCAAAGGCGGAGGGCAGGTACATGGTGAAAGGGAGCAGTGGGTGCTGCTGCTGCTGTGGGTGCAAGATGGATGCAACGAGGCAGGTGCAGTAGCTGTTCTCGCCCACTCTGGCCTGAAGCCTCGCCCTACCCCACCCCCGCCCAGCTAAGCTGTGGTCGAGGGGCAGATATATCTTGGCTGGTCTCAGGAATCAGGGTGGGGGTTGTGAGAAAAAAGGGGATCCTACCTGCCCCTCAGCCACCCCCAAATTTGTCCGAACATCTTACTCAAGTCTGGCAGCTCCACTGTTTCCCCCCCTTGGTCACTCTATGCTTGGAAACATCTGCACAGTAAAGAAAACTTCTCACAAGCGCGGCAATTAGCAATCTTTACGTGCAATGTTAAGAGGGGTCTTAGGAGGAAAGGTGCTGAGTGCTGCTCCCACTGACGAAGAAGCAAAGCGAGAGGTGTGAAATCTACCAGCGGGTGGGTGGGCGGCAGCCTCTAACAGGGAGTGGGCCAGGACAAAGCCTGACCATGCCACCACAGAGCTTGTGACACTTTCCCTTCGGCTTGGGCACTGCCGCTTCATCTTGGGGAAGACCATTCACCGCAATTCTAGTGCGGCGCTGGTCGCTTTTGTTTCTTGGTGGCAGAAGAAAGAAAGTGAATGGCAGTGGCAGTGCTCTGGGAGGGCAGTGAATGTCTGCAGCCAGCCAGGAAGGGAGGGTGTTGAGAGCGTGGCGGCGGCTCCTTCCAAGCACAGCGCAGAGAGGAGACAGGCAGGTGGCAAGGCAGCAACAGCACACCTGTTGCTTCTCTGCCCTCACCATTTATTTATTTATTATTATTAGACTTATATACCGCTTCATAGAGCTTTCAGCCCTCTAAGTTTACAGATTTTTAGCAAATTCAGCAAATTGCCCCCACAGTCTGGGTCCTCATTTCACCCACCTCGGAAGGATGGAAGGCTGAGTCAACCTTGAGACGGTGAGATTTGAACCACTGAACTGCAGATAACAGTCAGCTGAAGTGGCCTGCAGTACTGCACCCTAACTACTGCGCCACCTCGCTCTTCCACACTGGCTGGCCAAATGAGTACAAATGCGGTGACCTGGTCTTCGCCATGATGAAATGATGACACCCAGGCTGAAGGGAAAGTACCACGGGCTGTGCGGTGGTGCATCTCATTTGGAAACCAAGAACCTAGAGTATGGAGGAAGAATGGAGAGGCCAATCAAGCACAGTATTTCCACGGTCATTGAACCAGTTTTTGGTGTTTTGGCAAAAGTTGCTCTTATCAGAAAGAGGACTTTGGACCAAGGAGCAACAGAACTTTGGACCACTGTGCTTCATTAAGACCAGGGTCAACGCAGCCGTCCACCAAGAGATTTGGAGCACTTCATGTTTCCTTCCGCAGACGAGCTTTATGGGGATGCTGACTTCATTTTCCAGCTGCCACACTGCACAACGCACCAAAACCTGGTTCAATGACTGTGGGATTACTGTGCTTGACTGGTCAGCAAACGCGCCTGACCTGAACCTCATAGAGAATCATGGGGCATTACCAGAGCAAGATGAGAGACATAAGACCGAACATGCAGAAGAGCTGAATGCCGCTATTGAAGCATCCTTGTCTTCCATAACACCTCAGCTGTGCCACAGGCTGATAACTTCCATGCCATGCCGCATTGAGGCAGTAATTGCAAAAGGGGCCCAAACCGTACTGAGTACATATTCATGCTTATACTTTCAAAGGTCTGATATTGTTCTATGTACAATCCTTGTTTTATTGCTTGCATGTAATATTCTAATTTTCTGAGATGGTGGATTTGGGGTTTTCATGAGCTGTAAGCCATAATCATCACATTATGACAAATCACGGCTTGAACTATCTTGCTTTGCATGTAATGAGTCTTATCTCATATTAGTTCACCTTTAAGTTGCATTACTGAATAAATGAACTTTTGCACAATATTTCTAATTTTCGAGTTTCACCTGTATATATCATCTGCTAAATCTAAGTATGATATGGTAAATGTAATTAAATAGGAAGAGATGCTATAGAAACATAAGCACATAGAGCTACCAATATAAATTACTTACAATAGCTGGGCAAGCATTTAATTCATATTTTTCAAGCTTATTTTTTGTTGGTTGATTTATGCAATCAACAAGGTTGATTATCTCTGATTATTAGGTATGTTTCAAGAGTGATAAATCTAAATGAAAGTTTATACTTCAATTAAAAGAAATCTTCCAGTAAATGCTGGAAAATTACACTGATATCTTAGCAGTTTGCCACTGAAATTCAAAGATTTCTGAGGTCCTGGAGTCTTCAGAAGGATCAGTTCCAAATAGCCAGGAAACTAACTTGTGAGAACAACTGCAGTTTTCCTTCACTCTTTTCAAGAGGGCTCCAACTTTAAATGGCAACATGTCCAAATACCCATCTGCCCCTTTATGAATTAACCATGTAAAGCCAGATAATTGGCTGAAGTTCTCACTCTGTCTGGGCAATGCTAACCACTCAGGAATCTAGAGGCCAAATAGAATAACAACTCAACAACTATGCAGCACACTTTCATTGCTTTGACAAAAGAGCAAGATTCTGTGAAAATATAGGTAACCTATTGCTTCTGAAAAGGAATTCATTTGTTTTATTCATGTGGTGGCTTTATCATTTGAGATCTGGTGTTAAAATCTCTCTCTCTCTCCTCTCTCTCTCTCTCTCTCTCTCTCCTCTCTCTCTCTCTCTCTCTCTCTCTCTCTCTCACACACCCACACACACACACAGAACAGAGTGATAAACTCTCTTTAAATGAAGACTTGATTTCTTGTTAAAGTCTTGCTATTTTGTTCTTCTATATTTTCCCCACAATTAGGATAAAACATATTATTTATAAAAGTGAAAATGTAGCAAAATGAAGAAAAATATAAATTATGCCATATAAACTTTTATTGGGAATCCATATTGGAAATAGCTAAAGAAGACTAGGATTTTATATTTATAGCAGTAGTTGTTAACATTGTCTTGTATCTTCCTTTTTATATGTAAGTAATTAAAAATCGCAAGTTTAGCATATAGTTTTAATGAAAGAAATGTCCTTCTGGGTTCGGCTCCAAGTGGGGAAAAGACACTGGAGACATGGAGGCTGCTTGGAAAGATGGTTTATTGTTGGACAGGGCCACATTGCTTGAGCCCTGAACAGAAAAGGTGATCACATGCTTCAATGTTGGTGGAGAAGAAGAGATGGGCTGAGGGAGGGGCTTGCTAGGCTTTTTATAACCTGTTCAGTCCCATCTCTCTGTTTCCTGTTCCTGTGTAAGAAATGTATTCTGATTGGTTGTTAGACTCCATAGGGCCATGCAGGGGCAACTCTCTGGGCTGAGTTTTGAATCCAGGTTTAGTTGATTTCTCAGATTCCATATGGTCAGTTGAGTAAAAGACCAATAATATAATGCCTTTACTCCCATCCCCCCTGGAGCTGCAGTGGAGAAGTCTTTATTATGTAAAGGGACTAGCTTGGCCTTCTTAATGGCCAATTAACAGTGGGGATGGGCAGGAAGCTACAGCAACTATTCTGTCTTTAAAACATGTTTCTTTCTTTTCATATCCAGAGAAATATTCTGCCTTTTCAATATTCCTAGGATATTTCATTTTTCTGGGAGAGGGCTGGATGATAACTTCCCACAGTTTAAACTCATGAAGATTCCTTTTCTGCCTTAAAAGGATAAAATTATCTATGACTTCAGCCTTAAGTAATATGTTGGAAATTGTGACATTAAAATTATCTGTTTTCAGCCTACTTTTCAAACTGGGTTCAGTAGTCTCACTTAAAATAATAAAGCAAAGTGAGTTTGGAGATTTAAAAAAGTTCAGAGTGAATAAAAAGATTAACTTCATCTCATGCTATTCTTCCAATAATATGCTATTTTAACAAAATCTAGAGGAGAATTCAGGCTTAAATTGGTCATTCATTTCTGTCTAGTGTTGTATTTCTGGCTGTACTGAGTTTAATCTCTACCTAGCATTCAATGTAATACAGGTATAAGTAAAATAATATAATGGTTTGTTGCAGAACCTTAGCCTGCCAAAGTCTAGATATAGTTTCATAGTAATACTTTACTCTGCATACACTCCTTTCATTCATACATTTTATTTAATTTTATCCTCTTGAGCCTAATTTTCAATGCTTTCATTTTAATTAAAACTGTTTATTACTAGAACAAGGGAAATGACTTATTGGTTCTTGTTTCAGCAGAGTAGAATCTTCTGTCAACATGAAATGCTTCCTTGGAGGCAAAATCTTATCCTTACAGACACTTGATGAATTTATATAAATTAAGTTTATGCATATTTAGGAAGTGAACTCTTGCCCTTCCTTTAGCCATCTGAGTATTTTTTCAAAGCTGGGGGTGAATTAAAAGTGGAAACAGAGACAGGTCCAGATGGAATATGATGTTTTTATTCAAGTAAATATAAATAAATATGATTTTGTAAATTTTAGAAGTGCTAGACATGCCTTGAAAAATGATTTTGCAGTGGCAATGCATTTTTAGTATTTCCTCGTTTTTACATAATATTAAAAATTTTCATTTTGATATACAAATATCACTCTAAAACCTTTTTAAAATCCACATGTGTTAGCCGTAGTTTAGAGGGGGAGGATTGCTTGAAAGTGCTAAATATAAGGGAGGTGTTGAAGCCTTGTCTGATGTAGTGCTTTTCTGTTTTTTTAAAAAAAAATATATAGAATTATATTACTGAAAAGTGATGGTTCTTTTGCTGCATTTTATGTATGAAATGTGAATGCTTGGGTAGATCACATACATACTATTGGTCATGATTTCTAATATCTTGAAATGTGGGATAAAGTATTCCTAGAGGCCAAAGTTACAAAATGGGCATCAAAATGCAACTAAACACAATCCCATCACACATTGGCACATAATCATATATAAGTGTGGAATTTGTGTCATGTCCATGACCTAATTTTGCATAACCTTGCATTGCTGGGTTCATTTCAAAACTATTGCTCCTGTGTCCCTATATCATCTACTTTTACTCCATAGGTCCACCCAGAATTTTTTACTATCCTTAACTCTATTGAGATAATATAGGTTAAATCTTGGAAACGTTTGCATTTAGTTAAAATGGCTACTTGAAGAATGCCATCTTTCTTATTCTACCTGAATCTGTGTGATCTTCTAAAATAGACGCCAAAGGATAAGAAGAATTGCTGAAATAGCACAGAAGGTGGTACAGGAAACAGCATGGCTAAATTGACAAATCTGTTTAAAGACCATACATCTTAAATATGGTCTTGAAAGAAATAAATAGGTATATGGCTCTAAACATTACTGCCATAAAATATATAAATGTTTGAAGATTAGCTGAAACTTAGAATAACTGCTTGTCTGCAGAAGTTTTACATTTCTTTTTCAACACCTAAATAGTAGGATTATAGAGCCGAGGTGGCGCAGTGGTTAAATGCAGCACTGCAGGCTACTTCAGCTGACTGCAGTTCTGCAGTTTGGCTATTCAAAGCTCACCGGCTCAGGGTTGACTCAGCCTTCCATCCTTCTGAGGTGGGTAAATGAGGACCCGGATTGTTGTTGGGGGCAATATGCTGACTCTGTAAACCGCTTAGAGAGGGCTGAAGCAGTATATAAGTCTAACTGCTATGGCTATTGCTATTATAAAAAAAACATCTTTGAAAGAGTTTTTTTTTTACTTCAAAGAAGCTTCAAATAAAATACTTTCTCATACTTGTGTGAAACAACAGAGGTTCTATCACTTCTAAGATCAAAGTGAAGTAGCCATGTTTCTTTAAGCCATGTTCTGGAATCCTTTTAACCTTATCCTGTAAAGCTAATCCTATGGTAGATAGCTGAAATGAGCCTTTCTCTACAGTACTGGTGAAAAGTTCTCAAATTTCAGTGAAGAGTGCAGGGAATCTTCCTCTGTACTTCTTACCTTATTAAGAAAATAATGCAGAAGCTCCTATTATGTTGCTGGTCTGTCCAATCTCTACCTAGGTGACCAGTGATTTAAGAGGATCAGTGGTGGACATGTGTCATTTCAGGTGGCTTTGTTTCCCCTTCTCCTACCAGTAGTTCAGGGCTGTCAAACTCCCGACCCACAGGCCGGATCATGCGCTGGCCATGCCCACACCTGCTTTAGCAAAGGGGAAAAAAGTCCCAATACATCATGTAATGCCACCGTGACAATGTGAGTTTGACACCCCTGGCAGTAAATGAAGAACACGAATGACACAAAAAGCTTCTTTATGCCACTAGGCTCTCTCAACTGTTCCAAATGGCCAGAAGTTTGGAAAGACCAGCAAAGGGAAAGACACCATCCTGCTGGTTTCCATATGCAGTATCAGAAGAAAGTCAGTACACTAAAGGACCAAAAATCTTCAAGAAATTTTAAAACCAAGAGAAACATTGTTTTGTACTATAGTTCAGAGAGATTCAAGGCCACCTAATTACTTTGTAAGCATAACTTTGGTAGTCTGTTTATCTTTGGCAAGCCAAATGAGCTCAGCTCCATAGTCTGAATACTTCACTAAAATGAAACTCCATTGCTTCAAGTAAGTCTGCTAAACACCTCCCCCCCCCCCGCTCTGCAGCTTGAGTCATTTCCAGTCAGTTTCTTTATCTTTTTTTGTTTTTATTCTCTTTTAGGAAATCTAATCCTTCCCTTGTTTTCTACTTTTATCCTTCTATTTTGTTGTTTCTACTAGAAAAAGAAAGCAGAAGTATGCATTGGCACAGGCAGGATCTTCTGATGCATTCATCAAAATGACAAAACCAGCATTGCACTGGTTATAACATAGGTTCTGTTCTTTCTATATTTGAGTGAGATGTCATGAAACATGTACATTTTTTTTACTGACATAGATCCATAAAACAGTCTTCTTTCTTACTGATTGTATCTTCCTGTCAGCAGTCATATTTTATAAAGTTTATATGGCAATTTTAAACTTTTCCTCTACTTGCATAATTAATTTAGGTTGTGTTTGTTGAAGGATATATTCCATTACAGTACGGAATGATCTGTGTTTCAAACTGTTAAGTTGCATTATTTTCTATGTTTTTAAATGGATTACATCTTTTTTGCTTTTTGGCTGGTTCACATGTTGATTTTGAATTTGCTTAAATGAAAAAAATCTCAGATATGGTGAAAATATTTATCTAGATCATGCTCTGAAATCACTTTCTGTATTTTCATTCCAGAAAGTGAAGAGGAACTAAAGAGCCTCTTGATACGGGTGAAGAAGGAGAGTGCAAAAGTTGGCTTGAAACTCAACATTAAGAAAACTAAGATCATGGCATCCGGACCTGAATTCCTGGCAAATAGATGGGGAACAAATGGAGTGACAGATTTTATTTTCCTGGGCTTCAAGGTCACTGCAGATGGGGACTGCAGCTAATAATTAAAGAAGCTTGCTCCTGGGAGAGAAAGCTATGACAAATCTAGACAGCATACTAAAAAGCAGAGGTATCACCCTGCTAAAAAAGTGCGTATAGTCAAGGCTATGGTTTTTCCAGTTGCAATGTATGAAAGTTGGACCCTAAGAAAGGGTGAGCACCAAAGAATTGAGGTCTTTGAACTATGGTGCTGGAGAAGACTTCTGTGAGTCCCTTGGACTGCAAGGCGATCAAACTAGTCAGTCCTAGAGGATATCAACCCCGACTGTTCTTTAGAAGGTCAGATCCTGAAGATGAAACTTAAATTTTTGGCTACCTAATGAGAAGGAAGGACTCACTGGAGAAGAGCCTAATGCTGGGGAAGATTGAGGGCAAAAGAAGAAGGGATGACAGAGAATGAGGTGGCTGGATGGAGTCAATGAAGCAGTTGGCGTGCGCTTAAATGGACTCTGGGGAATGGTAGAGGACTGAGCAGCATTGTCCATGTGGTTTACAATGGGTCAGACATGACTTTGCAACTAACAACAACAAATTTTCATTCCATGTAATAAAAGTTTAAAATTATAAAGCTGGTCTACTTCACAAGTACTAGCATAATTTTTTCTCTTCTTTTCTTTTTAAGTGCAGATTTTTTTTAAATATTGGAAGAATGCCTAGGTTTCTCTGAAGAAAAGCAACAACATCAAAATTTGGTGGAACAAAATACTGTTGCTTTTTACCATTAGTATCACACATGATATGTGGTACAAAGCTGTGGGGCTTACTTTGCTTGATTAGGCCTGTCATGCTGGCATTTTGGACTATGCCCTAGATATATGGTATTATATATACTTATTTGTACACATATAATATTATACACATTTTAACATTTTCATTGCATTTAATGATTTTGTTTTAAATTATTTTGATTTTTTTCTTTGTTTTATGATTAAGTATACTATTAAGTAAACTTAATAATAAATAAATAAATTGAAATAAGATCTGTTTGCTATATTTTGGAGCTGCAGAAATTGGCAACTCAGTGATGCAGTGTTTGATATGAAGAAAATGAACTTGGGGTTTCTCTCCTTGTAATTGTATTAGACCTGAGTTCATTTAAAAAATTTGAATGGTAGAAGACTAAAAGAGTTATTCTTTCAGTTGCTCCCTAATAAAGCTATAGAATTACTACTGAAAGATGTAATGAAGGCTGCCAAACTAAACTGCTATAATAAAAAATTGTAGCATTATAGAAATTTCTGAAGAATTATAATAGCCTTTGATAGCTAAGAGCATTAGGTGTAGACTCAAAGGAAACTTGACTCTTAAAATAGTGAAAAATATTCTCATATTCTACTTGTGAGTGTCCCTGAGTGTATGTTGTTAGAAACAGGGCATGCAGTAGCATATAATCTTGATCCAGCAGGATTCTTCTTATACAGTTATATTTAATTATGTACTGAATGTCTATTCAATTGCAAATATACATTTGGCTACACGTTTAATAATATACTTGCTACATTCACATGCCAACTTTCTGTCGCGTATTCTAGGCAGCCCACAAATTAAAATAATGGCTAATAACATAATCTCAATATAGCAAGAGGAAGGAATGGGGAGGAACAAAAGAAAGATGTGAATTCAAAAAGAACAAGGAGTATTATGGCACTTTAAAGCTTAACCAGTGCATGATTACATAAGCTTTCCTGATCACAGCTCCCTATGTTGGATACATGGAGTTCAATCCTCTGAAATAGCTCTTGTTGAGACAAGAGCGAGCACACAAGGGAGAATGGTGAATAAAATGTGAGAGGTGAAATTGCTTTAGAAGAGAATAAACATAAAGTAGATATTAAGTCCGGACAAACAGTCTTGTTAACTAGAATAACTAATTAACAAATGTAATAAATGTAAAGTAATGCAAAACGTGACCTTTGTTTAATCTTTATAAAATGAAATTAAATCTTCTGAGGAATCACTGTTCACTCTAGGCATATTTTCCCCTCAAGGATGGCCTCCTTGATGTCAGTGACAGAGGGTTCTGGGGAGCTTACACAGTCACACAGGCTACATGTGCTTAGGGCTTTCATGTTGAAATGGAAAGAGATAACATTTTGTTTAGTGTAAGCAGTCCACAGGTCTAATTCCAGTCCCACTTTCTCTATGAAGAATACTTTAACAGCTACAAAGGATAATAAGGAAATACCCAAAACCACAGATCTACAGAATGAGATGTTTTGTTTTCAGGTTCTCTGCATGCAGCAAAAGCAGGACATGCCAGGAAAATTCTTTTGACCTTGTTGATCATTCTGCTGACTTTCCTAGGAGAAAAACAAGATTAAAAAAATAGGATCACAAATATTTTCTCATCCAGAACTTCATTAATATATAAAGATTGTTTCAGTAAAACAAGATATTTCTGAGAAAGGGGTAGAGCTGGGAGTGGAGAAGTGAGTGGGGGGAGAAAAGTGTAGGGGGAGAGAAGGTGGGGGGACACAGAAGGTGTATGCAGAAATGAAGGTCAACATTAAAGAGTTTTAGGAATAACGAACCAACATTTTAATTCCTTTAACTACAATCACTGTACTTCTAGATAGGTATGAAATAAACTTTTTTTTAACAAATATGCTTTGTCTTCACATTATCCTTACCAGCTATTTCTCTCTAGATTTCTTTCTTGCCCGTTATATATTTTAGAAGCTTATCTCTATTATTTAAAAGAGCAAAATCTTTTCAGGATTTTTTAAAAAAGAAAACTATTGGATGAAATGCATGTTGTTAGTATTCAGCATAGCATGCAGCAAACTGGCACCTGCATTCTTTAGTACATCACTTTAGATGGAAGTAATACACAATTTAATTGAATTTCCTTTACACTTCAACCTGTAATCATAGGTTCAGGTTATGTAGGATTAGACCTGCTGTGGAAAACGTGCCTCTGCCTTTTTGTTGCCTGTGTTTAGGGCTTTATGCAATCTCCATTTTAAAAAGGACTGCATCATGAAATGGAAGGTTCTGCATTCTGCCTGTACTAATGGCTTCAATGTCTCCTGGTTTGCATCACTCTAAATTGAATTCCAGTAATTGCATACACAGCACACTATCACTGTTAATATTTTGCTTATAGCTGCCTGCTATGAGAATAGAGTAAAAGAACGTCCAGTGCATTTTGGTTGAAAAGATAACCACTGTCTATTCAAATTACTTCACTCTCCATACTCTAATTGCTAATATAGAATTACCATGCTCTAATTTGTAATGTCTAACTGAAGAGACAGAGAGATAGGGATATAGATAGATTCAAGGATTTTTCAAGCTGATTGATGAGCATTACATATTGACCAGAATCTTGGCTACCATAAATCAGGGATCAGCGATGTCACAGAAGCCACAGAATGCCCACTGAATTATTCTGCTTTTTCTTATTTTTTTTAAATGAAAAAAGACTAAAGAATGAAACTGTACTGAATCTTTTGAATATTTTAAAACCAGATTGCTCTTTAGCATAATGTCGCATGCTTTTACAACATGCTTCTGGTGTGGCTGAATATCATGAGCAAGAATAGTTTTAGAATAGCAAGGGAAAAAAACGGCTTTTGTTATAAATTGCATTAATCTTGTTCCATCAATTAACCTCAATTTCATTTTGTTTAATAGAAAGAGAAATGGCACTGGTATCTAACAATTCTGGGGTGAAACACTATCTCTGTGTGCATATGGGTATTGATGCATTGTACATCTTGTGTATTTTTCCAGGATTTGGGAGAAAGTAAAGGTAAGGTTTTTTTTTTAACTTTGATCCTACAGTATATTGTAGCAATAGCAATAGCACTTAGACTTATATATCACTTTACAGTGCTTTACAGGTCTCTCCAAGCGGTTTACAGAGTCAGCATATTGCCCCCAACAATCTGGGTCCTCATTTTGGGGCACCCCAGAAGGATGTAAGGGTGAGTCAACCTTGAGATTGGTGGGATTGGAACTGCCAAATTGAGGCAGCCAGCAGTCAGCAGAAGTAACCTGTAGTACTGCATTCTAACCACTGTACTACCCCAGCTCATAGTGTATAGAGTGGGGTGAGGGATGAGTTTAGTATCTTTACAGAAGTAATTTTTCTAATTTTGTTTTATTTATGTATGTCAGGTGTCAGGATGGGAAAGAACTAACAGTAAAATTGTTTAAATTTTACTATCTGCATGATGAATTATGCAAATTTTAGGGACAATTCCTTTAATCTGGTTCCTATACTTGAAAAACTAAAATGTATCTTGGTAATTTTAGCCCATTTTTGGATTTTTCAAAAACATTATGATTTTATTCATATTTTCTGAAATGTCAGGATACATATCAGTTAGGGGTTAAATATCAATAACTATTAATACCCAACGTGGAACACTGGTTTAAGTGTTAACCAAGACAGGGAGAAGAAGTGGAAAGTGTGATTTTGGATAACCTACTTCTGAAGAAAGTTGTTTGAGGAAAATGGAATGTGTGTGTGTGTGTGTGTGTGTGTGTTATATTTGTGCATATTGTGTATATTTGTGTAACAAAGGCA